>NC_086272.1:2637500-2941666 GCF_021018805.1 Prinia subflava
CAAAAGATTTATTCAAAAACTTCCTTCTATGCTTTCCTCAGCTGTTTATTAGAACTCATCTTTATAACTGTCTCATTGCTGTGTTCCACAACTACAATTACACAGATTTTCTTCATTTCCCTGACACGAAACATAACTTTGTATTTCACAATCTCTCCACTTTGGGGTCCTGGAGGCCCCCCTGTCTGTGTTGCCCAGGGTCAAGTTTTTATTGGTGTTGGCCCTCTCTGGGCTGCTGTGGCTCCTGAGAATCCACGAGGTTCCCCTTCTCTGGGCTCACCACTTGGGGATCACAGGTGTCCCAGGGCTCAGCACTATCCAGGGTCCCTCCTTCAGAGTCCTGGGGTATCCATGTGAAAAGAACAGGGCATATGCCTTTATTAATATTCAGCTCTTTATTAAAGTGATCAGCTCATTATTAAAATCATCAGCAGGATTGCAAAGTCCGATGGGAGTTTTCCACACTACTGCAGCCATCTGAAGGAGCAGGTGCTGTCCCAGTGGATGCTGAGTCCTTGTTCCCATAGAAACAGCTGGCAGTTCTCTCTGGTCAACCATCAGAAGGCAGAGCACTGGCAGTCAGCTCTTTGCCCTCAGGGAATAGTTTCAAGAGTTTCCCATTCTCTACATCAGTCAGCTCAGCTGGCCAGTTCCCATTCCATTCAGGCTCCTCACAGGTCATGGCCAATCTTCAAACCAGGCCAGGAGGTGCACCCACTCCCCGCTCAGCCAGGGCACTATCCAATTCTCTTCTGACGAATCCAGCTTCCTGTCCCGGGGTGCAGTTTCCCCAAAAAAAACCTCCCAGGATCCACGGGGGCGGCCCTGCCCTATCTGCATATCCAAATGCATATGCATTTGTCCTGGTCATAGCCAAAGTTACTCTCGCTAAATGAGGTAGTTACAAAGGACAATAGGGCTATCTAGGTGTGGGCAGCTTCTTTTCACATTTCAATTAGGTAGGGAAAAGTTGCCAGGCAACTTTCCTTCAGGGCAGCTCCCTGCTCAGATTGTCTGGGGTGTGGGGGGTGTTACTCTAGCCAGGAGAGGGTCAGTTGTGGGGTGGTTGTTTTGTTGTTTTGTTTGTTTGTGTTTTTTTTGGTTTTTTTTTGTTTTTTTCTTTCGTTCCTAACACATGGGTCCCCCTTGTCCTTGCTCCCAACCTGTCCAGGCTTCTGGAACACCCCCAGCTCTCGCACTGCCCGTTTCTGCTCCCCCCATTCCCGGGTTTGCCTCCCAGCGCTGCTGGTACCGGGCGATCCCCACGTGTCTCTGGGCTGACAATGCAGCCCCTGAGCCGGGCAGAGCAAGCCCCACCACGGGGGGACCCTGCATGCCCCGCTCCCTGGGCAGCCGCGCCCAGCCCCGGGCACAGAGCTCCGCCAGCCCCCGCCGCCCCCTCCCCAGGGCCCCGGGGACCCCCGCAGCCGGGGCCGGGTCTGAGCGAGGCGGCCCCCGAGCCCGGCTGCGTGGCCAGGGGGGCACGGGGAGCCCGGGACCTCTGTGCCAACGCTTCCCCCGCTCTCCCTCAGCCTTTGCCCGGCCCAGCCCGGCCCCCCGAGCCCCAACAGGCCCCGCACGGCCACGGCCGGGCCGCTCCGCTCCCCTGCGAGCCCGGCCACACGGACCCACCTGCGCCGGGGCCCACGGGCCACCGAGAGCTCCCCGGGCCGCCTGGGCCTGGGCCCCGAGCACAGAGCTCTGCCCGGGGGGCTCCCGGCCCAAGGCGGCGGCTCCGGGCCCGGGCGGCCGCTCCCGGCTCCCACAGCCCGCCCGGGGCCGCCCCGCCCGTGCCGGGGCTGCGCCAGTGCTCCCCGCACCCAAGGGGGTTCAAACTGCCGGGGGGATCTCACAAAAAACCATTGCCCGTATCCCCTCCCAAAACAATAAAATCCCAACCAGCCATCCAGAGTCCCCGCTCGCACTTCCTTGGGCCCCTGGGCTCTCCTCTGGGGGTTGGGGAACAGCCGGCAATGCAACCTTGTTCTGTAAAGGAATCATTTTGGTGCTCCCTAGAGAGGCCAGAACTGAAACTTTGTTCGTTTTGCCTGGGTGCAGAGACCATCAGGGCATTTTCTGCGCAAAGTTCCAGCCCCCAGCTTTTGTTGAAGGAGCTGCCTACCAATGTCACGCTGCCAGGAGCCTGTCCTTGCTGTCACCTGCTGTGGCTGGGCATGAACAGAGCTCCTGCACTTGCATTTCCAGCTGCTGCGCAACCAAAGCTGAGGGATCTGCAGCTGCCTGAATGCAAAAACTGCAATATGAGCCACTCTCAAGGGGGAAATCTCCCCCTGCTGTGCCAGCCCGTGGCAATGCTGCCATTCTCTGCTGTTGCTGCGGCACTCTTGGGTCTGGCTGAGCAGGAAAGGTGACCCTGAGCCAGGAGATTTCTTTGGCTGCAGCAAAGCCTTGGAATGCAAAGACCTTCCTGATGCTGTGCCCTGGGCCAGGAGGCAATGAACCACCAGAGCTGACCCTAAATTTCTTACAGAATTCACAGAATGACTGGGTAGGAAGAGACCTTCAAGAGCATCAAATCCAACCCATGCCCTAACACCTCAACTAAACCATGGCTCTGAGTGCTTCATCCAATCTTTTTTTAAACACATCCAGGGATGGTGACTCCACCACCTCTCCAGGCAGACCATTCCAGTACTTTATCACTCTCTCTGTGAAAAACTTCTTCCTAATATCCATCCTGTATTTCCCTTGGGGCAGCTGAAGACTGTGTCCTTTTGTTGTGTCAGCTGCTGTCTGGAGAAAGAGACCAAACCCCACCTGACTACAGCTACCCTTCAGGGAATTGTAGAGAGCGATTAGGTCACCTCTGAGTCTCCTTTTCTCCAGGCGAAACAACCACAGCTCCCTCAGCCGTTCTTAACAGGGTTTTTGTTCCAAGCCCCCCACCAGCCTTGTTGCCCTCTCCTGGATGTGCTCAAGCGTCTCAATGTCCTTCCTAAATTGGGGGCCCAGAACTGGACACGGCACTCGAGGTGCGGCCTCACCAGTGCCGAGTACAGGAGAAGAAACACTGCCCTGCTCCTGCTGGCCACGCCATTCCTGATCCAGGCCAGGAGCCATTGGCCTTCTTGCCCACCTGCCCACACTGCTGCCTCATGTCCAGCCTGCTGTCCAGCAGTGCCCCAGGTCCCCTTCCCTGGCTGCTGTCCAGCCACTCTGTCCCCAGCCTGGAGTGCTGCAGGAAGTTTTTGTAGCCAAAATGCAGGACTCAGCACTTGCACTTATTAAACTTCATCCTATTGGACTCTGCCCATCCATCCAGTCATTCCAGGTCTCTCTGCAGAGCCCTCCTACCCTCCAATACATGGACACATGGTCCAAGCTTAGTGTCAGCTGCAAATTTACTAATGAAAGACTCAATCCCCTCATCCATGTAATCAATATTGAACAGAACTGGCCCCAGCACAGACCCCAGGGGAACACCACTGGTGCCACCAGCTGGATGCAGAACCTTCACCAGCACTCTCTGGGCCCAGCCATGCAGGCAGTTCTTAACCCAGCACAGAGTGCTCCTGTCCAAGCTGTGGGCTGCCAGCTTTTCCAGGAGTGTGCTGTGGGAGACAGTGTCCAAGGCCTTGCTGAAATCCAGGTACACAACATCCACTGCCTTTCCCGCACCCACCCGGCGGGTCACCTGGTCATAAACGGAGACCAGGTTGGTCAAACACGACCTTCTGTTCTTAAACCCGTGCTGGCCGGGTCTGATAGCCTGGCCATCCTGTAGGTGCTGTGTGATGACACTCAGTATAAACTGCTGCAGTACCCTACTGGGTACTGAGTTCAGGCTGACTTGAGTTGTGGGATAAGGATTTAACAATTAAAACTGTAAAGCAGGTATGTTTTATTTCCATCTGGGACACAAGGGGGATTTTCCACCATACCTGCGTACCTGGTTGAGACAGGTTTAAGGTTTAAATACACTCAGATCCCACAAAACAACCCCTCCCTCCCCGCCCATTCTCTGCCCACTCTCCGCCTCCTTGCACTTCCTATTATAATTAGCCTTCTCTGGTGCCACATCTCCTGGTGGTTGCAGGCTGGGGTCTTCTGATGAAGTAAGAGGTCTTCCTCAGTTGTTCACTGTTTGACCTCTTCCTCTGGGCAGATGCAGTGAAGGTTTGGCTAACTCCCAGGTCACTTTGTCCTGGCCAAAACCACGAGCCTGGTTCTTTCTGATTTCTTAAGCCACAGGTTCTGCTTTATGGGGTTTTCACTATACCTAAGTCTTGCTTTACTGAGTTTTCACAATATACACAATATACATCTTATCTCTATGGCCTTCAGCTAGCAACTAAATCCTCATGTGTTCTGCTACAAGTTGTTTTTCTGCTTTTACAGGATTGCTAAATAAGCTGTATATTTCTGCTTCCCCTCCATCTGCTTAAGCACATTAAATGCTTCTAAAATTCTGAATTTTAGATATGTTTCCCATATCAAACTGGCCTATAATTACCAGGATCCTCCTTTCTACCCTTATGGTGTAGGGGTCACACAACACATTGGCCAACCTCCAGTCCTCTGGAACCTCACCAGTGAGCCAGGACTGTTGGGAAATGATGGAGAGTGGCTTCACAAGCTCATCTGCCAGCTCCCTCAACACCCTGGGCTGGATCCCATCTGGGCCCATGGATTTTGAACATCCAAGTGGCTCAGCAGTTCCCTGACTGCCTCCTCCTGGATAACAGGGGCACCATTCTGCTCCCTGACACCATCTACCAGCCCAGGAGGGCAGCTGTCCTGAGGACAAGCCGTCTTCGCCTCATCTGCAGTTCCTAAGTTCCCTCCCACATCCAATAGAGAACAAAGGTTGGTCCTACCCTTCCTTTTGCCATTAATATATTTGTAAAAACATATTTTATTATCCTTTACAAAAGTTGCCAAAATGACTTCAAACTGAGCTTTGGCCTCCCTAATATTTTTTTCCTACATGTTCCCTTAAATACTTCCTGAGAGACCTGACCCTCCTTCCAAAAATGATACATCCTCTTTTTATTCCTAAGTTCCTTTGAAATCTCCTTGCCCATCCAGGCTGGACGTTTGCCTTGTCAGCTCATCTTTCAGCACACAGGGACAGTCTGTTCCTGTGCCCTCAAGATCTCTGCATTGAAGCACACCCACCTTTCCTGGACTCCTCTGTTTTTAAGGGCTCCTTCCCAAGGAACTCTCGGAATAAGTCTCCTAAAACGACCAAAGTCTGCCCTCCAGAAGTCCAATGTAAAAATCTTTTTGATGTCCCTCCTGAATTCACCACATATTGAGAACTCTGTAATTTCATGATCCCTGTGCCCCAAGCAGCCTCCAAGCACCACATCTCCCACCAGCCCTTCTCTATTTGCAAACAACAGGTCGAACATAGTCCCTCCCCTGCTGGCCTCACTCACCCGCTGTCACAAAAAGTTCTCCTCCATCCACTCCAAAACCTTCCTGCACTGCCTCTTTGCTGCTGTATTGAGTTCCCAGCAGATGTCTGCAAGGTTAAAGTCACCTACAAGAACAAGGGCTGGTGATCCTGAAACATTCTCCAGCTTCTTAGAGAAGAAGTTGTCCACCTCTTCTTCCTGCTTGGGTGGACGATAACAGATTCCTAGCAGGTACCCCTGGTAGCCCGTCCTGTTTTCTTCGGGTAGAACAGGAACAATGAAAACCTTCCCAATGGCACAACTCCCCAGCCCACAAGGGGAAAGGAAAGAAAAAGTTGTCAAGTTCTCAAAACCTTTCTCCTGCTTTGCTGCAAGACTCCTGCTTCACACATGTTGTGGAAAGTCAAGAGAAGCTGCATGGGTGGGATATCTTGTGACAGATGGTGCAACTCGTTCTCCAGGAAAGGTTCTTGGAAAGAGCAGACAGGACTGTGGAGAAGATTCTGGGAAAGCTGAAACAGCTTTTAAAATAAAAATGAAAGTGGAAAGAAACAATCCAAGATGTTTTTCTCTGTTTATTTCTCTGTCACCCTTTCCATCTTAAACTACTTCTCCATCTCATTAATTCTAAATGGGTCTCACCTCTGACATCCAAGACTTGGCAAGATTTAGACACTGTAAAATACCATGAGCTACATCCAGTTTGCCTTCCCCTGTTTTTCTTGGAAAGCAATGCCGGAGACACAAGTGCAGTGCTTGGGTCAGGTTCAAATTCTGCATTCAGGGAATGTGCTGTGACAGTGTCTGACCCTCAGCAGGGACAATGCACAGCAGCAGCCAAGGGGATTCCTCTGTCACTGTGCAGGAGTCAAGACTGGGCCCTGACTGAAAACGGCGAAGTTCCCGTGTTTGGACAGGCCCAGGGGCTGCCCCGGGGAGTGCAGGGCTCGGTGCGAGGCAGAGGGGGCAACGGAAAAAACTGACAAGGGGACAAACGGCCCTGGAGCTTCAGTTGCAGCAGAAGCAGCGGCGGCAGCGGCAGCAGCAGCGGCAGCAGCAGAAGCAGAGAAGAAAAAAGCGGCTTTGTTGACCAAGCCGTGCTTCCCCTCTCCCTCTCCCACAGTCCCGCAGCCTCTCCCTTTCCCAGTGTCCCCCTCCCAACCCAGTCTCCCTCTCCCCTGCTGGGCCGGGCCATGCCTCGGGCCCACCCCCGGCCCCGGGCGGGGCTGCCCCGTCCCTGCCCCCGGGCGTCCCGCCGCGGTCTCGCCTTCGCCCGGCTCTGGCAGTGCTGGCGATGGCGCTGCTGGGCGGGCATCAGTGCCTGGGGCTGGGGCAGCATTGCTGGCCTTTGGCTGCGCCTGTGCCGAGCCCAGCCCAGGCCCCGGCACCAGCCCCGGCACCGGCCCCGGCACCGGCCCCGGCCGCAGCCCCTGCCCCGGCCCCGGCCCCGGCCCCGGCCCCGGCCCCGGCACCGGCACCGGCCCCGGCCCCGGCCCCAGCCCCAGCCCCAGCCCCAGCCCCGGCTCGAGCCTCGGCCCCGGCCCCGGCCCCGGCCCCGGCCCCGGCCCCGGCCCCGGCCCCGGCCCCAGCTCGTCCCTGGGCCCGCAGAGGACACAGGCGGTGCAGCTGCTCCCGCCGCCTCCACTGCGGCTTCCCCGGCCCAAGCTCCTCTGCTTGGCAGCGCAGCCGCTGGCCCTGAGCCGCTGCTGTCCCGTTGCCAGGAGCAAATGCCTGGGGATGCCCAGCCCGGGCCGCTCGAGGGGCGCTCGGGGGCCGTTCCTGGCCCCGGGCCGAGCGCTGACAGCCGCGTCTCGCCGGCAGGGAAGGCGCAGCAGGCCCTCCAGGAGCAGTACCGCCTGGGTTCGCTGCTGGGGCACGGCGGCTTCGGCAGCGTCTGGGCGGCCACACGGCTCTCAGACCGTGCCCCGGTGAGCGGCAGGGCCGGTGGTGGGTGCACAAGGAAGGGGCGCAGGAGGAGGAGGAGGGCGAAGGAGAAGGAGGCTGGGGCTGGGCAGGGCAGGCAGTGAGCTCAGCCTGCTGCTCCCCTTGGCTTGCAGGTGGCCATCAAAAGGGTGCCACGGAACCGTGTCCGGCATTGGGGTGAGCTGGTGAGTGAGCGGGGCCAGCAGGAGAAGCTGGGCCATGCCGGGCAGGGATGAGCTGAGGCCTGGCAGGGTGGAAGCCGCCAGGACGCCTGGAGGGAGAGCGGGCGTGGGGCCAGCAAAGGGTGCAGAGCATCCCGGGCTGGCTGAGGGGTCCCTGACCCCTGGCACGGCCTCAGCTTCACTGACAACATTGTGCTCCTCCCACAGCCCAACGGCACCAGCGCACCACTGGAGATCGTGCTGCTGCACAAGGTCTCCACTGGCTTCCCTGGTGTCGTCCAGCTGCTGGAGTGGCTGGAGCTCCCCAAAGACATCATTATCATCATGGAGCGCCCGGAGCGGTGTCAGGACCTCCAGCACTTCATTCGGGCACGGCGGTTCCTGTGCGAGGAGGTGGCGCGGGAGCTGTTCCGCCAGGTGCTGGAGGCCGTGCGGCACTGCACCAGCTGCGGGGCCCTGCACCGCGACCTCAAGCCAGAGAACATCCTGCTTGACCTGGCCACCGGGCAGGCCAAATTGATTGATTTTGGCTGTGGCACCTACCTACAAGACACAGCCTATACTCACTTTGCAGGTGAGCCCTCGCAGGGGTGTGCTCCCCATTGCAGACATCTCCTGGCCCAACATCTCACAGCCCAGCCTGGGTGTGGCTCTGGGGATTCTCCCTTTCCCTGCCACTCATGGCACTGAGTCTTCAGCCCAGCTGCTTTTGAACACAAGTGGGTGGGGGGACCAGCTTCCAGCCCTGCTGGCAGCCTTTGCCAGCCACTCTGCCTGGGACTGGGGCTGGGGCTGGGGCAGCCAGCCCAACAGAAGCACCTGTGGGTGGGGGTGGCTGAGAGGGGAGCCAGAACATGTGCACCAGCCAGTTTGGGGAGCAGGTGAGAAAGGGCTTGGACTGCTGTGATTGCCTGGTTTGCTTTGGGTTCATAATGGTTTTTGGGGCAATGCAGGCAGGGACGAGTAAGGCATGGTTTTCCCCCAGCACTGAGTGGGTTTTGCTTGTCATGGTTGGGCCTTACCAGGGCTTCCACTGCCACCTTCCGACACCAGTGGCTTCTTTTCCAACCCTAAGTTTGTACAGAAGTCACAGGTGCTGGCCAGAGGGCAGCAGGTCACACCACGTGCCACTGGGGCAGCCCCTGCACGCCCAGGGATGCTGGGGCCAGGCTCTGGGAGCAGCAGCATCCCCCTGATGAACTCCATCTGTATTCCTTAGGAACACCGTCATACAGCCCCCCGGAATGGAACCAGTTTGGCTGGTACTATGGACAGCCAGCTACCGTCTGGTCCCTGGGCATCCTGCTGCACCAGATGGTGTGTGGGGAGCACCCTTTCAGGAGGGGCCACAAGATCAGCTGGGACCATCAGCTCTCGCTGCCACCACGGCTCTCTCAAGGTGAATCCTCATCTCTGGGCACGGGGGAAATGCCAGTGCTGGGAGACAGCAGTGGGCTGTGGCAGCTGCTGAGGAGGTGGCACGTGTCCTGCTGTCCTGCTTTCCTCCAAAACAGGGAATTCCTGGGAAAGTTTAGGCCCAGCTCTGAGCAAATGCAGCATGGCCTGAGAATGGGAACAGTGGGACAGACAGGAGCCTTCTCCAACTGACCGGCAGTTTTTGGTTTCTCTCGCCAGAGTGCCAAGATGTCATCCGGCGGTGTTTATCCATGCTGGATGTGGACCGGCCTTCAGTAGAAGACCTGTTCAGTCATCCCTGGATGCAGGATAGTCATCTGCCATAGAAGAAGGGAGAGAGCCACAGAAACAGTGATGCAGGGCCCTGGTAAGTTCCAGCTCCACACATGCCTTGGCAATCAGAAGCAAAGGACCCAGACTTTTTTGTCCTGCCAGTGTCACTGCACAGGGGTCATCAGATGGGAACACACAGCCCCTGTGCTGGAGCTGAGCTGCTCTGCCCAGCACTGCTGGCTGCCATCCCAGCTGCTTTGGCTTGTCCTGGTTCACTGCCAGCTGGGGCCCTGGGCAGAACACTGACAGCCTGGTCTCACTCCCAGGGAAAGAGAAGCAGCCCCTGGAGAAGCTGTGCCAGGTGGGGCTGCTGCTGCTGGAGACAGCCAGGACAACATCAAGGATGAAAACCTCTTCCTCGACCAGGCCACCACAAAGCTGAAGATGATGGACTTCGATTCTGGCACCTTCTTCAAAGCCAGGCTCCACAGCGAATTTGCAGATGAGTGCACACACAGGGGGATGCTCCCAGATTTGGGCATTGCACAGGCTGGCTGGGAAACAAAGGTTTCCCCTTTTGCTGGGGTGGAAGCAACTGATTTTTCAGTGGGCTGCCAAGCTGCATTTTGGCAGGGCTGGGGGGCATGAGCTGGGGTGGGTGTGAAATGGGTGTGGGGTCCTGGCCCTGCCAACAGCCCCCAGTATCCACTGTGCCATTTCCCTCATTTTCCCTTTTTGTCTGTAGTCTATTTTCGTTAATTTGCTGTTTGTTTCTCTAAAGGAAGCGTTCTAGGTGTTGTCCAGTCTGGACGGGGAAGTGCTTGGGACCAGCCGTGCCGTGGATGGGCCGTGCCCTTGGAGAAGGCTGAGGACATCGTTTGGGAGCAGCTTTTCTTCCAGCGGTGGATGGCGTCAGGTGGGTCCCGTCTTCTTGTCCTGGGTGGGATCAGAGCTTTTGGGAGATGGCAGCCAGCACAGGAGCATCCTGCTGTGGGCAGCTGCTGAGGAGGTGGATGTGCCACGGCTGGCTGCAGGCTGGGCACATGTCCTGCCCTCCTGCTCTGCTGCCAAGGGCAGCAATGATGGGCAGCTCTGGGCACCGCTCTGGGCACGGCCAGCATGGCCTGGGCACGGTGGGCACTGGGACAAGGGGGACAGGAGCTTTCAGCTGACGGGCAGGTTCTGGTTTCTCTCCTTGCAGCCGGGCTCTGCGGATGCTAAGGCTGCTCTGGGCTCTGCCAGGGCTCTGCTGGAGCTCAGCCCCAGGCCAGAATCAGCCAAAGAAGAAATGGTGTGACCTGCAGCAGAGACTTGCTTGAGTACTTGGGTAATGCAGCTCAAGTTTGCAGAGTGTACATCTCCGAGGGAAAACATCACACCCTCCAAAATGAAACTTGATCAAGAACTTCTGAAATGCAATCAATCTGGGATGACCCCAAATGACATTTATCAACTTGCCCAAGGTGTAGCTCAGCCCTTCCCTGAAGATTTCTCTCCTCCACCTACTTTTAAATTTCACAACTGCTCCCTCCTTTCCCCCAGTGAGTTCCCAGCCCATCACAGTCTCCGTCACACTGTTGCCTTCCTTGATGGCCTTCACCACAAGGAAGACCAAACCCCAGGTTTAGGGCCTCATCCTGTCACTGGCTGAAGAGCAGCAATATCTCCGAGGTCCCGTGGCATTTTAGTGTCAGTGAGAGCTGCTGTCCAGCCCTCATCTCTCCTCAGTGCTGAGTTCCCACTCCCTTTTCCTTGTCCTTCCAGCAGGATGAGCTCTGTGAATCCCCTTGAGCCTCCTCACTCTCCCAGCCCACTCACCCACCTCACTAAGGTTAAGCTGAAGCTTCTTTGTCTCCTCTGGCACACCAGTGCAGTCCCCTCTGCGGGGAGCCCCAGCCCCAGGGCACAGCACACAGCAGTGCAGTGCGGGCTGGAGCAGCTGCCCTGCACCCCTGGCTTGGCTGTTTGTGGCAAGGAAATGCTCCCTGTTTGCAGCTCTCCCTGCAGGATGGCCCCAGGGCAGAGCCCAGCCGGGCTCCCACTGCATCCCCTGAAGCCTGGGGCAGACAGTGGTGTCAGGGCTGAGGGTCACGGGCTGTCGCTGGGAGCCTCGCCTGAAAAGACACACAGAGCCACGAATCTGGGGAGATCAGAGCAGCAGGGAGAATCTCCTGCTTTGTTTATTACTTCCTATTATATACTTTTAGCAAGGTGCCCATGGATTGGAGAGTGGCATTCCCACCTCTCAACGGCATTGGTCAGAAGGACTGTCATTCAACCTCTCCTTCTCTTGGAGAAGGAATTCAAAACAATAGCAATATTTACAAAACACAATCTCCTTGTTTACATGAATGAGCGTGAGAAGGTGCACACTTCTACTTTAGTATGAATGCTCAGAAAACTGGGAGAATCTCATGGTGACAATGGGGCGCACCCAGAGCTGTGGCTTGCAGTCAGTGTTTGCCAGGGTTGTGTTCTCATCTCCTGCAGCCTGTGGAGAAAACAAACAGTGCTGCCAGGCCAGCAGTGCTCCTGTGGGCAGGGACAAGGCTGAAGGGCTTTCCCATTGCAGAAGAGGTGGCACTGATCCTTGTCAGGGCCTGGCAGGGCTGGAGCCGGGTCTGGCCTGCTGTGCGGGACTCGCTGCCACCAACCGGCTCCACCCGCTGTGCCACAAGAGCTGAGCAAGAGGAAACTTTTTGACCAAAGTAATGCTGCTAACATGGTCTTGGATGAATACAGTAGATGGAATCCTGGAATTATGGAATCCTTTCTGTTGGGAAAGACCTCTGAGCACATCCAGTCCAGCCGTTCACCACCACTATCAAGCCCAGCACTAAACCATGGCCCTGAAAGTGCCAAGGCCTGGACAACAGGCCCGAGTGAGGCCTGAACAACAGGCCCTGAGCCAAAGGTGACCTCTGGATGAACCTTCCAACCAAAGGTTATCTTTGTATCTGCTCCATAATGAAATATGCATGGTCATTAGTGCTGTGATAAATTGATCCACTCATCACTTAAACATGTATTGACCTTTCTGTAGTTAGAAACCAGACAAGGCCATGAAATCTGACATCTGGCCTTGTTTGGGGCTGTATGGTCAGAGTCAGCTCCCTTGGTTCCTCCTTGAGCCCTGGCCAGGCTTTGGGAGGAACCCAAGAGGTGAATGAAACCAGATGTTCCTGCACTAGAAGTGCTGTCAGTTTGTTTATTCAGCACTGTCAGAGCTAGGCCCTCTCCCAGCCAGGTTGGAGCCTCACCTGTGTCTGGAGGCCCCTGCAGGAATTCCCAGTGTCCGGGAGTGGCTCTGCAGTCCTTGGCTGTGACAGCTCCCCCAGCTGATGTGTGGGTCTGGGTGATGGCAAAGTCTGAGGGTGACTGCTGCTGTCTCTTTCTTAATCACTGCAGGCAATCCTTGGTAGTGATGATTGGGTGCATTGCTGAGCTTCTCCTTTTGTGATTCTTTGCAGCTCTGCATTAGAATAAATCACACCATTGCTGAACTTTGTGTCTGTGTCTTTGGTGCTGACCCTGCTCAGGGGCAGAACAGACACTGTAGGCCCAGAGAACCAAAGGTGCCTTGTGACACTGCGGGGCCTGGTGTGAGCAAGGGGACCAGAGTGACACTGTGGGGCCACATGGAACCAAGGGGACCAGAGTGACACTGTGGGGACACATGGAACCAAGGGGACCAGAGTGACACTGTGGGGACACATGGAACCAAGGGGACCAGAGTGACACTGTGGGGCCACATGGAACCAAGGGGACCAGAGTGACACTATGGGGCCACATGGAACCAAGGGGACCAGAGTGATACTTTTACAAACGAGGCCAGGACTCGGATGGAAAAAAATAAAAATATTCCTCGTTTCTTCTATTAACTACCAAAGATGGGAGCCCAGGATAAGCCCAGGCTCCTCACCACAAGCCAGAGAACACATACAAAACAACAGTGTAACAATTCAGTACACCGGATGCTCCTTGGCATACGTTGTGTCCCCGCCAGAGAACGCTGGCAGAGCTCCAACACTCCCTTTTATCAGCTCCTGTCCTCCTCTGATTGGGGCGCTCAGGATCCTCTCTCTGACTGGCCAGTTGTCTAGGGTTTGATTGGTTTATAATGAGAGTCATCCTGGACCAATCATTCTGCCAGGGCGTTGAGTGATTGGTCCGTTGCCATTACCAATCCAGGCTCGTGGTTTTGATGCTGCCTGCATCATTCTTCTACATTTACATATAACTCAAACAAATTTTTTAAATCTGGCAAACTTAACACTGGAGCTGTAACTAACTTCTCTTTCAGTTCCTTCAGTTTCTCTTCATCTTCTTCACTCCATGTCACAGGTTCACTCCCTACTAGCTTTTCATATAAAAATTTTACTAATTGAGTGTGCCTATCGATCCACATTTTACAGTACCAAATTAGACCTAATAATTTTCTTATATCTGTTTTGGGTTTTGGTGTTGGTAATGATAGAATGCCCTGTACTCAGTTTACATCTAACTTTTTATAACCTCTCCCAATTAAGTGTCCTAAATACCGAACCTCGGGCTCTACAAATTGCAACTTCTTTTTAGAGACTTTCAACCCTTTTTCGCCTAGGAAATTTAGCAGTTTAACGGTTGTCTGTTTAACTTCTTCTTCTAATTTTCCTGAGACTAAAAGATTATCTACATACTGTAGAATTTGGACTTCCCCAATTGGAACGAATGGTTGCAGTATCTCTTCTAATGCCTGACCAAATAAATTAGGGGATTCAGTAAACCCCTGAGGGAGTCGGGTCCACTGTAGTTGTTGTTTTCTTCCCGTGCTCTCGTCATGCCATTCAAAGGCAAACCAACTTCGGCCTTGTTTTTCGAGGGGGCAGGCCCAAAAGGCATCTTTTAAATCTATAACACTGAACCATGCATGATCTGATGGGTCTCTGCTCAATAACGTATAGGGATTGGTTACTACTGGATAACGAGCAATGGTTTGCTTGTTTACTTCCCTCGGATCTTGCACTAAGCGATAGGTACCATCTGGTTTCTTAACTGGTAAAATTGGTGTCTTATGAGGGGACATGCATGGTTCTAAGATTTCATCTTTTATTAATTCTTTTATTACTGGGTTCAACCCTTGTTTTCCTTCTGCTGAGATAGGGTATTGCTTCTTCCTAATTGGGGGTATATTAGGTTTCATCTTGACCTCTATTGGGGGAATTTCCAGTAATCCTCGACCCCCTTCTTCTGCCCATACCCTTGGATCTATTTCTCCCTCATCTTCTTGTTTTAAAACCATCATTTTTGCCACCATCTGACCTTCTTCTGGCACTACACCAATATTTAGTTGTATTTGCAAATCTTGCCCTAGAAGACCGACCCTCTCCCTCTCCCTCCTCTCGGTGCTCCTCGTGTTTCTGCTCTTCCCCTTCATCTCTCCCTCCTCTTCCTCCCGCCCCTCCTCCGCCCACAGCCCGGGCCCCCCTTTCCCGCCCGCTCTGCCCCGCGGCCGCTGCAGCGCCGCTGTTGGGTAGGGGGGAGCCAAGATTGGGGGCATGGTGGGGATACGGGCATGGGTGGGGACATCAGGGCACACGGACATGGGTGGGGACATGGGGTGAACTTCCAGGGAATGTGGGGGATGATGGGTTTGAGTGAACTGAGGGCTCTTGGGAGGGTCGTGGCGTGTTGTGTCATGAAACTGAAATTCTAGATCATCCCAGCGTGGTCCATGGATCCCAGAGGGGAATTCCCAAGGCTCCCAGGGTGGTCCCCAAAAAGAGAATGAGCCTGTTTATTTCTTTCATTTTTATGCATTTGTGGGTCTGGTTGTGGATTGGCTTCTGGGGTTACTACCCCTTCACCCCACCACCCAGACCAGCTGTCAACCAACATTATTTTCAGGCTAGAAAGATGGAAACAAAGGACAGTGAACAAAAACAAGAAAGGTTATCTATGGTCTAAAGTGTGAGAAAGTGAAAAGCTGACCCTTAATATTGTACAGAAACTAAAGAACTGACTCCATCTTATGAACACCTAGAAGGCTTTAAAAAACCTCCGAAAAACCAGGCCAACACAGCACAGGTCGTTTTTCTCTCTTTTTTCCTTGGGACAGGTCATTCCCTCCTGCCCATCGTGTGCTGTGGCCGCTCCGTGTCCATCTGCAAACCCCTGTGGTCACTCTGGGACCCTGCTGGGCAGCAGAGCCGGTGCCTGCAGGGCAGCAGCTGCCCGGGCCAGTGCCTTTCTGTCTGCCCTGCTTCTCACAGCCAGGTGTCTTGGGTTGAAAAATGGAACCAAAAATGTGTATTCTATTTTCATCTGTTGAAGTCAGTTGGGAGATATTGTTCTTTATCTCTTGTAACTCTAGGGGTAGAAAGAGGGCAGATGCCTTCTGTTAATGGGACACCTGATAACACCAGATGAGGCAGTGCCTTCTTATCTCTTCTTCCTTTCCTCCTCTTCTGAGGGACATCACCCGTGAATGGGCCATTTAAGGCCTCTCACATGACTGATGACATCACCTCATCCCACTGTGAGATGCTCCACCCAGTGGGAGGAGCCAAAGCCTTTCCACCAGCATAAAACCTGCAGTCTAATCATTTATCTAAACTCTAATTTAGCTGGTTTTCTCCTGTATCCTCGGAGGAAGATGGGACCCATCTCGCCAGCACTGGACCCATTTTCCTACAGGATCATCTCTACTCCACAGAACATCTGCTACTCCAGGATTTTTTTGGTCTGCTTCCAACACCCTGACAACAGGGTGTCAGGTTGTGTCTCTGACTCTGTCAGGGTTTTCTGGGACTTTTGTTTGTTTGCTTGTTTGTGGTTTTTTCTACTACTGCATTTGTATTTTTCAATATTCCTAGTAAACAACTGTTATTCCTATTCCCATCTTTTTGCCTGAAAGCTCCAAAAGGCAAAATTGTATTAATTTGGTGGGAAGGGGTTTTATGTTCTCCATTCCAAGGGAAACTCCAGTTTTCCCTGGCAGATCCCTGTCTCTCCAAACCAAGACACCAGGACATTTCCTGGGACCCTCTGCACGGGCAGAGCCCTGGGCCAGTTCTGCTCTGAGGCGTCCCCGGGGCGCTGCCGGGGCCAGCGACTCCCTCAATGCAGGAACTGGAGGCAGAGTGTTATATGTACACATCACCTTATTGGCTTTTTGCAAATATTAAAATGAAAGCTGTATGTAGAATGTTGAAAAATTCTGCATTAATATAGTTTCCTTTATTTCTGCTATTAATGAAACTTAGAAATAAAGTAGTGTGATGAATATATATATATTTCTTAGGCTGTAGCAGGATATTAAAGTAAAAACTGCTTTTGGTCCTGAAGGAAACCCCCCCACATTCCTGAATTATCTTATCCAGATGAAGATGGCAACGACCAGAGGTCGGGGGGGGAATTTATTGAACCTCTGTTCTCAGTATCTTACCCAGCTGCTATCAGTAACTTATTCTGATGAAGATGGCAGTGACCAGAGCTCCAGGGGAGGAATTTGTTGAACCTCTGCTATCAGAGAAGGCCAGATGGAATGGAGCTACTCACAGATTGATCTGCAAGATTAAATGGTTGGGGGGAATTGAAACCGAACAGAGAAACATTCAAACCCAGGAGGAATGTTTGAATCCTGTATGTGGGTTTATGAATACACAACGAAACGGTGCTTTGAAGGAACGAGCCTTTCCCTTGGCGGGTGTGCTTGTGGCTGAATGCCAAGTCACCTAGCTGTAATTGCTGATTAAATATTTGCTTTATTTCCGCCTCTGAATTGTCTTTTTATCAAACCTATAAACTGTACCAGGAGAACGACCCTTGTTTTTCACCCAGAGAGATCCAGCGAGCCCTTGGGGAGCGTCGGCAGTGCCCGCCCCCCCTGCTCTCCCTGCCTGCCGTGGGATGGTCCCGGTGCTGCGGCCGCGCTCGCCCATTCTCATTTTCTCCTCGCGCCGCACCGGGGCAGCCCCGACACCTCTGGGCAGGGCTGGGGCCTCCCCAGGGCCCCGGGGAGACCTCGCGGCCGGCCAGGGCCACCCTCTGCGGCCGGCCGGACATGGGCACCCAGGAAGGCCCCAGTCAAGGAGAGCGGGCACCGTTCTTCCAGCCCAGAGCCAGGGACAGCCACAGCCCCGTTCCACCACGGGGCCAGGGACACGCAGCAGCCCCGCCCAGCCCAGGAACCAGATTGCAGCATCAACAGATACTGGTGACATAAAGAGACCGGTTTTTAAAAAATAGCTGCTGGTTTCTTATCTCCTTTTCTTCATGTTAGAGCTGGGATTAATGCATGGGATTAATACAGGCAGTTCCGTGATCAGACTCAGAGTTTATAATTCTTACCTGGAATTCAGTCTCACAAGGCACGAGCTCGAGCCAGAAAATCAGAAAATGGAGGTGCCTCTAACTCTTCCCATGGTTAATTAAACACTAATCACCCAATACCGAGATGACACCTGTATTATTTATACTTTTAACCGAATAATTGGCCACCCCAGGCCCGCAATGCAGACCTTTTTCATCCATTTACAAAAAACCACCCAAAATCATGAGGAAGAAGATGAAGAAGAATGACTTAGACAACGCCCTAAATCCTCCATATATCCTCATGGACATCATCATTCACTAAAATCCCGAACCCCAAGTTTTTCACCCTGTGAGGTCACGCAATGTCCTTCAAACTGCACACCCAGAACCCCAGTGCCACCGCCCAACTTAGGAGGCCAGTTCCACGGCCTCGGGTCAAATGCAGAGCCTGCCCGAGGGTCAGCGCCTCTTAGCACAGAAACCCTGACATTTTCAGCTTCCAGAATTCCAAAGAAGAGGTGTATTTTTTTGTTGAAGAAAGAAACTCATTTGGAAATAAACTGTATTTTTTAAACTGTTTCTATATTGGAGCCACAATAGCCCCATGGTGATCACAGCCAGCACCTGCTCCTGGCTCTCCCTGCGCACCCACCCACCCCCCCAAACTGCCCCCAGTGCACCCCGCAGCACCCACAGCCCACAGCCGCGGTGTGGGGTGCGCCGTGGGGGCGGCAGAGCCCGGCAGGAAGGGAGGAGAGCCCCAGGCGAGCTGCCCTGCACAGCGGCAGAGCGGAAACCCGGACACATGGACAGACACACCCCGAGGGACAGACAGACAGAGAGGGCAGCTCTGCTGAAAGGGTTTATTGATTATTGAGGGGAAACGGCCCCGGGCTCAAAGGGGATCGGGGGGCTCCTCCAGGGACGATCATCTCCTCGTGCCGCCGGAGGTGGACAGGACACGGACGGCACCGATGCTGCCGACCCTAAAACACCAAGGGCGGAACGTCACCGCCCTGCTGGCACTGGGACACCGGAGGGGCCCTGTCCCCAGCCCTGTCCCTGCTGGCACTGGGACACCGGGGGGGCCTGTCCCCAGCCCTGTCCCTGCAGGCTCTGCTCACCTAGGCATCCAGAGAGGCCGCCAGGCGCTTCTGCCGCAGGAGCTGGCGCACCCGCAGGTTTTGACCAAGCGCGACCTGGGAACAAGGACAGCGTCAGGGACACGCTGGGGGCACTGGGATGGACTGGGGGGACAGGGGAAAGGAGGGGGGCCCATGGGGAAGGGCCCCGCGGCAGCAGTGGGGTACAGGAGCTGCTGCACTCCTGCCCTGAGGCGTGGGGTCCTGGCCAAGGGTTTATTAATTCTTATCTGTAATTCAGTCTCACGAGGTGTGAGCTCTAGCCAGAAAATCAGAAAATGGAGGTGCCTCTAACTCTTCCCATGGTTAATTAAACACTAATCACCCAGTACCGAGATGACACCTGTATTATTTATACTTTTAACCGAATAATTGGTCACCCCAGGCCCACAGTGCAGACCTTTTCCACCCAATTACAAAAAACCACCCAAAATCATGAGGAAGAAGGTGAAGAAGAAGGACTTAGACAACACCCTAAATCCTCCCTATTGCCCCACGGACATCACCATCCACTAAAATCCCAAACCCCGATTTTTTCGTCCTGTGAGACCACGCAATGCCCTTAAAACTGCACACCCACAACCCCAGTGCCTCTGTGTCCCCCGGGTGAGGGGAGCCCTGCCGAGGGTCCGGGGGGCAGGGGTGCTGCCAGGGCTGTCGGCAGGGCTGCGCTGGCCCGTGCTGGCACACGCCGGCACGGCCTGACCGCGGTGGCCGCGCAGGGCGAGGCTCTGGCGGCGGCGCAGCTCCTGGTACCCACCACGGTCGGCTCCGGGATCTCGACCTTGCCCAAGTCCAGCTGCGGAGAGAGCAGGAGACCCGGCCGGTCACTGGGGAGTCCCCGGTGCCAGCAGGGCAGGGGGGACACGGGTGCCCCCCAATCCCCACAGGGGACGCCCTCCAGCCCCAGCCCCTCACTCACCTCCCTCAGATCATCCTGGGTTCCTTCCAGGAGTGCCTGGGAAGGAGAACAAAGGCTGGAGCTGCGCTGGGCCTGGGGGGCTGGGGGGGACAGGGGGCAGGGCGGGGGCAGAGGGAGGGGAACTCAGGGCCCCCAGGGAGATCTGCTGGAGCTGGGGGAGAGCCAGAGACACCGAGCTGGGGAAAAGGGAGAGCCCGAGGGGCTGGGCTGGGGCTGTGGAACAGGCACGGGGGGAGGCACGGGGCAGGAGAAAGGAATTGGGGTATGGGGACACGGGAGAGGCAGGGAGGGGCTGGGTGGGGACAGAAGGAGCAGACCGGGTGAGGACAGAAGGGACAGGACTGAGAGCAGGTCTGTGAGGCACGGGGTGGATCAGGGAATGGGACAGGGGGACCCCGCTGCAGTGGCCAGGATGAAAGGCAAAGGACAAAGGGGGGACACGGAAGGAAAGGCCTCGGGAATGGGGGGTGGGAGGGGGTTTGGGGGCCTGGACAGGACACAGGGGAGGGAGCAGGGAGGAAATGAGTGAAGGGACCAAAAGGGTGGGCTGGGAGGGCAGAGAGGGCAAGTTGTGGGGCCAGCATTGGGCTGGTGCCTCACCTTGGCCTGTGCCGGGGTGCACAGCAGCACGGAGAAGAGCAGGGCCACGCCGAGCACAGCCACCTTCATCTTCCTCTGGCACTGGGCAGCGCTGCCTGAGGCTGCAGCAGGGCACCGGCACCTTTATCCCTGCCGGGACTCCTCCCTGCGCCCTCCCCGACAGCCCCCAGGCCAAAGCCCGGCTTGGCACAGCCCCCAGCCCTGGCCACAAGCCCAGCCCTGCCCAGAGTCCATCCCAGCTGTGGCACGGATCCAGTCCCCCTGCCCGCATCCCTGCAGCTTCCCGCACGGGGCAGCTGCCCCTGCAAGGGCCCGGGAACATGGGGGGGCCAAGGGGGGCCAAGGGGATCCAAAGGCAGCTGGGGACCCTGTGGGGACAAGCCCCGCTCCAACACCATCCATCCTCCAGCAGCCCCCAGTGCCACAGCCCCCATCTCCTGTTGTCCCTGCCCTGCCAGAGCGTTCCTTGCAGCACAGCCCAGAGCTGAGCCCGGCCCCAAACCCCACATGTGAGAGAACAGGGGGAGCCAGGGCCGAGTGCTCAGGGCAGGGACTGGGATCTGCACTCCCTGTGAGCACTGGGAGCACTGGGCAGTGCGGGTCCCCTGCAGACAGGGCTGAGGGCTGGGCAATGCCTCAGCTGTGCCAAATCCCAGCTCCACAACACTCCACAGGTCCCCGGTGGGTTCAATTTGCAGCCCCATGGCAGAGCCCAGAGGGGAATGTCCCCTGCCCCGACCCCTGCCCTGTCCCCCCACAGCCACCGTGCCCACTCACAGCCCCTGGGCCCCGCTCTGTGCAGCTGCCCCACGCGCAGGGGCCCAGGGACCCCAGCCCCAACCAGGCTCCCACCCCAGCCCTGCCCCTGCCTGGGCCCTGCCCGCAGCCCCCCATGGCCCTTGTCCCCACAGAGGGGCTCTGCAGTGCCCCAGCCCCGGCCCAGCCCAGCGCTGGCCCTGGCACCGATGCTGGGCCCAGGGTGTGCCCGTCCCCAGGGACGTGGACAAGGGGACTTTTGTCCCCAGGCAGCCACGGGGAGCTGATTGGGCAAACAGAGGTGCCCAGGGAGCAGGGGGGGCGGTGGTGCCCTGCCAGCAGCTCTGATGAGCCCTGTCTGCCCAGCGCCTCAGGCACCAGCAATGCCTTCATCAACCAGGGACTTCCCCAGGCCTGCGGCTCCTTGGGGAGGCTCCAGAGCAAACAATCAAGGCAGTGACCTGAAAGGTTTTCCCAGCTGGGCCAAGATTTCTGCTGGATCCCCAGGGAAAGAGAGGAGCAGAACCCTTCACTAATGCCCTGGAATGTCTAACAGGAATCTCAGCCAGGGACAGCTTCCAGCAACCACTGCTCGGTGCATTTTTCCTTCTTGAAAGCGCACCTGGATCCACCTGGGAACTAAATCCGGGGCCCCTGGGATTCTCTGAGGCTCAGGAAAACGTCCCGTGGGCCTCGGACCCCAAACCAGGTTTTCAGCCCTTTGATGCCCAGCTTGGATCTCCTCCAAAGATTCTCCTCCCTCCCCTGCAGGCAGAGCAGCAAAGCAGAGCAGGATTTTCCTGGGTGGATTTGGGAGTGGAGGGGTTTGGGAAGCACAGCTGGGGCCCTGGACCGGGGAGTGTCTCCTGGCACCCCTCCATGGACACAGACACTCTCCAATGCCTCGCTGCAGGGTCCCAAATCTCCAGGGAGGGGAAGGAAACCCAAAGACCGAGAGATTCTGTGCAACTGTGCGACTCTTGGGTGGCCCAGAGCGATCAGAGGGATGGCTCCATGCTTGGAGAGCAGTTGGGAATTCTCGGGGTTGATTTTCCCCGAGATACCTGAGGTTTGGTTTTTTCTTCCCAAAAACCCCGCGCCCAAACCAGAAAAGAAGGACGGAGTCTGCGAGCTGAGGTTTCTAACTTTGTTTATTCTTCCTGATCCCTCTGTTCTCTCTCTGCCCTGCTCAGTGTCCTGCTGCAGAGCAGAGCATCAGCAGACTCCCCCAGGGCAGGAGGTCCCAGACCTTTTCCTATCATTTCTCTGATCCAACCACCTTCCACAACGTATTTTTATTTACAATTGTATACCAATTAATTCATTTCACTATTCTAAACACGTCAGTGCCACCTAAACCAATCTTGTGTGCCCTGTCACAGCCCAAGATCAAGTCTGAGGAAGAAGAGGAAGAAGAGGACAATGCCCTGATTCCTCCATCTTGGCCTCCCAACCTCCATTCTAAAAATCCCAAATTCTACATTTTCACCCTGTGACAAACTAAACAACAATTTATATCAAACTCTTGTGGCTTGTAATTCTTCGTGCAACATTGATAATCTTTCCCATGGGCTGAGATCCTAGACAGTGTTGTTTTGGGCTGTGTGCCAGGGTCCCGGACCCCTCAGGGCAGGCAGGAAGATGCCCCGGACTCCAACAGGGAATGGCTCCAGGGGTTTTGGAAAAAGCAGGACAGATAAGGCAGTGGTGGAGTTGTCCTTTCTGTAGGACAAGAGCAGCCCTCAGCAACGTTTGCCTCAGGAGAGCAGCAACAAGGAATGGGGGGGAAAAGGACCTTCCCTCACCCCTTGTGGGTTTGGTCAGAGATCCCCGGGCAAACTCAGCATCCCAAACTCCCAGGGCACTGGCAGAGGCGTTGGGGAGCGCTGGGGGAGCCGGGGACACCCAGCCAGGCCCCCTGTGACAATCTGTGCCAGGCTGTGGCTGCCAGGAGAGGGGCAGGAGGCAGCCAGGGCCACCCCAGTGCTCCCAAAGAGGCGGGGAGGGGCAGGTGACGCCTGCTCAGGCTCACCTGAGAACAGAGGCCAGAAGAATCAAGGGAATAAAAAGCAGGTGTGTCTATTGAGCAGCCCTCAGGTACATTTAGGGCAGGTGGGCTGCACCCAAAATGGACGACAGGTCACGGGTTTTCACACTTCTATAATTTTGGTTCGTTTATATATTGGGGGTTAATCTTCTAATTACAGCTTCAGGTAATGAAGTAATTTCCCCCCAGTTTGCTCCCTCATGACTGATTTTTGTTTTCATTCCTCGCTCCCTGGGACAGTGTGGTTTGCTCTGATCCCAGGCCTGGAGAGGAATTGTTTTGTCTGACCAAAATAAGAAGAGAGTAGCTAACACTGTGTGTGGAGTTTAGAGTTAGACGCTAAAAAGTGGCTTACAAATATATGAAGAAAAAAAAAAAAAGCTAAATATATAATATAGAAAAATACAATAATATAATAAAAAGAAACCCCAACATATACACAGGTATATAATAAAGATAATAATTAAATGTAATATATATTATTATATGGCTACACATTTATATTATATTACATTACATTACATTACATTACATTACACTATAATAAATATATATACTAAATATAAAAATAATGGCCTCCTGTGATCCCAAGGCACCCCAGGCCAGGCAGGGTCCCCTCCCCCCCTGCCCTGGGCTCATCCTGGAGCCCACCTGGCCACAGGGACACCAGGCAGGTGGCCAGCAGCGGTCAGCACGGGCTGACCAAAGGATTGTTGGCCACCAGGAGTTCCTTCCCTGATCCGACAGCGCCTGGCATGGATGAAGGGAGCGGAATTTCCGAGCCTGGAGCTGAGCAGGCTTTGCCCACCACCCCCAGCTCGGGGCTGCAGCCTCTGCTGGTGGCAGCAGGGGGGCACCAAGGGTGTGGGGAGCCCCCAGCCAGCGCCCCCAGCCCTGCCCGAAGCTCCCTCTGCCCCACGGCAGGCACTGCCAGCAGGAACAGGAGGGCTGAGCATCCTCCTGGAGCCTGGGGCGCTGGGCAGACAGGGCTCATCAGAGCTGTGGGCAGGGACACCCTGCCCCCTGGGCACCTCTGTTTGCCCAATCAGCTCCCCATGGCTGCACGAGGTTTTCAGGGAGAAAAACCCGAAACTCAGGCACCTTGGGGAATTCTTGTTCTTGTTCTTGTTCTTGTTCTTGTTCTTGTTCTTGTTCTTGTTCTTGTTCTTGTTCTTGTTCTTGTCCTCGTTCTCGTTCTCGTTCTCGTTCTCGTTCTCGTTTTCGTTCTTCTTCTTGTTCTTGTTCTTGTTCTTGTCCTCATTCTCGTTCTCGTTCTCGTTCTTGTTCTCGTTCTCGTTCTCGTTCTTCTTCTTCTTCTTCTTCTTCTTCTTCTTCTTGTTATTCTTCTTCTTCTTGTTATTCTTCTTCTTCTTCTTCTTCCTCTTCTTCCTCTTCTTCCTCTTCCTCAGACTTGATCTTGGGCTGTGACAGGGCACACAAGATTGGTTTAGGTGGCACTGACGTGTTTAGAATAGTGAAATGAATTAATTGGTATACAATTGTAAATAAAAATACGTTGTGGAAGGTGGTTGGATCAGAGAAATGATAGGAAAAGGTCTGGGACCTCCTGCCCTGGGGAGTCTGCTGATGCTCTGCTCTGCAGGAGGACACTGAGCAGGGCAGAGAGAGAACAGAGGGATCAGGAAGAATAAACAAAGTTAGAAACCTCAGCTCGCAGACTCCGTCCTTCTTTTCTGGTTTGGGCGCGGGGTTTTTGGGAAGAAAAAACCAAACCTCAGGTATCTCGGGGAAAATCAACCCCGAGAATTCCCAACTGCTCTCCAAGCATGGAGCCATCCCTCTGATCGCTCTGGGCCACCCAAGAGTCGCACAGTTGCACAGAATCTCTCGGTCTTTGGGTTTCCTTCCCCTCCCTGGAGATTTGGGACCCTGCAGTGAGGCATTGGAGAGTGTCTGTCCATGGAGGGGTAGCAGGAGACACTCCCCAGTCCAGGGCCCCAGCTGTGCTTCCCAAACCCCTCCACTCCCAAATCCACCCAGGAAAATCCTGCTCTGCTTTGCTGCTCTGCCTGCAGGGAAGGGAGGAGAAGTCTTTGGAGGAGATCCAAGCTGGGCATCAAAGGGCTGAAAACCTGGTTTGGGGTCTGAGGCCCATGGGAGGTTTTCCTGAACCTCAGAGAATCTCAGGTGTCCCAGATTTAGTTCCCAGGTGGATCCAGGTGCGCTTCCAAGAAGGAAAAATGCACCGAGCAGTGGTTGCTGGAAGCTGTCCCTGGCTGAGATTCCTGTTTGACATTCCAGGGCATTAGTGAAGGGTTCTGCTCCTCTCTTTCCCCGGGGATCCAGCAGAAATCTTGGCCCAGCTGGGAAAACCTTTCAGGTCACTGCCTTGATTGTTTGCTCTGGAGCCTCCCCAAGGAGCCGCAGGCCTGGGGAAGTCCCTGGTTGATGAAGGCATTGCTGGTGCCTGGGGCGCTGGGCAGACAGGGCTCACCAGAGCTGCTGGCAGGGCACCCACGCCCCCCCTGCTCCCTGGGCACCTCTGTTTGCCCAATCAGCTCCCCGTGGCTGCCTGGGGACAAAAGTCCCCTTGTCCACGTCCCTGGGGATGGGCACACCCTGGGCCCAGCATCGGTGCCGGGGCCAGCGCTGGGCTGGGCCGGGGCCGGGGCACTGCAGAGCCCCTCTGTGGGGACAAGGGCCGTGGTGGGCTGCGGGCACGGCCCAGGCAGGGGCAGGGCTGGGGTGGGAGCCTGGTTGGGGCTGGGGTCCCTGGGCCCCTGCGCGTGGGGCAGCTGCACAGAGCAGGGCCCAGGGGCTGTGGGTGGGCACGGTGGCTGTGGGGGGACAGGGCAGGGGTCGGGGCAGGGGACATTCCCCTCTGGGCTCTGCCATGGGGCTGCAAATTGAACCCACCGGGGACCTGTGGGGTGTTGTGGAGCTGGGATTTGGCACAGCTGAGGCATTGCCCAGCCCTCAGCCCTGTCTGCAGGGGACCCGCACTGCCCAGTGCTCCCAGTGCCCACAGGGAGTGCAGATCCCAGTCCCTGCCCTGAGCACTCGGCCCTGGCTCCCCCTGTTCTCTCACATGTGGGGTTTGGGGCCGGGCTCAGCTCCGGGCTGTGCTGCAAGGAACGCTCTGGCAGGGCAGGGACAACGGGAGATGGGGGATGTGGCACTGGGGGCTGCTGGAGGATGGATGGTGTTGGAGCGGGGCTTGTCCCCACAGGGTCCCCAGCTGCCTTTGGATCCCCTTGGCCCCCCTTGGCCCCCCCGGGTTTCCCGGGCCCTTGCAGGGGCAGCTGCCCCGTGCGGGAAGCTGCAGGGATGCGGGCAGGGGGACTGGACCCGTGCCACAGCTGGGATGGACTCTGGGCAGGGCTGGGCTTGTGGCCAGGGCTGGGGGCTGTGCCAAGCCGGGCTTTGTCCTGGGGGCTGTCGGGGAGGGCGCAGGGAGGAGTCCTGGCAGGGATAAAGGTGCTGGTTCCCTGCTGCAGCCTCAGGCAGCGCTGCCCAGTGCCCGAGGAAGATGAAGGTGGCTGTGCTCGGCGTGGCCCTGCTCTTCTCCATGCTGCTGTGCACCCCGGCACAGG
This sequence comes from Prinia subflava, assembly GCF_021018805.1. Classification (NCBI taxonomy): domain Eukaryota; kingdom Metazoa; phylum Chordata; class Aves; order Passeriformes; family Cisticolidae; genus Prinia; species Prinia subflava. The sequence continues at coordinate 2,663,992 of NC_086272.1, forward strand.
CCAAGGTGAGGCACCAGCCCAATGCTGGCCCCACAATTTGCCCTCTCTGCCCTCCCAGCCCACCCTTTTGGTCCCTTCACTCATTTCCTCCCTGCTCCCTCCCCTGTGTCCTGTCCAGGCCCCCAAACCCCCTCCCACCCCCCATTCCCGAGGCCTTTCCTTCCGTGTCCCCCCTTTGTCCTTTGCCTTTCATCCTGGCCACTGCAGCGGGGTCCCCCTGTCCCATTCCCTGATCCACCCCGTGCCTCACAGACCTGCTCTCAGTCCTGTCCCTTCTGTCCTCACCCGGTCTGCTCCTTCTGTCCCCACCCAGCCCCTCCCTGGCTCTCCTGTGTCCCCATACCCCAATTCCTTTCTCCTGCCCCGTGCCTCCCCCCGTGCCTGTTCCACAGCCCCAGCCCAGCCCCTCGGGCTCTCCCTTTTCCCCAGCTCGGTGTCTCTGGCTCTCCCCCAGCTCCAGCAGATCTCCCTGGGGGCCCTGAGTTCCCCTCCCTCTGCCCCCGCCCTGCCCCCTGCCCCCTGTCCCCTGTCCCCCCCAGCCCCCCAGGCCCAGCGCAGCTCCAGCCTTTGCTCTCCTTCCCAGGCACTCCTGGAAGGAACCCAGGATGATCTGGAGGAGGTGAGTGAGGGGCTGGGGTTGGAGGGCGTCCCCTGTGGGGCTCGGAGGGCGCCCGTGTCCCCCCTGCCCTGCTGGCACCGGGGACTCCCCAGTGACCGGCCGGGTCTCCTGCTCTCTCCGCAGCTGGACTTGGGCAAGGTCGAGATCCCGGAGCCGACCGTGGTGGGTACCAGGAGCTGCGCCGCCGCCAGAGCCTCGCCCTGCGCGGCCACCGCGGCCAGGCCGTGCCGGCGTGTGCCAGCACGGGCCAGCGCAGCCCTGCCGACAGCCCCGGCAGCCCCCCTGCCCCCCGGACCCTCGGCAGGGCTCCCCTCGCCCGAGGGACACAGAGGCACTGGGGTTGTGGGTGTGCAGTTTTAAGGGCATTGCGTGGTCTCACAGGATGAAAAACTCAGGGTTCGGGATTTTAGTGGATGGTGATGTCCGTGGGGCAATAGGGAGGATTTAGGGCGTTGTCTAAGTCCTTCTTCTTCACCTTCTTCCTCATGATTTTGGGTGGTTTTTTGTAAATGGATGAAAAAGGTCCGCATTGTGGGCCTGGGTTGGACAATTATTGGGTTAAAAGTATAAATAATACAGGTGTCATCTCGGTATTGGGTGATTAGTGTTTAATTAACCATGGGAAGAGTTAGAGGCACCTCCATTTTCTGATTTTCTGGCTCGAGCTCGTGCCTTGTGAGACTGAATTCCAGGTAAGAATTATAAACTCTGAGTCTGATCACGGAACTGCCTGTATTAATCTCGTGCATTAATCCCGGCTCTAACACGAAGAAAAGGAGATAAGAAACCAGCAGCTATTTTTTAAAAACCGGTCTCTTTGTGTCACCAGTATCTGTTGATGCTGCAATCTGGTTCCTGGGCTGGGAGGGGCTGCTGCGTGTCCCTGGCCCCGTGGTGGAACGGGGCTGTGGCTGTCCCTGGCTCTGGGCTGGAAGGATGGTGCCCGCTCTCCCTGACCGGGGCCTTCCTGGGTGCCCATGTCCGGCCGGCCGCAGAGGGTGGCCCTGTGTCACGATCCAAGCAGGAATCGTGATAGGTTCGTGTGATCTCAGAGTGCAAAGAGTACTCAAGGGTACAAGAGTTTAATCATACAACAAATGCACCTTTATTGAGTGCCAACAACACTTGCGATAGAGGGAATGAGAAAGGAAAAATAGGATACAGAGCGAGGAAAGGGGGGCAGGGGGATATAGCTACCAACACCAGAGGCGTCCTCGTGGCGTGGCGTCCGGCCAATGGATCCGTCTTCTGTCCATGGGGAGATCTCCAAGTGTGAGTCACAGGGGGAAGCTTTTATTGTCATTTCAGAAGCGGGCGGTGCCTGGCCAACACAGGGGGAGCACCCAAGAGTCATTGTGAGGAGCCCCATTGCTCTGGGAATCAGGTGCAGCCGTTCAGATCAGGCAAGTCTGGGCCAAGCAGGTCTGGTCCTGGCCGCTGGTAAGCACAGGCTGTCCAGCCGTCCATTGTCTTCGTACAAGTTCCCATGGGAGCCAGCTCCGGTCCGGTGGACACACCTGCAGTTCAGTGCTTGGTACACACACACACACCGTGGCTCAGGCCCGAGCCCCTTGCACAGTCCCTTCCTTGACGGGAGGCCTTGGCAAGGGTCGTGAGGCAAAACCAGGGACCCTCGGGCCCCGACTCTCACACCCTGGCCGGCTGCGAGGTCTCCCCGGGGCCCTGGGGAGGCCCCAGCCCTGCCCAGAGGTGTCGAGGCTGCCCCGGCGCGGCGCGGGGAGAAAATGAGAACGGGCGAGCGCGGCCGCGGCACCGGGACCATCCCAGGGTGGACTGGGAGAACAGAGGGGGCGGGCGCTGCCGACACTCCCCGAGGGCTCGCTGGATCTCTCTGGGTGAAAAACGAGGGTTGTTCTCCTGGTACAGTTTATAGGTTTGATAAAAAGACAATTTGGAGGCGGAAATAAAGCAAATATTTAATCAAAAATTATGGCTGCGTGACTTGGCATTCAGACCTGCCAAGGGAAAGGCTCATTCCTTCAAAGCACCAGCTCGTTGCGTATTCATAAATGCACATGCATCCGCCCTCTTCCCACCCTAGAGTTACAAGAGATAAAGAACAATATCTCCCAACCAGTTTCATCAGATGAAAATAGAATACGCATTTGTAGTTCCATTTTTCAACCCAAGACACCTGGCTGTGAGCAGCAGAGCAGAGAGAAAGGCGTCTGCCGGGCAGCTGCTGCCCTGCAGGCACCGTCTCTGCTGCCCAGCAGGGTCCCAGAGTGACCACAGGGGTTTGCAGATGGACACGGAGCGGCCACAGCACACGATGGGCAGGAGGCAATGACCTGTCCCAAGGAAAAAAGAGAGAAAAACGACCTGTGCAGTGTTGCCCTGGTTTTTCTGAGGTTTTTTAAAGCCTTCTACTTGTTCATAAGATGGAGTCAGTTCTTTAGTTTCTGTACAATATTAAGGGTCAGTTTTTCACTTTCTCACACTTTGGAACATAACCTTTCTTGTTTTTGTTCACTGTCCTTTGTTTCCATATTTCTAGCCTGAAAATAATGTTGGTTGACAGCTGGTCTGGGCGGTGGAGTGAAGGGGGAGTAACCCCAGAAGCCAATCCACAACCAGACCCACAAATGCATAAAAATGAAAGAAATAAACAGGCTCGTTCTCTTTTTGGGGACCAGGCTTTTCCCTGCAGACCTCCTGCCTCCGTGTCGCTGTTTGCGTGCCGCTCTCACAGTGCAGCACATCCCCCTCAGGAGATGTCCCTGGTGGCCCAGAGGGGACAGGCCGTGGCTTTAGGGACAGGGATGGAGCCCTGGCGGAGCAGGGGGGGCTGAGCAGGAAGAAGCCCCTGGGGTGTGCAGGGGGTGGCCGCAGGCTGTGGGGGGATGATGAGGCTGTGGCCCAGGGGAGCAGCCAGGGATGCATCCGGGGAGAGCCACAAGCGCAGGAGCTGCAGCTCTGGAGAGGCCAGGGGGAGGAACGGGGTGCTGGAGCTGCTGGGGGACACCTGGAGCCTCTGGGCACAGGGGTGTGTGAGACACACAGTGAGAGGTGAGGCTGGGCTCTGCAGAGGGAAACCTGGTTTGTTTTTGGAGAGCTGCCTGCCCTGGCTGTGCGCCCTTGGCTCCCTTTGCCCGGAGCTGTGCCTGGCACGGGCTGAGGCTGCCAGCAGAGCCAAGGGGGCTGCACTGGGACAGCCCCGAGGGACTGACGGGCAGGCAGAGCCCCCAGCTCACCTGAGCAGCTCCTCAGCCCAACCTGGGAGCACCAGCAGCGCCTTCGCTCAGGGCCAGCAGGCACCGGGAGTTCCAGCACAATCCAGCAACACAGGCTGGGCATGGCAAAGGCAACTGCAGACATTTGCGAGTTGGACATTGTCTAATGCAGCAAAATGGGGATGAACTGTGTCTGTGTGTGTGTGGGGAGGGAGGGGGGCGGGGTTCGTGTGGGTTTGTGAAGATGATGGGCAGAACTGAATAATTATTCTAAAATACTCCAGACTCCAGGAGAGCAGCCCCTCTCCCATATCCCAGCAAGGACAGGCACAGCTGCACCCAGTGTTTGCCATTCAGACATAAACAATCTTCCCAAGGCTGGGAAAATGAAAAAACAACAACAGGAGGAGATGAGGCAGCAGCCCTGGCAGGGAGCAGCCAGTGTTTGTGCTAAGCCCCAGCAGAGCTGGGCCCAGCTGCAGCTCCTCAAGGCCGAGGCCTCAGCAGCATTTCTCCCAAGGAAGGCATTCCTTGGGATGGAAATGCCAGGCACCCAGATTTGTGTAACTTTTGGTTTTTTTAATGTGTCTTATGGTCTAATACTTATTTATATTATTCTTATTTTTTATCATTTATTTGTTATATATATTTATTAATAAAGTTATTATAAACTATAAATATTTTTAATGTCTCTAATAGTATTTTTTAATTTAATTTTATTTATTTATAAATAAAGTTTATTATTAAACTTTAAACATCTTAACAAAAGTGAGCCGTGCTTTTCACCCGCGCCCCTCCGTGCCGCGAAAGACCCCTGAGGGCACACCCAGCCCCAGCAGCTCCCTGGGGACCCCCCAGCAGCCTCCCCTCGCCCACAGCCCACGCAGATCCCAGCCTGGAACAGGCTCTCCCTGCTGACATCCCCTGGGGCTCCAGGCTGCGCAGTAGCCCACAGCTCCCGGGCACTGCCAGGGCCTCCCTGCTGCCTCCCCTGCAGCCTCCACCCTGGGCAGGAGCTGGCAGGGCACACGCACGGGCACACCGGCTCCCCGGGCACAGCCCGGCCATCTCCGGGCTGCCCAGGGCTCTGCGGGTGCCCCGCGCTGTCACAGGAGCTCTGTGGGGACACGCCAGAGCTCTCTCTGTCCCCAAAGAACACAGACACTGTCCCCACTCTCCCTGTCCCCAAAGGACACGCCAGAGCTCTCCCTGTCCCCAAAGAACACAGACACTGTCCCCACTCTCCCTGTCCCCAAAGGACATGCCAGAGCTCTCCCTGTCCCCAAAGAACACAGACACTGTCCCCACTCTCCCTGTCCCCAAAGGACACGCCAGAGCTCTCCCTGTCCCCAAAGAACACCAAGCCCCACCCGGGGGCTCCCAGCAGAGTCGTGGGCACATCTCAGGGGGCTGCAGCTGCTGAGGAGCCCTGGGGGCACAGGCACTGCCAGGGCCTCAGGGCTGGCAGCCCAGTGGAATATATGATGTAATTCGTGTTCATGCAATATAAATGTATAATCATCCATGTTCATGAAATATCGATGATATAAATACAGCTGCATTTAGGGGGAATACAGCAGCAGTCACCCGTGATTGGAAATAAAGTAAAAGGATTAAGAATTGAAAAACGCCCTTGCTGGAAACTTGGGTAAGGACCATGATTTACAGCAGAAAGGAGGGTGGCCATGAGAAGAGATGGATCTTGACTGCATCATCCGGGGTGTGCATCCCAATACGAGATTCCCTGCAATCGAATCAAATGTTCATCTCTCCATGGAAATCCAATCAACCATCCTGCAATGAGGACACAATTTCATTAATATGGAGAAAGAGTGAAAAAAGGACAAAGAAGTATGAAGCAATGCCCTCTCCGGCCAAAACTGTATATAACCTGACCCTGCTGGGACTGAAATTGTGAACAGGGGAGCTCCGGTGTGATAGAGGCCGGGGCCGGATTCACCAAGGCTGAGACAATTAAAGATGGCAACAGTTCACATGCTGCCAGCAGCAGCAAAGATCTCTTTGTTCCAGGGCATCTTGAAAACATTCAAGCCCAGAGCATATTGCTAAAGCTTCCAGACAATTGTTCTAGCCACTCACTGACAGCACACGTACACCTGCTTCAAACAATGCTTACTTGGATGCTTTCTATTGACAATAAACAATATCCCATTATTCAGTTCAAAACTTTCTACTGTCTTGCTAAGCATATTTTTCTGCAGTCTTAAGATCTATCCTAGCCAAACCTAACACTCAGACTATGGTTTCATGTCCTTGCTTGCTGTACTAATGCAACTTTTCCTTCTTTCCAGCTTTGCAGTTGCAGATAATTCTAAATTCTGCTGCTCCTTCTGTTTCTGAGGCCTCCTTTTACAGCTTCTACCTTGATAAGGCTGAAGGCACAGGCAGGAAAAGCAACAATCCAAAATGCAGAGTCAGGCAATCCAAAATGCAACCAAATGAGAACTGTCTGTCTCTGGCAGTGTGTGTGTCTGTGTGAAGGTGATGTCAAGAGAAAGGATCAAAAGGACCTGGCCCAAAGGCTGCAGAGCTCTTCACTTAACAGCACTTCAGCTCAGCAGCAATGGAACTGAGGAGTTCAACTGAACCATTCAGTGGTGCAATAACACCTCGGAGCTTTTCAACTTAACCAGGCTCCAGCTCCACAGGACTTCACTTAGAACTGAACTCAAACCCAGCATCCCAGAAAAGGACTCCTAAAGGAGTGACCATCTCTGCAGAGGAACTTTCCCTCCAGGCAGAACTGAGTGACAATTGGAAAGGACTCCAGACTCCAGGAGAGCAGCCCCTCTCCCACATCCCAGCCAGGACAGGCACACCTGCACCCAGTGTTTGCCATTCAGACATAAACAATCTTCCCAAGGCTGGGAAAATGAAAAAATAACAACAGCAGGAGATGAGGCAGCAGCTCTGGCAGGGAGCAGCCAGTGTTTGTGCTAAGCCCCAGCAGAGCTGGGCCCAGCTGCAGCTCCTCAAGGCCGAGGCCTCAGCAGCATTTCTCCCATCCTGGTGGGGCTGAGCAAGGGGAGGCGAGGGCCCTGCAGCCCCACGAGGCAGGAGATGCCAGCTGAGCACAGCCCCTCCACGCTGGCACCCCGTGCCAGCCCAGGGCTCCTCATCCTCCAGAGCCCCCGCAGCTGGCGGGCACTGACAGCCACAGCAGAGGGGTCTCTGTGTGCCACGCAGCCCCCTGGGCTCAGGCACTCCCTGCCCTTCCAGAAAGATCTCCCAGCGCTCTCCGTGCCCCTCAGGAACACCGAGGGCAGGGGCAACGCCAGAGGCTCCACGGGGACGTGCCAGGGCTCTGCCAGCTGCCAAAGCACCCCCAGCTCCCTGCCAGGCTGGAACTGGGTGTCACTTGGCACAGCAGGGCTGTCCCCAGGCTGCTGAGGGGCCCTGATGTCCCAGCATCTGCCAGGGGCTCCGTGCTGACACCCCAGGGCCCTCCAGGCTGGCAAAGAGCTGTCCTGTCATCCATGGTCACACAGGGGCCACTGCCACACCCCAGTGCTGTCCGTGCTCCGAGGAACACTGAGCTCCCCAGCAATCCCAGGGGCTCCACGGGGACACCCCAGGGCTCTCCAACGTCTTTGAGCACACTGAGCTCAGAGGCTGCAAGAGGATGAGCATCGTGACATCAGTTCTGTCTCTAAGCTACTGATATTTACAGGGAAAGGGATTGTCTGGAAGGCAGCCTTGTCCAGGGCACTTCAGCAGCTCATCTGTGAAATCTTTGGGTCACTTTTGGGTCTTTGGGTCACTTTTAGGTCAGCTCTTTCATTCCGGGGCAGCAGCCATAAGGAGATGCACAAGAAGTCAAATCTAAAAGATCACACTGTGCCCCTCTCAATACAACTGAGAGCTTTGTAAATGGGACATTTTCCTACTGCCTTGACCCCATTCCAAGGCAAAGCAGCCAGCCCAAAGCATCCTGCCCCGACCTTCCAGGGGTCTCCAGACTGCTCCAGGGCAGGGACAGTAAAGGCACAGTCAGGGCTTCCATCCTTATGTAACAGAATTTCTTAGAGAACATGAACATGAGGTATTTTGGAATGAGATCTGAGCTATCCCAAAATGGGGCCCAGGCTCAGGCCTGTGTGGAAGTAAATAAGCCTGTGGTGCCGTTAAAATTTAGATTAAGGTGGGTTTATGCATTAGACAGGATAGTTATAGTGAAATTATGGTAGCTACCTTAAATTGAGATTGTTTGCATTCCTTTTTATGCTGAATACCAATTAGAAAACACCTGTAACTGTAAATTATCTGTATTTAACCAGCCATTTCAGGAATAAGAGAACGTATCATTTCACCATAGTGGTTGTGCTCTGCGTTGCTCAGCCCAGCTTCCATGTAATTAATGGGGACCCTGTCTCCATCCTTACACCCTGGGTTGGTTACAGGTTTCCTAAGATGCCTGAGCTCACCTGCGTCCGCAGGGCTCCCATGGGAACATCCCAGAGCTGTGTGGGGATGATGAAGAGCCGCTGTTCTCAGAGGCTCTCACAGCCCTTCAGTGGGCACATCCCAGGTGACTTTAGTGAGCTACGGCACTGCTGTGTCACAGCCCCTCACTGGGATTCCAGGAGCACATCCTGTAATAAACGGGGAGTTTGACTGAGCCAAGATACCAAGCAACAATCAATTTATTAATTCATTAGTTCAAATGATAAAGTGTGAGCAAAGCAGCGCGGCGCTGGGTACAGTGGATGGGGTCTCCCCTCCAGCTGCACACCCACTGTTAATTCTTGCTGGGATTTATTGAGCATGTTCATAAGCATTTCTCAGCACGTTTTATTTTGTGATTTCCTCCTAGTTTCTATTTGTGACGTCGGATTTCTACACCTTAGGGCTGAAAATTTCACAATCCCAGCAGTCTCTGTGTGATGGCGATGGAAGAGACAGGACTGATTGCTTGGATGCAAAAAATCAGTTTATTGATTACAAAGCTTTAGTATCTTTACCTTTTCAGCTGTAACTCAAAATAGCTGCTTGCTTAAGGAGTAATAACTATAGCAACCATATCTTATGTTTCTTGATAACGTGAAATGTGGGGTTGTGTTTCGTGTCAGGTAGATAAAGGTGGCCTGTGCAGTTGAATGTGGCCATGGGACAGTTATAAAAACCAGCTTTAATAAACAACCGGAAGAGACATAGAAAGAAGCTTTTGAATAAAAGTTTTGCTTGTTTATAGATGAATAATGTAAGCTTTAAAGATTTCACAATATAAGTTTTAGGGGGTTTAGTTAATATGAGTTTTATAGGCCTTTACCATACAGGATAGAAGAATGTGGAAGTATTATGATTATTTTCTTTTGAAAATAAAATTATGATAAGCTTTAAGCTGCATTGTAATAAGAGGTTTTGAACTAGAGCTTTAGAAAATACAGAAGGATTTGTAATCACCTAAACAAAGGAGGGAAGCAAGTTTATCCCAAGCTACAATCCTGGAAAGGGAAACTGGACATCATCACCATTTATTTACAATGCTGGAAAAAGCAGCTGGACATCGCCGTCACAGGTGTATGACTGAGAAGGGAAGATGAACATGACCATGACTGATTCACAACCTTGGGGTATAGAAACTCGACATCACAAATAAGAACTGATCAGAATGGAGGACAGAAATAAGACTTATTTTCAAACCTAAAGTATAGAAATCCGACTTCACAAATAGAAACTAGGAAAAAACCACAAAAATAAAACGTGCTGAGAAATGCTTATGAACCTGCTCAATAAATCCCAGCAAGAATTAACAGTGGGTGTGCAGCTGGAGGGGAGACCCCATCCACTGTACCCAGCGCCGCGCTGCTTTGCTCACACTTTATCATTTGAACTAATAAATTAATAAATTGATTGTTGCTTGATGTACTGGCTGAGTCAAGCTCCTCATTTATTACAAGGCCCTGTCGGATTTTTTTTTTTTTTTTAAGCTATTTTTGTTTTCCCTGCCGCCCCCACGGCAGCCCCGCCGCTCTCCCGCCGAGCCGCCTCCCCTCGCCCCGCCCCGCCGCCCCCCGCAGCCCCACACGCGGCCCGGCTGAGGGGATCGCGGCCCGGCGGCACCGCCCGGCCCGCAGCCACCGGCCCGGCCGAGCTCCCCCGCCCGCCGCCGCAGCGCAGGGCCCGGCGCCCTCGGCCGCCTTTCGGTTTCGGTTCCGCGCTGCGAGAGGAGGTAATTTTGCTTTTCTTTGCTGGTTTATTTTTCGGCGCGGCTACGAGCAGGAGCCGTAGGGCGGGGCTGCGGTATCTGTTCGTTTCCCTTTCCCAGCCCGCTCTCCACGCCGTTTTTTCCTGGCGATTTCTTTTTTTCCCCGCTGTTTTCCCCTCGCTGCCCGCGCCGCCTTTCGGGGCCGGCCCGCGCTCCGCGCTGAGGGCGGGCGGTGGCGCGGGGCACCACGGGAAGGGCTTTTCCCGCCGCCCGGGCCGGGAGAGGAGGAGGCGGCGCGGGGGCAGCGAGCGCGTCGGGCGAGCGGGGCAGCGGCGCACGGGTGAGGCCGGGCACGGGCTGCGGGTGGCGGCGGGCGGTGCGTGGTGTCTCTTCGCGAGGGAGATTGCTGCGTGGGCTGGTTGGACTCTTGCCGCTGTTCCGCGGCGTTTTTCCGACGCCTCTCCCGCTTCTTCGGCCCGCGGCGGGGACGAGCGGGAGCGCAGCGGGGCGAGGGAGTGAAGCAGAAATGAAGGCGGGAGGCGAGGCAGGGGCAGGGCGGGTTTAGAGAGCCGCTTCCCGGGTTTAGAGATCTCACCTGCTGCCTGTCCGTGGAAAGGACGGGGAAGGGAGAGAGGAGACAGTAATTGTGGCGGCTCCTAAAGGCTCGCTCCTTCCCTCCGCGGGCGCAGTGCGGCGTGGTGAGGCGCAGGGGAGGGACAGTGGCGGCGGTGAGGGTGACTGAGAGGGGAGGAAGGTTAAAGAGCCTTGGGATGTCACCATGGTATACCTGTGACTGCTCCTGACCTCTCTTTAGCAACCCAGAGCCTTCTAGGATGTGACCATGGAGTGCCTGTCACTGCCAGTGACCTCCTTAGAAGCCCCAGAGAGCTCTGCGAGGTCACCGTGGAAGCCCTGTGAGTGCAGGTGAGCTCAGGGTTCTTTAGAAACCTGTGTCTCTCTGGGATGAGAGGATGGAAGCCTTGGGGAGGGCCTTTGACCTGACTGCCCTTCAGCAGTTCAGAGAAAGCTGGGATGTCACCATGGAGCTGTTGTCAGTGCCGGTGACATCCGAGTTCTTTGGCAGCCTAGAGACAGATGGGATGTCAGCACAGAGCTGCTGTCATTGCCTGTGACCTCACTGTTTTTTAGGAGCACAGGGGCCGCTGGCATGTCACGATGGAAGCCCTCAGGGTGGCAGTGACAAAGTGGTTCTTCAGCAGCCTGGAGAGCCCTGGGATGTCCCTCTGGGGTCCCTCTAACAGCGTGTGACCTCATGGTTCTTTTGCAGCCTTCAACACCTTTGGAGGATGTCGCTGTAGATCCTGTGAGTGCCTGTGACATTGCAGCTTTTTAACAGCATGGAGACTTCTAGGATGTCACCGTGGAACCCCTGTGAGTGCCTGTGACCTCACGGCTGCTTAGCAGCCTGGAGACACTTGTGATGCTGCCATTGAGACCCTGTGACAGTCTGTGAGGTCAGTGTGGGTTGGCAAAGGGGAGACTCCTGGGATGTTCCCATGGAACCCCTGGGATTGCCCATGCCCTCAGTGTTCTTTAGGAGCTTGGAGACCGCTGGGATGTCACCACAGAACCTCAGTGAGTGCCTGTGCCAAATGGGCTCCTTAACATGTAGAGACATCTCTGTTGTCCTCATGGATGCTGGTGACTGCCTGGGACCTCGCAAGTCTTTGGAAGATGAAGGAGCTGTGGCGTGTCACCATGGAGTCACTGTGCCTGTTTGTGATCTCTGTGCTTTTGATCAGGCTGGAGACAACTGTGATGTCACCAGGGACTGGAGTGGGGGCGTGGTGGTTGAGGGAGGTGAGGGTGAGGGGAGGAACGTGTGGCAGGACTCGCTGGGAGCCCCTCAGGCACTGAGTGGGCAGGAACAGCACCAGAACCTTGGCCTGGGAAACACTCTCTCTGTAGTGTGTAATGCAGGCATTGCTAATGGTGTCATTCTCAAAGTGTGCTATTGCTCGGCCTTGGGATACAAGGTGTTTCCAGTTTTGAAATTCTTTGTTTCTCCAGTCACATGGTTTTGGATATTTAAATTTTGGGGTTGGCCTTTTGCATTCACGCAATTCCTGCCTTGCTGGTACTTGTAAAGTGACTGTTGGCTTAGCAGTCCATACTGACAGAATTTGCTTTTGTCTGCTCTGGCTGTTATCCATAACTTGGCATACTTCTATGCCATCCTTTCTTAGGAACTCTTTGATTATCCCCTCCAAAGGTTTTGCTGGTCTGTGCAATCTCCTAGCTTGAATGCTAGGGATGAGTCCCACCAATCTAATCAATGCTAAGCCTCTGTGTTTAGTGCTAGAGTGTAATAAGGTGTCCCAAGTGTCCCCCACTGGCCAGGTCTGGTCACAGGAAGCAGGTCTGCTCTCTGCTGGGATGGGAGGCCACCTCATCCCACTGGAGCAGGGGACCAGCTGTACCCCATGTCCCCAACATGCCAAGGCTGTCACAGAAGGCCAGGTCTACCCACTGGGGTCTCAGATATGGTCTGCCTGCTGCTGGCATGGGAGGCCTTCCCTCCTCTACCCTGGAGGCCAGGTCTGCTCACCAAAATGATCAGAGTAGTGGTATTTTACCAACAGCTGGGACACCAGCAGGGGGTCATCCCACACTGTTGAGAGTGCACCAGGCTTGACAGGGTCTGCTTTCCCTGCTGATTCTGCCAAAGCACTTCCCTTGTCTGTGGTTTCATTGGATAGTGGGTAGGGACTGTGGGAATCTCATTCAGTCATTGATTCACTCATTCACACCACTAATTAGATGATGAGGCAATTGGCAATTTATTGAACATATATTTTCCTCTATGTTCTTTTTCTGGGCTAAGTATAGGTGGCCCATCCACCTTGGTCCAAATCAGTAGAATTTAGTCTCTAATGTGGGTGAAATGCAACACTACATGCTTGGAAGAAATCTGTCATTCCCACTGTCTTTATGTACCATCCAGCTTTTAACTTTCCTTCTTTGTTTATAATTTGCATAAACAATAATGACTCTACACATCTGAGCCAGCCTTGCTTAATATGAACTGTATCAACTGAGGTAAAGAGCACTCTGGAGGCCAGGGCTGGGGCAGTTTCCCCCTGCCTTGTTTTGGAGAGACCTACGAGCTCATTGTTTCCGTAGAACTACTTTGCCCGCACTCCAATGGGAAAGCCCACAAACTTGATACCTCCTACATTGGTGAGGTCCTGAATTTGTGAAAATGTTGGTATTATCCTCGTTGTAGTGGGTTGACCTTGTCTGGGTGCCAAGTGCTCACTCAGTCACTCCATCACTCCCTTTCCCAATGGGACAGGGCAGAGAATAAGATGGAGCACAACCAGCAGGATAAGATAAAGCAATTTTATTACTTTAAAGAAATTCGTAAAAGAAAGAAATAAGCGGAGATTTGCACGCACAAGAGCTAAAGAGAAAAAGAAGTCTGTCTACTTCCCATCAGCAGTGATGTTCAGATACTTCTGGGGAAGCAGGCCTTCAGCACGTTTTAAGAGTTCTTCCAGACGGCAAACACTGAAAACTCACAAATATCCCCCTTTGTCCTCTCTCCCTTAGCTTATATAGCTGAGCTGATGTCATATAGTATGGAATATTCTTTTGGCTAATTTGGGTCAGCTGGCCTGGTTGTGTCCCCTCCTAGGATTTTGCCCAGTCCCATCCCCTCTGATGTGGAAATGAATGTCAGAGGGACAGTGCTGCTTGGCAGTAGCCAAGCCACTGGTCTGTTATCAACACCCGTCCAGCTACCAAAGCAAAGCACAGCACTGTAAAGAGTATGAACTTTACCTTGGTCAGACCCAGTACAATCTCCACCCCTTATTCCATACCATTTGTGTCATGCTGGGATCCCATATAGTCTATATACTCTCATTACTAGAATCCTTAAACCTTCTGTAGACCAATCATACTTTTTATTAACTAGTATCGCCTGTCCTTTCACATCCCTCCAGGTGGTCTCCATTCCAGCAGGAGGTGGGGTCAGGACAGGAGAAATAGTACACTTGATGGTTGGGCAGTGGCGTCATCCCTGTTCAACATTGCCTTTTTCTTGCTCCTTGCTAAAATTCATTCTTTGTCAGTTCATGTCCCTCCTGCTACTTTACCTCCTGTAACATACAACTTACACTCTAAGTTATTCTTACCTCAAGGTTAAATCTCCTTGAAGTACACACCGGGTCTCCCTATCCTCCGGGATCACACACCAAGTACACCCAAGTCCTTGTGCAAAGACAATCCCATGAATGGGTTTGCCTTTTCCCATGGGGGAAGAAATCCACACTGACTTCCCCACCCTCTTCCCTATGTGCAATGCAGAAACCCTGTTTCCTTCCACAGTGTCTAAGGGCTTAGTTTGGGTGGGACCAGGGCAGTTAGAGATTCCCTAGTATTGACTAGCCAAGCGGCTTCTGCCAAGTTTGCATCCCAGTGCTTCCATGTCCCATTACCTAATGCCCTGAACATAGTTTTTAGCAGCCCATTATATCTTTTAATCTTCCTGGGGACTTGTGGATGGTAGGGAATGGGATATATCTATAGCCAGGGTGCTATTAATGGGGGCTGGACAGAGCAACGCACAGTACAACCAATATGGTCAGTTCATACGTTCTCCTCTTTATTCTCGAAAATGGCTGGTTTTATACAGTGTGAAATAATTTACAGTTGCAGGTGCATTCTACTTGGTATTCAGTGTGAACAAAAATGTAAACAATCTTAGTTTAAAGCAGCTACCGTGATTCTACTCTTAAGTGTCCCATCTAGTCCATACACACACCTTAACCTAATTTCTAACTGTGCCACAAGCTTATCTACTTCTACACAGGCCCAAATTTGAGGCCCAATTTGGGATAGCTCAAATCTCTTCCCACAGCACATCATGCCTGTGATCTCGAAGAAATCCAGTTACAATTCCCTCTTTTTCTTTTTGAGCTATCCAAACTGACTCTAAGGCACGGCTGACTAATTTTTGCATACATCATAACAAGCACGGCACGATAATTAAGATGACTGTAATAGCAATGAGAATCACTATAGCAAAACAGATCAAATCCTTGATCCACCCGGTAAAACCCCATGACGTGAGCCATTTGTCAAACGGAGTGTCTACCACTACAAGTTTTCTCATATTATCTTTCAGCTGTGACAGCTGCTTGTAAATCGATTGAGAATAAATTCATGCAGCACATGCCCTCAAATTCTTCACTTCCATGCCCTTGTGCTACAAGGAGGAAGTCGATTCCTGCTCTGTTTTGGAGGACTGCATGACAAATGTCATGAACATCTATGACAAGCTCACTTAGTAGATTAGATGTTATATTAATTTGTTTTCCTGTCCAGCAGGCTAAGTTTTTCAATTGCGTGAGAGCTTGCGCTGAAGCAACTTCTGGGGCAAAGAATGATGCCGATATTACAGCTGCAGGTTGCCATAAGTCAACTCGATCTTTACAGTTGGGGCTTAATTGAGACATACTGCGTTTGACTCGTCGGGTCTTTTGAGACAATCCTAAAACTTGATGAATGCTAGGAGCAAACAATGGTAATTTACCAAAATAACATGGACCTCCTATAGCTTCTTGAGGCACTGCAGACCAGGCTCTATCTCCACAAATGAGAAAAATCCCTGGCGGTCATTTTCTTGCAACACCTTTCAGTGGCATCACAGACTCAGTCCAATTATTGCAGTACTCGGTATAATTATAGTACAATGGGGACTGGGGAGACAACCAAGTGTTGCCATTTTTCAGTTGCCATTTTTCTACAATTAACAAACTTGAATTCATGATAAAATGCACAAAGATCAAACAGTAATTCCCTGGCACAGAACCCAAAAGATGATTGAGTTCTTGGGGCTCAGTACTAGCAACTTTAAGATTCTGTGCAATGGCAACAGCTTGCATTCCCAAAACACTCTTTGGATTAATTTTGACTTGAGACCAGGTTCTGAACTCTGTCATGGAGTCTACTGGGACTCCAGTCAAGCAAGTCTGAAAACGATTTGATAGTGTAAAATGCAAAATGAATCTTGTTTACTCCGATTGGCCCAAGTGACCCACATATTTTGTCTTGGGTCAATCTCAAGCATTCCTGATCCTCTTTCTATTAAGGCACTAACTAAAACAAACATTTCAATACTTAACATTCTATTCATAGTTTTGGTTGTCTCTCATAGAAAAGCAAAACAAAGCCTATTACTTAATCTTAAATACTAAAATACTAAAAATGACTTATCACTAAACTTAATCTTATAACTGTAACTGTATAACTATCTTTTCTAATTCAAAAGTCAATTTTCAACAGTCTCAGGGTCTTCACAACGTGCTCCAGGTAAGACACTGCTGTCACTGTGGTTATCACTGTTAGCTGATATCTCTGACTGTGGACATGCATGGGTAAATCGGCTCGGCACCCAAACAGGTCCTGCTTCTCCTGTGGAAACACACAGATAACCACAGCCATTAAACAACACAGGACTCCGTCCCTGCCATTCGCCCGTTGGCATATTTTTGTGATATACATAAAGCCCTGGAATCACTTGTGGTCTTCCTTCTTTCACTGCATGGTCATGTGTGACAACTGCAGGCTCTTCTCTTCTGCTAGGCACAAATAGTTTAAAGTGAACAGTAGCTTGGATAATCAACTAGTTACGTCAGTTTCATCATTCTGTTTTTTCTTTGCTAGATATTCTTTCAGCGTCCGATTAGCTCTTTCTACGATGGCTTGACCAGTGGGAGAGTGAGGGATACCGGTGGTACGCTTGACTCCCCACTTTTGCATAAATTTAGCAACTCGCTGCCTGACATAGGCTGGCCCATTGTCGGTCTTAATTTCTACAGGCACTCCCATCACTGCAAAACAAATGATCAGGTGTCTTTCAACATGCAAAGCTCTCTTGCCTGACTGCGCTGTGGCCCAGATAAATTCAGAATAGGTATCAACAGTGACATGGACATATTTCAGTCTTCCAAATTCTGGAACATGAGTTACATCCATCTGCCACAATTCTAAAGCTTTCATTCCCCTTGGGTTGGGGGCCCAGGCTAAGGCCAGGCCCATGATGACTACATTGAGGGCAGGTATGCACAATCCCTTGTGCATCATTCAGGGAAATCTGGAATTGTCAGCGCAGGGTCCTAGAATTTTGATGAAAATTCTCATGGTTGTCACAAGCCCTCACAAATTTGTTTTCTGGAGGGATATGGGCAACACAACTGACTGCAGCATCTGCTCGTGCGTTGCCTTCTCCTAAACTGCTGTCGCACTGATGGCTGCGAATGTGCATGACACAAAAGGCATGCTGATGCTGTTTCAGTACACTTCTTAATTGCAAAAGCAGTTCTCCAAGGCGCTGATTCTGGGTGGTCCTGATGAGTGCATCCTCAATTCTTTGCACGACTCCAACCACATATAAAGAGTCCGAAACAACATTGAGTGGTTCGTTGTTCCAGGTTTGCAAAGCTCAACACACTGGCCTCAGTTGAAGGGTTTGCAGACTGTCTCCTGCTTCACTCTTAAGTAAATGTTGCATCCCTTCTCCTTGCTGTTGGCACACACACACAGCCCTTCTTGTTTTTCGGCCGCCATCAGTAACAACTGTTCTTCCTTTAACTGGTGTCAAGGAACACAAAGGTCTCTCTAGCCACTGGTAGCGCATGACTAGAGTCCACATCGGGCCTTTTGGTTGCTGATTGTGAACCACACCTGTAAAACCCAACAATGCTTTTTGCATTGCGACAGAATGTCTCAGCTTCCACTCTAAATCTTCACTTCTCACAGGAACGCTGGTATCTGCTGGTTCCTTTCCATCTATCTCTACAATTCCACCTCTGCCCTTTTTTATCAATGCAGCAAGAGCATCTGTTCTGGTCATGACACGGCTCTTTGGTTGCACAGGTAAAAACACCCATTCCAGCACGCTTGCTGTTGAACCAAACCTAGATTGGTGTTGCCCCTTTTTCTTTTGCCATTGAAAGACAATGGCAAATGGACAGGCATCAGCATTGGAAAGTGAAAGTGATAGTGGAAGATGCTCTGTATGGCGACAACTCCAACCACGTTGTAACTTTTCTGATACCTGAACCAAAGCTCTTTGCTGTTCGGGGGTGCACTTTCGGGGGCTGCTGGCATCACCACCATGAAGCCACAGTAAAAATGGTTGTAAATCATCATTGATGATTCCTACAATGGTATGAACCCACTGCAGGTCTCCAAAAAGTCTCTGGGCATCATGCAGGGTGGAAATGCTGGTGTGTAAAGTGATCTTCTGTGGGTGAATTTGTGCATTTGTGATCAGCCAACCTAAATATTTCCAAGGATCTGACCGATGTATTTTTTCTGGGGCTACAGTCAGTCTACGATGTTTCAATTGTGCAATCAACCAGTTTAAATCTGTTTCTGCCAATGGTTCTTTGGTGGCAATAAGAATGTCATCGACATAATGATAAATCATTCACTGGAAAAATGCTGGCGAATTGGTTGCAAGGCCAAATCAACAAACAACTGACACACGGTCGGTGAGTTTCTCCCCGCCTGGGGCAATACGGTCCATTCATATTGTTGTGCTGGGGCTGCTCTGTTGACAGATGGCACGGTGAAGGCAAAACATTGAGTGTCTTGAGGATGAAGCGGGATGGTGAAGAAGCAGTCATTTAAATTGATGATAAGATGTTCCACCCTTGAGGTATCATAGTTGGTGCTAGCAGGCCAGGCTGCAAAGCGCCCATTGCCTGCATTTGTTCATTGACTTTGCGGAGATCATGTAACAATCTCTGTTTTCCTGATTTTTTAGGGATAACAAAAATTGGTGTGTTCCACGGACTCACTGAGGGCCGAATGTGACCAGCTTCAAGTTGGTCTTGTACCAATTGTTTAGTAATTTGCAGCCTTTCTTCTGTCATTGGCCACTGCTCGACCCATACAGAAGTTTCAGTCAACCAGGTGATTTTCAGAATGAGTGGCTGCTCTGCAGTGGCCATCAAAGAAAATGCTGGTCAGTGGTTAGAACCATGTCCAGTTGAGAAAGCACGTCTCTGCCTAGCAATCCTCGATGTTTTTCGGGCAAAAGCATAACGTGGAGTTGAGTTACGATGACTTGATTGTCTTTAAAGATAATGCTGATAGGGTCTGCGCTCATTGAGGGAACACTCATTCCACCCACTCCTACAACATGGATGTAGAGAGATTGCAAAGGCAAATTCGATGGCCAGTACATTTGATTGATGATGGAAATATCTGCGCCTGTGTCGAGAATTGGTGATAGAGTGATGATCTGGTTACTGTGATGTAACTTCACTGTGATGCGCGGGTGATCTTTCAGGCTTATTGTAAGAAGGACATCGTGGCCAGTTGATTCAAAGCTTCCATCTCCTCTCTCTTTTTCAGCTGGTTCTCTTGGCCGTTGACAATGTGGCAAAATGTTTTCAGATGGGATAATTTGAGCAATTCTGCTCCCTTTTGGAATGGTCACAGGTGGCTGCAAGGCATAAGCCATTATTTTCACTTGTCTGTTGTAATCTGCATCGATGTCTCCTGGAATCACAATCACACCCTGTTTGCCTGTGGAGGATCTTCCCAGCAACAAACCTCCAGCTAAAGAGATTGTGCTGTACGTTAGTCCATATACATTGGTGGGAATCAGGGTTACTTCTTTGTCTTGTAAGGTAACTTCTGTTGTTGTTACATGCACACCAAGACTTCCTATGTGGCAGGCCTGTTCTTAACTAGGAAACCACTTTCGGGGTCTTGTGAGTCAAGGCGTTGATTTGTGTCTTGGTGCGCTGCCTTAGCGCGCTGGTTTTGAAGTTTCCCTGCTTCCTACAAGCTTCAGTGGCATGAGTGTCTGCATTACATTTGTGACACCACACAGTCTTTTGACAGGCTCATTTGAAATGGCCTGTATCACCACAGCGGAAGCAAACAATGCCAGATGCTGGTCTTCTGTTGTTGCTGGAACGGCTGATATTTCTTCCGGTCAATGCAGCTGCAATGATATGTCCCTGTTGCTGCATTGCATTCTGCACAGCTGCTGTGAATGCTGCTGTTTGGTTGTTCTGTTCCGCTCTGGTTGCTCTTACTAACATCTCATCAACTGCACAGCCTTGAGGAAGGGAAGCTAACACAGTCCTGGTGCGCGCGTTGGCATTTTCAAAAGCAAGGGAACGAAATAGATGTTCCTGCACTTCTGTGGGTAAATCTTGGGCATCTTTTAAACTGCAGACAAGCGATCGATGAACTGACCGTATGCCTCGGTGGCTCCTTGCTTAACATTTGCATATGATGCAGGTTTTTTCTTGTCTGGAACCAGTAGCAAAGCCTTGTGGGCCAATGCCTGAGACAGCTGGTGGATTTCAATTGGAAATGTCAGTTGTACATTAGTTGTAGCGTATGGTCCTTGCCCTGTTAACATAGCTGGTTGGATTCCATAAAATGGATCTCCCAGTATTTGATGTCTGTTTGCTTCTTTGGTGGCTAAATATCTCCATTCCCTCTCAAAAATAAGAAACTGTGGGTGTGTCAATAGTAAAGATGCAATGCTGGAACAGTGTGCTGGCCAAAGGAGATCGGCAGTAAAAATGTATTGTATTATAGTCTTGGCTGCTTCGGACCTAATACCTGTTTGCTTGGCTGAATTTAACACTTTCCACTCGTGGGGTTCCCACCTAGCCTGGTTTTGTTTGATGGTGACTGGGCAAACAATGGAATTGTCAGCTTTAACATTACCATCTAAAACAGCTTCTTGTAGAACACCAGGCCAGCACTTTTGAATCGGCTCTTGTTGGGTGGCAGGCAGCGCCATCTGCTGTGCAGCAGGTGGCAATGCCTGGTCAGGTTGTCAGGAAGACAAAGCTGATAGATTTTGCATTTTTTGCGGAGAAATTCTGGATGCCACAACTGCTTGCTGCTCAAGCTGGCTCTGGTGATTAGAAAGCTCTGCGAGTTTAGTTATTTTTGTTGTAATTCATCTGAATGCCATACCTTTTCTTGCGGCTGTGGTGCACGACGAACGTCGGGTTCAGAACTCTCTCCGTCTGAGTCAGATTCTGGCAGGGGGCAATGGGCTGCCTGTGTATGGGTGGCGGGCTGCACTGTTGCCAGCTGTGACAGTGTGGGAACGTCGGACTGGACCGGGTCCAAGTTTCCAGAAGTGGCAGTGGAAGTTGCCATGTGGCCGGTTTGGATATTCCGTGCAAACTTTGCACACGGTGCAGACACAAGTGCAGAGTTTTCACCATATTCAAGCAAAATCCGTATTTAAATGAAAAAATAAAAATTCAGAACTCTGCATCTAAGCAAAAAATCCCAAACAAACCATATTCAAGCGTATTAAAATTCTGCATCTAAGCAAATGGCATCTAAGCAAAACAAGAGAGTCCCTGGATCCGGGCGCCATGGTATTGCCAGGGCTCTCTTAATGGAGGCTGGACACAGCAACGCAGAGTACAACCAATATGGTCAGATCATATATTCTCCTCTTTATTCTTGAAATGCCCGATTATAAACAGTTTGAAATAATTTACAATTGCAGGTGCATTCTACTTGGCATTCAGCGTGAACAAAAACGTGAACGATCTCAGCTTAAGGTAGCTCCCATACTTCTGCTCTAACTGTCCTATCTAATGCACGCACACACCTTAACCTAAATTCTAACTGTGTCACAAGCTTATCTGCTTCAACACAGGCCTGGAACTGAGGCCCAGCAGGCCCAAACCTTAGGCCCAGTTTGGGATAGCTCAAACTTCATTCCATAATACGTTATCCTGCTACACCTGTCCTGGTTTTTAAAGTCCTCAAACTCCTTCTTGAGTGGACAGTCAGACATCCAGTGTCCGGACTGTCCACATAGCATGCATGGTTTGTCTGGAGGACGCCAAAAGGATGTCCGGCAAGGCAACGGAACGTTGGCAGGCCAAGAAGATAAATCTGTGGTGATGGTGTTAGCAGCTGCAGCCTTCAGGGGATGATTCTGGGGCATTTGTCTCAGATGATGTCTTGGTGGAAGGGCCATGAAAGGAACCTTCACTTGGCAGACCTGTAACATACTCCTTTAAGGTCCGAGGAGGGTCTAGAGGGAGACTGAGGATTGCAGCACGGCAGGAATCATTTGCATTAATAAAGGCAATCTCCTCTAGTATGCCCTCCCTGGCATGTTCTAACTTGAGTTTCAATGAGGCTTGTGTGAGCCTCTCTACAAAGTCTACGGAGGATTCCAATGGCCCTTGTTGAATTCGTGTGGAAGGTGGAAGGGGGCCATGTGGCTGCAGACTGAAAAAAGCCTTCCCTGCTAATTCTTTAAG
The DNA here is from genome assembly GCF_021018805.1 of Prinia subflava. Lineage (NCBI taxonomy): Eukaryota > Metazoa > Chordata > Aves > Passeriformes > Cisticolidae > Prinia > Prinia subflava. The sequence goes on from NC_086272.1 coordinate 2,686,279, forward strand.
GATTTCTAGGGCTGGGACAGGAATGGCAGAAGCCTGCACTGGTACCCACTGTCCCTCACCACAGAGATGTTCTAGGGTCAGGGCATAGCCCTGTTCATCCACTGCTGTGTCAGGGTTCAGGAGCAGATCTCAGTCAACTGGGAAAACTTAGGGTCTATTTTAGTAAGATAACCCAAACTAATCCCATCTGACCCTGGAGCAGAGGTTTTACATATCTCACCCATGTTCTTACCACTCTATTTATCCATAATCAGGTCTTGAAACCTGGTGTTATTCTCATCCCTATACACAGGGAAGGTTTCAAGACCCTTAAACGATGTTTCCCATCTCACTTTAAATGCACTGTGGACAATGCCAGATGGTATTTGGCATTGCAGGGCTTCCGTGTTATCCAAGATGACATGTGCCAACCGTCCTCTCTGTAATTGAAACAGACTCTGATAATGATGATATATCCCACGTTTTCTAGCCCGTTTTTGCATCCAATTAGTTGTTGCTCTGGATGCATCTCAGCCATGAGACCTTTGCAACTTCGGACCACTGGGAATTTTAAGGCCTAACGTATTCAGGCTGTCCCAAAACTTCTCATATACCTCGTTCACCACCGCCTGTGGATCTTGCCCATCTCATATTCTCATGAAGGCCTCCTGGCAACTGGTGAATCTGCCAGCTGATAGCCTCTGTCTGATGGCATCAAAATACTGGAGCTGTAAGGGTCCCTCCCTTGGCCCTTGAGCAGACTGGGGAGGCTCTTCTCTGTTGCCTGGAATGCAAAATCAACAACACAGAGGCAGAGGTCTTCAGTGAAAAGCTGCTCCCCACCAAAAAAAGGGGCCAACTTGTTTATTTCTTTTCCTTTTATAATTTGTGGGTCTGGTAGCAGATTGGCTTCTGGGGTTACTACCCCTTCACCCCACTGGCCAGACCAGCTGTCAACCAACATTATTTTCAGGCTGGAAATATGTAAACAAAGGACAGTGAACAAAAACAAGAAAGGTTGTTTATGTTCTTAAGTGTGAGAAAGTGAAAAACTGACCCTTAATATTCTACAGTAACTAAAGAACTGACTCCATCTTATAAGCAAGTAGAAGGCTTTAAAAAAATCTCAGAAAAATCAGGGCAACACTTCTCTCCCTATTTCTTTGCCTTCTACTAGCCCACCTTGGATGTAAAACCACGAGAGCATACCTCAGACCCACTCGCCTGTGGAACCACACACACCTGACCTTTGCACCGAGGGACATGACAGGCAATACTGTGGTATTTTAGATTTTGCTTACCACACTGAGAGCATCTAAAAAAAATCTTTCTTTGCCCATGGGCTCTCTTTAGATGATCAATCAGCCCCAGCATCCTAGTAAACGGGGTCGAACAGGGTGGACAAGGATGGATTTTTGTCCCAGATGGACACCACAGGAGTTTCTGGAGGTATCATGACCCCACTGTTGTTACATTCCCCTGTGGGAATGGTCTCTCCCCCCTCAGGGACCCCTAGAGCTTGTACCATGTAGTTTGACCCTTCCTTCCATTTCTGACCCCATTGGCTGCATCCCAAGTTGCCCCTCCCTGGCAAGAGCTGAGAAAAGACCCTGTTCCTCTGTGCACGCCCTCTTTCCTTCTGGAGACCACCTGGAATAAACATCTTGATCTGCAGCTGAGGGTCAGAGCCTCTTTTGGGTCCTTTTTCCTGTGTATGAAATATTCCTCCAAAGCCTGAGAAGGCCTGAGCTAGCTTGGAACTTCGCAGGGATTAAAAAGGAGGATTTATTTTCACACTGTTCCCCGGGGGAGCCTCAGGTTTGGTGGGCTCCTCAGACTCTCTTACTTTGCACTCAGATTGCTCCTCCGCAACCTGTCCCAAGGGCAAGATGTCATATGGTCTGGGGAATATGGCCAAACACTCCCTGGCTTTATCCCAATGGATTCCCATTTCAAAAACCAGTTTGGAGTTTATAAACTCCAGAGACACCAGATTGAATCTTTCCTCATGTAACACCACAGGAGGAGATGGAATTTCAGCCCCTTTGACCCTCAGATCTAATGGGTCAGTCTGAGTGGCCGTTGACATGAAACATAAAGCCACTGATTGTACCATTGCAAGACTGAAAGATGGCGTTTGGTCAAAATCAACTGAGGGTTGTCAAAGTCCACAGTCAGAACCCTCCAGCAGCTGAAGACTGTGTCCAACTTAAGCCTGTGAACAAGGCTTTGGGCTACAGTGAATGGCTGTGCCGATAAATTTGTCTCTGCAAATCGTGAAACTACCTCTGAGAGGCGAGTCCGGATGATAGGGAGGGGGCAACCAGTGCACCCTCCCTCACACTGGGGCAGAACTCAACTTAGCTAACCCTTTACAGGTATCCAGCAGGACGATGTGAAGGTTTGACTTCTGCAGCTAAGCCCAATTAGTAACTAGCTCTCTCAAGCTGCCTTAAGAGAGTCATAGTTACTCCCACCAGACTAATGAAGTCTGTTTTACTCTCTGTCCTGTGTGCTCCCACAGTTAATCCGTTGCGTTTTGTGCCTACAAAGCTCTCTAACACTCCCAGCGCAAGGCTTCTGCTTCTCCCGCAGCTTCCGGACGCTCGGTGCCGAGGTGGGTCTCCCAAGTTCTTGGAATTGCAAGACAGGCAGCCAAGAAGGGCAGAAAAGCCGCCAGGTAGAAGCTGTCTTTCACTTCTGGGAAGGACCTTCCCATAGCCACTCTTCCCCTCTCTACTGCACAGCCAGTCCTGTTTCCTTTTGCTTTACGGGTTCCTAGGATTGAGACAGTGGGTCAGCATCCTAAGAGGGAGAAGGGTTCCTGCAGATTTGCCTTATCTTTGGGATTTTTTTCTTTTTGGATCACAGAATCACAGAATCATTAGGCTGGAAAAGACATCCAGGATCATCAAGTCCAACCCAACCCTAACCTCAACTAAACCATGGCACCAAGTGCCACATCTAGTCTTTTGTTAAACATATCCAGGGATGGTGAATCCAGCACCTCCCCAGGTAGACCATACTTTACACCAACACACAGAATCACACAGAATTAATAGGGTGGAAGAGACCTTCAAGATCATCGAGTCCAATGCATGCCCCAACACCTCGACTAAACCATGGCACTGAGGGCCACATCCAGTCTTTTCTGAAACATATCCAGGGATGGTGAATCCACCACCTCCCCAGGCAGGCCATTCCAGTACTTTATTACTCTCTCTGTGAAAAACTTCTTCCTAATATCCAAGTTATATTTCCCTTGACGCAGCTTGAGACTGTGTCCTCGCGTTCCGTCAGTTGTTGCCTGGAGGAAGAGACCGACCCCCACCTGACTACAACCACCTTTTAGGAAGTTGTAGAGAGTGATAAGATCACCTCTGAGTCTCCTTTTCTCCAGGCTAAACAACCCCAGCTCCCTCAGCCGTTCCTCACAGGTCTTGTGTTCCAAGCCCCTCACCAGCCTTGTTGCCTCCTCTGGGTGTGCTCAAGCATCTCAATGCCCTTCCTAAACTGAGGGGCCACAACTGGACACAGCACTCAAGGTGTGGCCTCACCAGTGTTGAGTACAAGGGAAGAATGACCTCTCTGGTCCTGCTGGACACACTATTCCTGATACTGGCCAGGATAGCATTCGCCTTCTTGGCTACCAGGGCGCTCTGCTGGCTCATATTCAGCCAGTTATCAACCAGTACCCCCAGGTGCCTTTCTGCCTGGGCACTCTCCGGCCATACCGTCCCCAGCCTATAACCTTGCAGGGAGTTATTGTGGCCCAAATGCAGGACTCGGCACTTGAACTTATTAAACTTCATCCTATTTGACTCTCCCCATCCATGCAACTGTTCTAGATCTCTATGCAGAGCTCTTCTTTCTTCCAACAGATTGACACATGCTCCCAGCTTAGTGTTGCCTGCAAATTTACTAATGAAAGAGTCAATCACGTCATCCACGTCATCAATTAAAAAAAAAATTTAAAAGGATCTGGATTCTTCTTCTGGAGCGGTGTTGGAGTCCAGGATATCCCTCTGGCCGCCCCGGAGGGTTTGAAGACTGTACAGGAGGGTTTGGAGACTGGACAGGGGGGTCTGGGATCTGTACAGGGGGGTCAGTTAGACCCACACAGAGCCCAGGAGGACACTGACTCTGATCCCTGGCCATGGGAGTGAACACTCACATGCAGGAAGAATCACAAACCCTAAGAATTTAAAATAAGTATTGGTTTATTATAGAATATAAATATAGAAATTAGGATTCTTAGTATATGGGGCTGAAGAGACAAGATGGAGGAATTGGGGAGTGGCCCCTGTCCTCCTTGTTCTTGCTCTCGTCCCCCATCTTGTGCTGAGTTGGGTTTTAGAGATTGGCTTAGAGTCAAACTGACATGTTAGCATAGGTAGTAGGTATTGGTAAAATTTTGTAAATAAAAAATACGTCTTGGACAGTGGTTGGGTCAAAGATACCGTACTTAAGGTGCGGGGCTCTCTGATCCGCCCAGTCCAGCCGCGTGTCCTGCTTTGCTGGGGACGCCTTGCAAAGCTCGACAAGAACTGATAGATAATTAAGAATAAACAGCCTTGATAACACGAACTGCTGGACTCAACTTGTCGTCTCTGGCTTCGGTGTGAAACACCTAGGGCGAAGAGAAGACTGAAAACCTTATTACCTCGGGGAACATCAACCCCGAAGAAACTCCCAGGGAACAGCAACCTTGGGGGAACCCTTATTACCTTGGGGAACAGCAACCCCAAGGAGAATCTCAGGGAATCAATAACCCTGAGAGAGTGGCCTGCTCCCGGATCCATGAGTGGGATCTCTAGCCCAGGCAACACTTTTTCGCTACGGGTACACTTGACAAAGAGCCAAATCTCCACTACCCTGAAGCTCGGCTCTTCCCCTTTGCTGATCTAATAAAACTCAGACTTCACTCAGGGATGGCACTTTCACTGCAGGGGAAAAATGGGCAATGGAGTACCAGAAAATATGATTTCAGCAGAAGCCACTGTATTGTCCATATTCAAGTCCAATTATAGATTCTAGAACTACTGTCCAAATGTACAGGTATCTCTCGATTGGCTAAGCCACTTGTTCACAAGGCAGGCACACATCCTTCAGGACACCTAATTAGGCAAACATCCATCATCATGTTGTGTGTCTTCTATGTAGATTTTGCATTTTTTTAGACAGAATCTCCGCCTCTTCTTTCTTATTTTTAGTCTTCTTGTTGTCTCAGTAGCCTTGATGAATTCCTGAGAACCCTGAAAACAAGACTGCAGCTGCTTGTTACCTATAAAGATTTTGGCTGGTATACAGAATGGCGTAAGTTATTCAGACACATCACTGTAATTCCCCCTTCTCTTTCTTGGACCAGTCAAACTTTCTTTACTGCCTTTTCTGCCAAGCGAGTTACCAATTTTATAATGCATGGAATAATACAAACTAAAAATATAATGAAATCTAATATTAACAAAGCACCCTTTGTGATATCCTCCAACCAACCAGTGATTCCACATCCCTCAAACCATTCATCCGAATTCCAGTCATTAACAGTCGACAAATTCTTGTTATCTTGTAGTTGCTTGAGTTTCCTGTGAATGGATGCACCATGGTCAGAGAGGTTCATGCAACACATTCCCTCAAAATCTTTACAGCCGTCCCCATGACACAATGATGTCATCAATATACTGTAGATGTTCTGGAGCCACGCCCTTTTCCAGTGCAGCCTGGATCAGTCCATGGCAGATGGTGGGGCTGTGCTTCCACCCCTGGGGCAGTCGGTTCCAGGTGTACTGCACGCCCCTCCAGGTGAAAGCAAACTGAGGTCTGCATTCTGCTGCCAAAGGGATGGAGAAAAATGCGTTGGCAATGTCAATAGTGGTGTACCACTTTGCTGCCTTGGACTCAAGCTCCTACTGGAGTTCCAGCATGTCTGGCATGGCAGTGCTTAGTGGTGGAGTCACTTCATTCAAGGCACGATAGTCCACAGTCCATCTCCATTCTCCTTCAGATTTATGGCCAGGGGGGCTGTTGAAGCGTGAGTGTGTTTTGCTGACCACTCCTTGGCTCTCCAGTTCTTGGATCATCTTGTGGATGGGGATCATGGCATCTTGAGTTGTTCTATACTGTCGGCGGTGCACTGTCTTATTGGCAATTGGTGCCTGTTGCTCTTCCCCCTTCAGAAGTCCTACTGTAGATGGATTCTGGGACAGTCCAGGCAAGGTGTTCAATTGCTGGATGCCCACCGTTACTACAGCTCCTATCCCAAATGCCCACCTGAGTCCTTTCAGGTCTTTGACATACCCACTTCGGAGGTAATCTGTGCCCAAAATGACTCGGGTTTAACCCCCTGAGATTAGGGTGATAAATTGCCCTTTGATGAGTCGTGAGCCGAGTGCAAAGAAACACACGGAGTGTTCAGGTTTCTTGTGTTCAAGGTCTTGCTCTCTGTTTATTATTTCTTATCTCACAAGATGTTCTTGTGCCCTGCAGAGCTCCGTGCAGCAGCAGGGGCAACGACGCTCTCTACCCCTCTGGGAGGGTCTTGGCCTCTTTTACTACATTTCTATTATTTACAATTAATCACCAATACCCAACACCTGTGCTAGACAGGTCGTATCTGCTTTGACCCTGTCCAAACGTGCCACCTTCACAGCAGAAATGTTGGACCAGAAGAAGAAGAAGAAGGACAGGAGCATGGCCCGAACCCTCCATCTTGTCCTCTCAAGTTCACACACCCAAAATTCATGCACCCCCAGTGATAAACTGGTTACTATCTACTTCACACCCTGGTGACTTGTAACTCCTCCTGCAGTGTAGGTAGTCTCTCCCATGGACTGAAGTCAAAGCCTGCATCTCCCTGGGCTGTGTGCCAAGGCTTACAACCCCCTGTACAGGTCCCAGACCCTCCTGTAAACATTCCAAAGCCCCCTGCCCGGGTCGCAGACCCCTTTGACCGGGTCCTTGACCCTCCAGGGCCACCGGCACTGCTCAGGACTTGGTGAAGCCACCGCTCCAGCGCTGTCCCCGTGGGAGCTGACACTCATCTCCAAGGGGCTCTGGGAGTGCCACTGAGCCGGGACATGCCAGGCCATGCCATCCAACCAGTGACACACGATTCTATCCCACTATCTTATCCAGGAATTGCTGCTCCTCCCTGTTGTGGGGCAAAAGTTGGAAGTAGATTTTCTCTCAGTGGCACTAGCCAAGCCCTGAGCCAGGGGCAGGACCTTTCCCTGGAGCTCTGAGGGTGTTGGATTTGTTCAGCTGCAGCAGAGCAGATGGAGCTCAGAGCTCCCCAGGGGCTGCGGCTCCTCCCGAGGGGCAGCACAGGGGCAGCTCCGACCTCTGCCCCGGGGGAGCAGGGACAGCACCCGAGGGAATGGCTGGGGCTGGGCCAGGGCAGGGCTGGGCTGGAGATCAGCAAAAGCTTCTTCCCCAGAGGGGCTCAGGCACTGACCAGGCTCCCCAGGGAATGGTCACAGCCCCAAAGCTGCCAGAGCTGCAGGAGCCTTTGGACACCGCTCCCAGGGATGCACAGGCTGGGATTGTTGGGCTGTCCTGGACAGGGCCAGGGCTTGGACTCCATGATCCCCGTGGCTCCCTCCCAGCTCAGCCCACTCTGCAATTCTCACCCTTTGGCTCAGCCTTTGTGTCCCCTCCAGGCGCTGGCAGAGCTGTTGGGTGGGGCAGGAGCAGGGCAGCCCCAGCGTTCCCGTCTGTGTGACACAGCAGTGACAGCCCCAACATTCCATCCCTGGAGACGCTCCAAGGGAAGTGTCCACACCCGTGTCCAGTCAACAGAACTGACCGGCCACTGACCCTGAGTGACCACGGCCCTGCCAGCCCGGAGGCACCACTGGGGCAGCTGCATCTCAGCCGTGTCCCAGCTCCTGCAGCCCCTCCTCTGCCCCGAACCCTCCTGCACCACAGGGAGGGGCTCGTTTCAGTGCCCCTCAGGCGTCTCCTCTTGGGGTTATAGAACACCTGGCAATGGAACCTTGGGGTGAAAAGTAGAGCTTTTGGTCCTCACTAGCAAGGCCAGAACTGAAACTGAGGGCCTGGAGATGCTTGAATTCAAACATTGGAATGGGAGCATCTGTCGAGGGGGAGATCTTTTCCTCCTATGCCTGCTCATGTGAACTGTGCAATTCTCTTGTGCTGAGGAACTTGAGGTGTCTGCCTGAGCAGGAAAGGTGAAGAAAGGAAAGGTGAGCCTGAGACAGGAGTTTTCCTTTGCTAAAGCAAAGCCTCAGCACAGAAAGAACATTGTGCCCTTGGCAAGGAGGGATTGTGTTAAAAGAGCTGTCACATCCCTGCTGGGTTGGACATGGAAAGTTGTAGTGCCATCCTTTCCTTCCCTCCGGCCCTCAGCCAGAACTTGGATTGAACAGGGACATGAGGAGAGAGGAATTTCCCTGCCAGGGCAGGGCTGTGGTGCAACACATCCCCCAGAAGGAGTCGTGAGCAGCCCAAGGCTCTGTGTGCCCAGGCAGAGGCAGGCAGGACACAGAGCTGTCAGCAAAGGAAGGGACCAGCCAGGTGGGGCAGCTGGGGGATGAGGACAGCCTGCAGGGACAGAGGCGCAGGGCACGGACACCGTAGGACAGCCTGGGCTGCACAGGGCACAGGCATGGGCAGCAGCTGAAAGGCCCTGACACAGCCAACTCCTGCAGCACTTGGGCCATGGCTGCTGGCCCTGGGCCTGAGGCATCAGAGGAGACAAGTGACCCTTGCAGGCCTGGAGCCTCATTGCCTCCTTGTCCCTGCTCAGCAGCCTGGCAGGGGCCGGCCCACAGTGCTGCCCTTGGCATTGCACATCCCCACATCCCAGGGCCCAGGAAGAGCCCTGAGCTGTGAGGGAGGGACAGGATCTGCCTTGGCAGGGGCTGGGGCTCAGGCTTTGTCCCTTTGCATTCCTGAAACACATCCAGGTTTGCTCAGCATCAGAGACACCTTTGCCTTGTTTGTCCCCACCTGTCATCACTGCCTGCAGTGTTCTGCTCTGACTGGAACCTGGGGACACTTCCTCAATCGTGTCCCTCGATGAGACCTATTTAAACCAGAGGAAACCTGAGTATTTCTGCTTAATTCTTGAGAACTCTGAATTTTGCAGAGCAGCAGCCCCAGCTCGGGGCTGTGGGCAGCAGGGCAGGGGCTGCAGCAGTGGCTGCTCAGGCCAGCACAGACCTGTTCCCCTGGGAAAGGCTCTGGGGGCAGCTGGCATGTGCCAGGAGCAGGGCAGGAGCCCGTGGGTGTGCAGAGGAACCCTGGCAAGAGGCTGCCCTGTCCCTGGGGCAGCAGGAGCTGCCTGAGGAGCCCCAGGGCCAACTCTCTGCTGCTGTGCTGGCCAGCGGGGCTGGCCCTGGGGCTGCAGGAGCTGCCTGAGCTGAACATCTCCTGAGCACTGCAGACACAGAGTGGCTGTCCCTGAGCTCCAGTGCCAGCAGTTCCTGCTGCAGGGCCAGACAGGGCTGGGCTGCTCTGTGGGGCTGAGCAGGGAGAGGAAAACAATGAAAGCTTGGTTACATTAGTCCCCAAAGTGTCAGGACTATCTCAATTGTTCCATGTGGCCCCACAGTGTCACTCTGGTCCCCTTGCTCACACCAGGCCCCGCAGTGTCACAGGGCACCTTTGGTTCTCTGGGGCTGCAGTGTCTGTTCTGCCCCTGAGCAGGAGCAGCACCAAAAACTGACACCAACCTAAGGAATAATGGAATTTATTATAATGCAAATCAGCAAAATCACAAATAGAGAAGCTCAGTATTGCACCCAGTCATCACTATCAAAGATTGACCATGATGATTAAGAAAGAGACAGTACCAGTTACCCCCAGACTTTGCCATCATCCACATCCACACATCAGATGGGGGAAGCTTTCATAGCCAGGGACTGGAGAGCCACTACTAGCCACTGGGAATTCCTGCAGGTGCATCCAGCTTTGGAGCCAATGAGGTGGACAAAAACCTGGAACACTAGGCAAGGAAACAGTCCTCCATATATATAGTATAAGGCCTTTAGAGCAGGTATTTTTTCATTCGACACCCGCAGTGAGGGGGATAGCTCCACCACAAACTCACTCATCCATTCTTCACACAGTACTAGCTTTTATACATGTTTTTTATGTTCACATTATACTTTGCTAATCTTCATACTGTAGCATATTTTCTAATCACATGAATATGTAAGCCCCTGTAGCACATGCGGGGTCTCTGCACGAGGTGGTCGTCAGCCTCTTGGTGGTTGTTTTGATGAAGGCTCAGAAAACTTCCTTGGGCTTGAACTTACTACTCCTGCTTCCTGCACATGCTCTAGAAGATTGCCTGCTCAAATAGCCAGGAGTTAGCTTTTTGCAGACAGCTCGTGGTTTGACACTGGCGCAATTAAAGGCACCCAAAAGAGTCGTTCACTCGCCCTCTGCTGCCACCGCTGGGCAGAGAAGGGAAAAAAATATTGACAAACACTTCATGAGTGAGAAATATTTCAAAGGCAAGGAAAGCTCAACTTAAGTTGCAAAGTGAATTTTATTAGTAACAGAATCAGAGGAGGATAATGAGAAATAAAATAAGCCCCTAAAACACGTTTCCTCCACAGTCCCTCTCCCCTTCCCACTAACAGCACAGGGAGACAGGGCACGGGAGTTTTCTCATTTCATCAAGAGATTTTCTGCTGCTCTGGGAGACGAGTCCTTCCCCTGTCAAGGCCGTGGGGCCCCTCCCAGGGGAGACAGTTCTCTGTGAACTGCCCCAGAGTGGGTCCACTCTCACCAGCAGCAGCCCTTCTGCCCCTGCTGCAACGTGAGCCCCTCCCACGGGCACAGTGTCCTCCCAAACTACTGCGGGGTGGGTCTCTCTGCCCACGGGGTGCAGCCCTCCAAGAACAGGCTGCTCCAGCATGGAAGCAGGGCCCTCTCTCTCCACTGGGTCTCCCACTGGATCACAGCTTCCTCCAGGCATCCACCTGCAGGGCCAGACCTGACTCTGCTGCTCCGTGGGGCTGGGGCAGGGGCAAGGAGAGTCTGGACTCTGGAGTGCCAGGGAGAGGAAAACAATGGACCTTTGGTTATACGAGTCCCTGCAGTGTCAGAATGGTCTCCATGGTTCCATGAGGCCATGAAGAGTCACAATGGCTGCTTGGTTCGTTGGGACCCCACAATGTCACAATTTCACCCTGGTTCCATGAGACCCCAAAGCGTCACTATGGTCCAGTTGGTTCCATGAGACCCTCACTGAGTGCCTCAATGGCCCCTTGGTTCCATGTGGCCCAACAGTGTCACTCTGGTCCCCTTGGTTCCATGTGGGCCAACAGTGTCACTCTGGTCCCCTTGGTTCCATGTGGCCCCACAGTGTCACTCTGGTCCCCTTGGTTCCATGTGGCCTCACAGTGTCACTCTGGTCCCCTTGGTTCCATGTGGCCTCACAGCGTCACTCTGGTCCCCTTGGTTCCATGTGGCCCCACAGTGTCACTCTGGTCCCCTTGGTTCCATGTGGCCTCACAGTGTCACTCTGGTCCCCTTGCTCACACCAGGCCCCGCAGTGTCACAAGGCACCTTTGGTTCTCTGGGGCTGCAGTGTCTGTTCTGCCCCTGAGCAGGGTCAGCACCAAAGACACAGACACTAAGTTCAGCAATGGTGTGATTTATTCTAATGCAAAACTGCAAAGAATCACAAAAGGAGAAGCTCAGCAATGCACCCAATCATCACTACCAAGGATTGCCTGCAGTGATTAAGAAAGAGACAGCAGCAGTCACCCTCAGACTTTGCCATCACCCAGACCCACACATCAGCTGGGGGAGCTGTCACAGCCAAGGACTGCAGAGCCCCTCCCGGACACTGGGAATTCCTGCAGGTGCCTCCAGCCACAGGTGAGGCTCCAGCCTGGCTGGGAGAGGGCCCAGCTCTGACAGTGCTGAATAAACAAACTGACAGCACTTCTAGTGCAGGAACATCTGGTTTCGTTCTCCTCTTGGGTTCCTCCCAAAGCCTGGCCGGGGCTCAAGGAGGAACCAAGGGAGCTGACTCTGACCATACAGCTCCAAACAAGGCCAGATGTCAGATTTCATGGCCTTGTCCGGTTTCTAACTACAGAAAGGTCAATCCATGTTTAAGTGATGAGTGATCAATTTATCACAGCACTAATGACCATGCATATTTCATTATGGAGCAGGTACAAAGATAACCTTTGGTTGGAAGGTTCATCCAGAGGTCACCTTTGGCTCAGGGCCTGTTGTTCAGGCCTCACTCAGGGCCTGTTGTCCAGGCCTTGGCACTTCAGGGACATGGTTTAGTGCTGGGCTTGATAGTGCTGGTGAACGGCGGAACTGGATGTGCTCAGAGGTCTTTCCCAACATGAAGGATTCCATAATTCCAGGATTCCATCTGCTGGATTCATCCAAGAGCATGTTAGCAGCATTACTTTGGTCAAAAAGTTTCCTCTTGCTCAGCTCTTGTGGCCTAAGGCTTCAGCTCCTTCAGCTCCTGGTGCTAAGCTGCTCATGCTGAACGAGATGACTCGGACAGAAGAACAGAGTTCATGTAATTCCTTCATGGACACTGAGAGGGGAGGGTGTGGAAACAGGAGCATTGTTTGGTGTGGCCTCCCCCCTGCCCTTCACACCTTTCAGGGCTTTGAACCAGCCCAGAGCTTTCTCCAAGAGTGCAATGGAGCAGCTGTTCCTGCTCCCAGCTCTGGCTCTTCCCAGGCTCTGACCTTGCCTGCTTTTGTCCCTCGTGCTGTGCCCTCTGTTCCCCTGTGCTCGGTGGCTGCTGCCCAGGACTGTGGGACTGGCACAGATCCAGTGGTCGAGCTCCTCCTTTCTCTGCCCTTGGAGCTGCCTGGGCACAGCAGCCTTTTCCATCTGGAAGCTGCACATGGAGAGGGAGTCCCCACCTCTGTTCCTTGCACAGCCCCCAGGAGCCCAGGGCTGCCATCTCAAGGCCCTGCTGGCCCTGAGGGCTCCCAGGTGCCTCAGGCTGCTGTGACACCCCTGCACACAGAGGGAAGAGTGGCAGGGCTGTGCTCAAAGTCAGCTCCATGTGCTGCTGCTGCTGCTGCTGTGGGGGTCATTTGTGCAGCCCTGCCCAGAGGGAGGGATCAGCTCCAGGCCCTGCTGCTGCTCCCTGGGCTCAGCCCCAGGTTGGTTGTTGCTGGCAGTGCCAGCAGAGGCGGTGGCTGCAGCAGCGGGTGCTGACAGTGCCCCAAGCCCCAGGGCCGCAGGGGTCCCTGGGCTGGAGCTGGCAGGGAGCTGCCCCTTGTTCTCCCTCTGCCCTGCAGAGCTGGGCTGGGCACAAGTGGGGCAGCACAGCAAACAGGGAGCCTGCCAGACTCCTGCAGCCCTGTCTGCTCAGAGTTTGGGCCTTGGAGCTGCAGGTGGGCAAAGGCAGCTGCTTCTGCTCCCTCTGTGTGTGCCCGTGTCCAGCAGTGCTGCTCCATCAGTCTGTGCCCAGCAATGGGGAAAAGCCTCAGCCCTGCAGGGCCAGGAGCTGCCGGGCTGTGCCTGAGCAGCTCAGCCAGCGGGAAGGGAGCTGCTCCACACGGGAACCAGCAGCAAAGCACTGGAGCACCTCGTTCTTGGCCACAGCCCAAATTCTGGGAGGGAATAACAGAGTTATTCACGTGCATTGGTGCGTCAGCACTGCAGGTGCTGTGCCTGCAAACACATGGTTTGAGATGTGCAAAGGAATTCTGCAACTCTTGACTGGATCAGGATGTCACCAGTGCTGAACTCCAGTTTAGCCCAAAGCAACCACTTTACACCTCTGCTGGTCCCTGCTAGATCTTTTTCTTCAGGGTTTCCAGACAAAAGCAAACAGAGGAGGAGCCTACATTTTCATTGTTTATCCAAAATGTCTCTCATTTTGCTGTACATTCCTCTTTTAGGATGTGTTATCTGCTTAACAAGGAAAAGAAAAAAGGAAAAAACAGGAAAAAAGAAAGGGAGAACAAAAAACAAACATGGAGTGAAAAATCTTCTGTAACTTTAGATTAAGAGGTAGCTGATCTTCTTAAAAAGACAACTAAATTACTTAATTTGTGAATGTTTTGATGGCATGGATCCATCTCACTGACCTCAGTATCCTTTTTTAAAAGTATATGGGTTTTCTTTCCAATATTAAGTTATTTGAAATTGTTGTTGAAGCATTAAGAAACTGACAGATGGATTGTGCATGACTGTATCTTGAGGGTAAAAAATATTACAGTTTGACACTTCGACCTAGAGTTGCAACTGAAAGTTGTAAATCCCAGTGGATTGTGTGGCAGCAGCCTTTCCTTGAGAATTTGCAGCATCACAAAGACTTCATCAGTGGGCTTGGGGGTGCTTGGAGCTTTGTCCTGTTCCACTCTGGGATGTCATGAAACAGGACTTCACCTGCCAACATGCCAGGTCACGTTCTGCCACCCCAGCTCCTTGGACCCTGTATCCCCCAAAGCAGACACAAAGTGTTTCTGCTGCTCCTCCCTCGACACAAATCCACAGAGCTGGGATTTTCCCAAGTCTCGTGTCTCAATTGCTCCATATTCCTAAAGAACCAGCAGAGTCCATCCTGATAAATACAGTGAGTTACACGGATGGTGTAACTTCCTGCCTAGAAATCCTGAAACTGCTTCTGAATGATGCTCCCTTCAGCTCTTGGACACCTACTCACACTGAGCTGGGAAAAAATTGCCCTGGACACTGGCTTACAAGTGAGTTATTCCAAACTTAGAACTCTGTGGGAAATCTCTATTCATCCCTATCCTTTTAGTATATCCATACATGGGGGTGTGCATGGATGTGTCTTGTGCAAAGAGGAAGGAGCGTGCAAGCAACGTGACTGACACTTTCACTCTGTGTTCATTCCATACCCATGGATACAAAGACATTATGGAAACCCTGGCACACACACACCCTTCTGTCCCTGCAGACAGAGACATCCCAGAGCCCCTGGCACACACAGACCCTTCTGTCCCTGCAGGCAGACACATCCCAGAGCCCCTGGCACACACAGACCCTTCTGTCCATGCACACAGAGACATCCCAGAGCCCCTGGCACACACAGACCCTTCTGTCCATGCACACAGAGACATCCCAGAGCCCCTGGCACACACAGACCCTTCTGTCCCTGCAGGCAGAGACATCCCAGAGCCCCTGGCACACACAGACCCTTCTGTCCCTGCAGACAGAGACACCCCAGAGCCCCTGGCACACACAGACCCTTCTGTCCATGCAGACAGAGACATCCCAGAGCCCCTGGCACACACAGACCCTTCTGTCCATGCACACAGAGACATCCCAGAGCCCCTGGCACACACAGACCCTTCTGTCCATGCAGACAGAGACACCCCAGAGCCCCTGGCACACGCAGACCCTTCTGTCCATGCAGACAGAGACATCCCAGAGCCCTGGCACACACAGACCCTTCTGTCCATGGGTACAGACACATCCCAGAGCCCCTGGCACACACACACCCTTCTGTCCATGCAGACAGAGACATCCCAGAGCCCCTGGCACACACAGTCCCTTCTGTCCATGCAGACAGAGACATCCCAGAGCCCCTGGCACACACAGACCCTTCTGTCCATGCAGACAGAGACATCCCAGAGCCCCTGGCACACAGACCCTTCTCTCCCTGCAGACAGAGACATCCCAGAGCCCCTGGCACACACAGACCCTTCTCTCCCTGCAGACAGAGACATCCCAGAGCCCCTGGCACACACAGACCCTTCTGTCCATGCAGATAGAGACATCCCAGAGCCCCTGGCACACACAGACCCCTCTGTCCCTGGAGGACGCAGCGCAGCGGGTGGGGCCGGTTGGTGGCAGCGAGTCCCGCACAGCAGGCCAGACCCGGCTCCAGCCCTGCCAGGCCCTGACAAGGATCAGTGCCACCTCTTCTGCAATGGGAAAGCCCTTCAGCCTTGTCCCTGCCCACAGGAGCACTGCTGGCCTGGCAGCACAGCTTGTTTCCCCCACAGGCTGCAGGAGATGAGAACACAACCCTTGCAAACACTGACTGCAAGCCACAGCTCTGGGGGCTCCCCATTGTCACCATGAGATTCTCCCAGTTTTCTGAGCATTCATACTAAAGTAGAAGTGTGCACCTTCTCACGCTCATTCATGTAAACAAGGAGATTGTGTTTTGTAAATATTGCTATGGTTTTGAATTCCTTCTCCAAGACAAGGGGAGGTTGAAGGACAGTCCTTCTGACCAATGTGGTTGAGCGGTGGGAATGCCACTCTCCAATCCATGGGCACCTTGCTAAAAGTATACAATAGGAAGTAATAAACAAAGCAGGAGATTCTCCCTGCTGCTCTGATCTCCCCAGATTCGTGGCTCCGTGTGTCTTTTCAGGTGAGGCTCCCAGCGACAGCCCATGAACCTCAGCCCTGGCACCACTGTCTGCCCCAGGCTTCAGGGGATGCAGTGGGAGCCCGGCTGGGCTCTGCCCTGGGGCCATCCTGCAGGGAGAGCTGCAAACAGGGAGCATTTCCTTGCCACAAACAGCCAAGCCAGGGGTGCAGGGCAGCTGCTCCAGCCCGCACTGCACTGCTGTGTGCTGTGCCCTGGGGCTGGGGCTCCCTGCAGAGGGGACTGCACTGGTGTGCCAGAGGAGACAAAGAAGCTTCAGCTTAACCTTAGTGAGGTGGGTGGGTGGGCGGGAAGAGTGGGGAGGCTCAAGGGGATTCACAGAGCTCATCCTGCTGAAAGGACAAAGAAAAGGGAGTGGGAACTCAGCACTGAGGAGAGCTGAGGGCTGAACAGCAGCTCTCATTGACACTAAAATGCCACGGGACCTCGGAGATATTGCTGCTCTTCAGCCAGTGACAGGATGAGGCCCTAAACCTGGGGTTTGGTCTTCCTTGTGGTGAAGGCCATCAAGGAAGGCAACAGTGTGACAGAGACTGTGATGGGCTGGGAACTCACTGGGGGAAAGGAGGGAGCAGCTGTGAAATTTAAAAGTAGGTGGGGGAGAGAAATCTTCAAGGAAGGGCTGAGCTACACCTTGGGCAAGTTGATAAATGTCATTTGGGGTCATCCCAGATTGATTGCATTTCAGAAGTTCTTGATCAAGTTTCATTTTGGAGGGTGTGATGTTTTCCCTCGGAGATGTACACTCTGCAAACTTGAGCTGCATTGCCCAAGTGCTCAAGCAAGTCTCTGCTGCAGGTCACACCATTTCTTCTTTGGCTGATTCTGGCCTGGGGCTGAGCTCCAGCAAAGCCCTGGCAGAGCCCAGAGCAGCCTCAGCATCCGCAGAGCCCGGCTGCAAGGAGAGAAACCAGAACCCGCCCGTCAGCTGAAGGCTCCTGTCCCCCTTGTCCCAGTGCCCGCCTTGCCCAGGCCATGCCCAGAGCGGTGCCCAGAGCTGCCCATCATTGCTGCCCTTGGCAGCAGAGCAGGAGGGCAGGACATGTGCCCAGCCTGCAGCCAGCCGTGGCACATCCACCTCCTCAGCAGCTGCCCACAGCAGGATGCTCCTGTGCTGGCTGCCATCTCCCAAAAGCTCTGATCCCACCCAGGCCAAGAAGACGGGACCCACCTGACGCCATCCGCCGCTGGAAGAAAAGCTGCTCCCAAACGATGTCCTCAGCCTTCTCCAAGGGCACGGCCCATCCACGGCACGGCTGGTCCCAAGCACTTCCCCGTCCAGACTGGACAACACCTAGAACGCTTCCTTTAGAGAAACAAACAGCAAATTAATGAAAATAGACTACAGACAAAAAGGGAAAATGGCACAGTGGATACTGGGGGCTGTTGGCAGGGCCAGGACCCCACACCCATTTCACACCCACCCCAGCTCATGCCCCCCAGCCCTGCCAAAATGCAGCTTGGCAGCCCACTGAAAAATCAGTTGCTTCCACCCCAGCAAAAGGGGGAACCTTTGTTTCCCGGCCAGCCTGTGCAATGCCCAAATCTGGGTGCATCCCCCAGTGTGTGCACTCATCTGCAAATTCACTGTGGAGCCTGGCTTTGAAGAAGGTGCCAGAATCAAAGTCCATCATCTTCAGCTTTGTGGTGGCCTGGTCGAGGAAGAGGTTTTCATCCTTGATGTTGTCCTGGCTGTCTCCAGCAGCAGCAGCCCCACCTGGCACAGCTTCTCCAGGGGCTGCTTCTCTTTCCCTGGGAGTGAGACCAGGCTGTCAGTGTTCTGCCCAGGGCCCCAGCTGGCAGTGACCCAGGACAAGCCAAAGCAGCTGGGATGGCAGCCAGCAGTGCTGGGCAGAGCAGCTTAGCTCCAGCACAGGGGCTGTGTGTTCCCATCTGATGACCCCTGTGCAGTGACACAGGCAGGACAAAAAAGTCTGGGTCCTTTGCTTCTGATTGCCAAGGCATGTGCGGAGCTGGAACTTACCAGGGCCCTGCATCGCTGTTTCTGTGGCTCTCTCCCTTCTTCTATGGCAGATGACTATCCTGCATCCAGGGATGACACAACAGGTCTTCTACTGAAGGCCGGTCCACATCCAGCATGGATAAACACCGCCGGATGACATCTTGGCACTCTGGCGAGAGAAACCACAAACCGCCGGTCAGTTGGAGAAGGCTCCTGTCTGCCCCACTGTTCCCATTCTCAGGCCATGCTGCATTTGCTCAGAGCTGGGCCTAAACTTTCCCAGGAATTCCCTGTTTTGGAGGAAAGCAGGACAGCAGGACACGTGCCACCTCCTCAGCAGCTGCCACAGCCCACTGCTGTCTCCCAGCACTGGCATTCCCCCCGTGCCCAGACATGAGGATTCACCTTGAGAGAGCCGTGGTGGCAGCGAGAGCTGATGGTCCCAGCTGATCTTGTGGCCCCTCCTGAAAGGGTGCTCCCCACACACCATCTGGTGCAGCAGGATGCCCAGGGACCAGACGGTAGCTGGCTGTCCATAGTACCAGCCAAACTGGTTCCATTCCGGGGGGCTGTATGACGGTGTTCCTATGGAATACAGATGGAGTTCATCAGGGGGATGCTGCTGCTCCCAGAGCCTGGCCCCAGCATCCCTGGGCATGCAGGGGCTGCCCCAGTGGCACGTGGTGTGACCTGCTGCCCTCTGGCCAGCACCTGGGACTTGTGTACAAACTTAGGGTTGGAAAAGAAGCCACTGGTGTCGGAAGGTGGCAGTGGAAGCCCTGGCAAGGCCCAACCATGACAAGCAAAACCCACTCAGTGCTGGGGAAAAACCATGCCTTACTCGTCCCTGCCTGCATTGCCCCAAAAACCATTATGAACCCAAAGCAAACCAGGCAATCACAGCAGTCCAAGCCCTTTCTCACCTGCACACCAAACTGGCTGGTGCACATGTTCTGGCTCCCCTCTCAGCCACCCCCACCCACGGGTGCTTCTGTTGGGCTGGCTGCCCCAGCCCCAGTCCCAGTCCCAGGCAGAGTGGCTGGCAAAGGCTGCCAGCAGGGCTGGAAGCTGGTCCCCACACCCACTTGTGTTCAAAAGCAGCTGGGCTGAAGACTCAGTGCCATGAGTGGCAGGGAACCCCAGTGCCACACCCAGGCTGGGCTGTGAGATGTTGGGCCAGGAGATGTCTGGAATGGGGAGCACACCCCTGCGAGGGCTCACCTGCAAAGTGAGTATAGGCTGTGTCTTGTAGGTAGGTGCCACAGCCAAAATCGATCAATTTGGCCTGCCCGGTGGCCAGGTCAAGCAGGATGTTCTCTGGCTTGAGGTCGCGGTGCAGGACCCCGCAGCTGGTGCAGTGCCGCACGGCCTCCAGCACCTGGCGGAACAGCTCCCGCGCCACCTCCTCGCACAGGAACCGCCGTGCCCGAATGAAGTGCTGGAGGTCCTGACACCGCTCCGGGCGCTCCATGATGATAATGATGTCTTTGGGGAGCTCCAGCCACTCCAGCAGCTGGACGACACCAGGGAAGCCAGTGGAGACCTTGTGCAGCAGCACGATCTCCAGTGGTGCACTGGTGCCGTTGGGCTGTGGGAGGAGCACAATGTTGTCAGTGGGGCTGAGGCCGTGCCAGGGGCCAGGGACCCCTCAGCCAGCCCGGGATGCTCTGCGCCCTTTGCTGGCCCCACGCCCGCTCTCCCTCCAGGCGTCCTGGCGGCTTCCACCCTGCCAGGCCTCAGCTCATCCCCGCCCGGCATGGCCCAGCTTCTCCTGCTGGCCCCGCTCACTCACCAGCTCACCCCAATGCCGGACACGGTTCCGTGGCACCCTTTTGATGGCCACCTGCAAGCCAAGGGGAGCAGCAGGCTGAGCTCACTGCCTGCCCTGCCCAGCCCCAGCCTCCTTCTCCTTCGCCCTCCTCCTCCTCCTGCGCCCCTTCCTCGTACACCCACCACCGGCCCCGCCACTCACCGGGGCACGGTCTGAGAGCCGTGTGGCCGCCCAGACGCTGCCGAAGCCGCCGTGGCCCAGCAGCGAACCCAGGCGGTACTGCTCCTGGAGGGCCTGCTGCGCCTTCCCTGCCGGCGAGACGCGGCTGTCAGCGCTCGGCCCGGGGCCAGGAACGGCCCCCGAGCGCCCCTCGAGCGGCCCGGGCTGGGCATCCCCAGGCATTTGCTCCTGGCAACGGGACAGCAGCGGCTCAGGGCCAGCGGCCGCGCTGCCAAGCGGAGGAGCTTGGGCTGGGGAAGCCGCAGTGGAGGCGGCGGGAGCGGCCGCACCGCCTGTGTCCTCTGCGGGCCCAGGGACGAGCTGGGGCCGGGGCCGGGGCCGGGGCCGGGGCTGGGGCAGGGGCCGGGGCCGGGGCCGGGGCCGGGGCCGGGGCCGGGGCCGGGGCCGGGGACGGGGACGGGGCCGGGGCCGGTGCCGGGGTTGGGGCCGGGGCCTGGGCTGGGCTCGGCACAGGCGCAGCCAAAGGCCAGCAATGCTGCCCCAGCCCCAGGCACTGATGCCCGCCCAGCAGTGCCATCGCCAGCACTGCCAGAGCCGGGCGAAGGCGAGACCGCGGCGGGACGCCCGGGGGCAGGGACGGGGCAGCCCCGCCCGGGGCCGGGGGTGGGCCCGAGGCATGGCCCGGCCCAGCAGGGGAAAGGGAGACTGGGTTGGGAGGGGGACACTGGGAAAGGGAGAGGCTGCGGGACTGTGGGAGAGGGAGAGGGGAAGCACGGGTTGGTCAACAAAGCCGCTTTTTTCTTCTCTGCTTCTGCTGCCGCTGCTGCCGCTGCTGCCGCTGCTGCCGCTGCTGCCGCTGCTGCCGCTGCTGCCGCTGCAACTGAAGCTCCAGGGCCGTTTGTCCCCTTGTCAGTTTTTTCCGTTGCCCCCTCTGCCTCGCACCGAGCCCTGCACTCCCCGGGGCAGCCCCTGAGCCTGTCCAAACACGGGAACTTCGCCGTTTTCAGTCAGGGCCCAGTCTTGACTCCTGCACAGTGACAGAGGAATCCCCTTGGCTGTTGCTGTGCATTGTCCCTGCTGAGGGTCAGACACTGTCACAGCACATTCCCTGAATGCAGAATTTGTACCTGACCCAAGCACTGCACTTGTGTCTCTGGCATTGCTTTCCAAGAAAAACAGGGGAAGGCAAACTGGATGTAGCTCATGGTATTTTACAGTGTCTAAATCTTGCCAAGTCTTGGATGTCAGAGGTGAGACCCATTTAGAATTAATGAGATGGAGAAGTAGCTTAAGATGGAAAGGGTGACAGAGAAATAAACAGAGGAAGATATCTTGGGTTGTTTCTTTCCACTTTCATTTCATTTCCGAAAAGCTGTTTCAGCTTTCCCAGAATCTTCTCCACAGTCCTGTCTGCTCTTTCCAAGAACCTTTCCTGGAGAACGAGTTGCACCATCTGTCACAAGATATCCCACCCATGCAGCTTCTCTTGACTTTCCCCAACATGTGTGAAGCAGGAGTCTTGCAGCAAAGCAGGAGAAAGGTTTTGAGAACTTGACAACTTTTTCTTTCCTTTCCCCATGTGGGCTGGGGAGTTGTGCCATTGGGAATGTTTTCATTGTTCCTGTTCTACCCGAAGCAAACAGGACAGGCTCCCAGGGGTACCTGCTGGGAGTCTGTTACCGTCCACCCAAGCAGGAAGAAGAGGTGGACAACTTCTTCTCTAAGAAGCTGGAGAATGTTTCAGGATCACCAGCCCTTGTTCTCGTAGGTGACTTTAACCTACCAGACATCTGCTGGGAACTCAGTACAGCAGCAAAGAGGCAGTGCAGGAAGGTTTTGGAGTGGATGGAGGACAACTTTTTGTGACAGCGGGTGAGTGAGGCCAGCAGGGGAGGGACTATGTTCGACCTGTTGTTTGCAAATAGAGAAAGGCTGGTGGGAGATGTGGTGCTTGGAGGCTGCTTGGGGCACAGGGATCATGAAATTACAGAGTTCTCAATATGTGGTGAATTCAGGAGGGACATCAAAAAGATTTTTACATTGGACTTCTGGAGGGCAGACTTTGGCCGTTTTAGGAGACTTATTCCACAAGTTCCTTGGGAAGAAGCCCTTAAAAACAGAGGAGTCCAGGAAAGGTGGGTGTGCTTCAGTGCAGAGATCTTGAGGGCACAGGAACAGACTGTCCCTGTGTGCTGAAAGATGAGCTGACAAGGCAAACGTCCAGCCTGGATGGGCAAGGAGATTTCAAAGGAACTTAGGAATAAAAAGAGGATGTATCATTTTTGGAAGGAGGGTCAGGTCTCTCAGGAAGTATTTAAGGGAACATGTAGGAAAAAAAATATTAGGGAGGTCAAAGCTCAGTTTGAAGTCATTTTGACAACTTTTGTAAAGGATAATAAAACATGTTTTTACAAATAAATTAATGGCAAAAGGAAGGGTAGGACCAACCTTTGTTCTCTACTGGATGTGGGAGGGAACTTAGGAACTGCAGATGAGGAGAAGACAAAAGTGCTTAACTGAGCCTTCTTTGCCTCAGTCTTTAGTGGGAAGACGGCTTGTCCTCAGGACAGCTGCCCTCCTGGGCTGGTAGAGGTGTCAGGGAGCAGAATGGTGCCCCTGTTATCCAGGAGGAGGCAGCCAGAGAACTGCTGAGCCACTTGGATGTTCAAAATCCATGGGCCCAGATGGGATCCAGCCCAGGGTGTTGAGGGAGCTGGCAGATGAGCTTGTGAAGCCACTCTCCATCATTTCCCAACAGTCCTGGCTCACTGGTGAGGTTCCAGAGGACTGGAGGTTGGCCAATGTGTTGTGTGACCCCTACACCAGAAGGGTAGAAAGGAGGATCCTGGTAATTATAGGCCAGTTTGATATGGGAAACATATCTAAAATTCAGAATTTTAGAAGCATTTAATGTGCTTAAGCAGATGGAGGGGAAGCAGAAATATACAGCTTATTTAGCAATCCTGTAAAAGCAGAAAAACAACTTCTAGCAGAACACATGAGGATTTAGTTGCTAGGTAAAGATAGAGATAAGATGTATATTGTGTATATTGTGAAAACTCAGTAAAGCAAGACTTAGGTATTGTGAAAACCCCATAAAGCAGAACCTGTGGCTTAAGAAATCAGAAAGAACCAGGCTCGTGGTTTTGGCCAGGACAAAGTGGCCTGGGAGTTAGCCAAACCTTCACTGCACCTGCCCAGAGGAAGAGGTCAAACAGTGAACAACTGAGGAAGACCTCTTACTTCATCAGAAGACCCCAGCCTGCAACCACCAGGAGATGTGGCACCAGAGAAAGCTAATTATAATAGGAAGTGCAAGGAGGCGGAGAGTGGGCAGAGAATGGGCGGGGAGGGAGGGGTTGTTTTGTGGGATCTGAGTGTATTTAAACCTTAAACCTGTCTCAACCAGGTACGCAGGTATGGTGGAAAATCCCCCTTGTGTCCCAGATGGAAATAAAACATACCTGCTTTACAGTTTGAATTGTTAAATCCTTATCCCACAACTCAAGTCAGCCTGACCACAGTACCCAGTAGGGTACTGCAGCAGTTTATACTGAGTGTCATCACACAGCACCTACAGGATGGCCAGGCTATCAGACCCGGCCAGCACGGGTTTAAGAACAGAAGGTCGTGTTTGACCAACCTGGTCTCCGTTTATGACCAGGTGACCCGCCAGGTGGGTGCGGGAAAGGCAGTGGATGTTGTGTACCTGGATTTCAGCAAGGCCTTGGACACTGTCTCCCACAGCACACTCCTGGAAAAGCTGGCAGCCCACAGCTTGGACAGGAGCACTCTGTGCTGGGTTAAGAACTGCCTGCATGGCTGGGCCCAGAGAGTGGTGGTGAAGGTTCTGCATCCAGCTGGTGGCACCAGTGGTGTTCCCCTGGGGTCTGTGCTGGGGCCAGTTCTGTTCAATATTTTTATTGACGACATGGATGAGGGGATTGAGTCTTTCATTAGTAAATTTGCAGCTGACACTAAGCTTGGACCGTGTGTCCATCTATTGGAGGGTAGGAGGGCTCTGCAGAGAGACCTGGAATGACTGGATAGATGGGCAGAGTCCAATAGGATGAAATTTAATAAGTGCAAGTGCTGAGTCCTGCATTTTGGCCACAAAAACTTCCTGCAGCACTCCAGGCTGGGGACAGAGTGGCTGGACAGCAGCCAGGGAAGGGGACCTGGGGCACTGCTGGACAGCAGGCTGGACATGAGGCAGCAGTGTGGGCAGGTGGGCAAGAAGGCCAATGGCTCCTGGCCTGGATCAGGAATGGTGTGGCCAGAAGGAGCAGGGCAGTGTTTCTTCTCCTGTACTCGGCACTGGTGAGGCTGCACCTCGAGTGCCGTGTCCAGTTCTGGGCCCCCAATTTAGGAAGGACATTGAGACGCTTGAGCACATCCAGGAGAGGGCAAAAAGGCTGGTGAGGGGCTTGGAACAAAAACCCTGTTAAGAACGGCTGAGGGAGCTGTGGTTGTTTCGCCTGGAGAAAAGGAGACTCAGAGGTGACCTAATCGCTCGCTACAATTCCCTGAAGGGTAGCTGTAGTCAGGTGGGGTTTGGTCTCTTTCTCCAGACAGCAGCTGACACAACAAAAGGACAGTCTTCAGCTGCCCCAAGGGAAATACAGGATGGATATTAGGAAGACGTTTTTCACAGAGAGAGTGATAAAGTACTGGAATGGTCTGCCTGGAGAGGTGGTGAAGTCACCTTCCCTGGATGTGTTTAAAAAAAGATTGGATGAGGCACTCAGGGCACTAACCCAGGTTAAGCTGAGGTGTTTGGGGCATGGGTTGGATTTGATGATCTTGAAGGTCTCTTCCTACCCAGTCATTCTGTGAATTCTGTAAGAAATTTAGGCTCAGCTCTGGTGGCTCATTGCCTCCTGGCCCAGGGCACAGCATCAGGAAGGTCTTTGCATTCCAAGGCTTTGCTGCAGCCAAAGAAATCTCCTGGCTCAGGGTCACCTTTCCTGCTCAGCCACACCCAAGAGCGCCCCAGCAACAGCAGAGAATGGCAGCATTGCCATGGGCTGGCACAGCAGGGGGAGATTTCCCCCTTGAGAGTGGCTCATATTGCAGTTTTTGCATTCAGGCAGCTGCAGATCCCTCAGCTTTGGTTGCACAGCAGCTGGAAATGCAAGGGCAGGAGCTCTGTTCATGCCCAGCCACAGCAGGTGACAGCAAGGACAGGCTCCTGGCAGCGTCACATTGGTAGGCAGCTCTTTCAACAAAAGCTGGGGGCTGGAACTCTGTGCAGAAAATACCCTGATGGTCTCTGCACCAGGCAAAAGGAACAAAGTTTCAGTTCTGGCCTTTCTAGAGAGCACCAAAATGATTCCTTTTCAGGGCAAGGGTCCATTGCCGGCTGTTCCCCAACCCCCAGAGGAGAGCCCAGGGGCCCAAGGAGCTGCGAGCGGGGACTCTGCAGGAGCCGGGACAGCGAGAGAGCCCGGGCTGAAGGTCAGCCCCGGGGCGGGCAGGGCCTGGGAGGGGGCACAGCCCGGGGGTCCCGCAGAGCCTCCCTGCTGCAAAGGCCCGGCTGGGACAGCGGGGCAGCTGCCGGGAGCCGTGTGCCAGGGCCGGGCCGCGGGTGGGTGTTCAAAGCGCCTCCAGGGGAGCAGCTTTTTGTCCCGGCCCGGGGGCATTCCCGCGGGGTCGGGGTCCCTGCGAAGGCGCAGGAGGACAGGGTGGAAGGGGTTAGTTTATGGGTTTGTTTTTGGATTATTTTTTGTGGGGGTTGATGGCTGGTTGGGATTTTATTGTTTTGGGAGGGGATACGGGCAATGTTTTTTTGTGAGATGCCCCCGGCAGTTTGAACCCCCTTGGGTGCGGGGAGCGCTGGCGCAGCCCCGGCACGGGCGGGGCGGCCCCGGGCGGGCTGTGGGAGCCGGGAGCGGCCGCCCGGGCCCGGAGCCGCCGCCTTGGGCCGGGAGCCCCCCGGGCAGAGCTCTGTGCTCGGGGCCCAGGCCCGGGCGGCCCGGGGAGCTCTCGGTGGCCCGTGGGCCCCGGCGCAGGTGGGTCCGTGTGGCCGGGCTCGCAGGGGAGCGGGGCGGCCCGGCCGTGGCCGTGCGGGGCCTGTTGGGGCTCGGGGGGCCGGGCTGGGCCGGGCAAAGGCTGAGGGAGAGCGGGGGAAGCGTTGGCTGAGAAATGCTTATGAACACGCTTAATAAATCCCAGCAAGAATTAACAGTGGGTGTGCAGCTGGAGGGGAGACCCCATCCACTGTACCCAGCGCCGCGCTGCTTTGCTCACACATTTTTTCATTTGAACTAATAAATTAATAAATTGATTGTTGCTTGATGTACTGGCTGAGTCAAGCTCCCCGTTTATTACAAGGCCCTGTCGGATTTTTTTTTTTTTAAGATATTTTTGTTTTCCCTGCCGCCCCCACGGCAGCCCCGCCGCTCTCCCGCCGAGCCGCCTCCCCTCGCCCCGCCCCGCCGCCCCCCGCAGCCCCACACGCGGCCCGGCTGAGGGGATCGCGGCCCGGCGGCACCGCCCGGCCCGCAGCCACCGGCCCGGCCGAGCTCCCCCGCCCGCCGCCGCAGCGCAGGGCCCGGCGCCCTCGGCCGCCTTTCGGTTTCGGTTCCGCGCTGCGAGAGGAGGTAATTTTGCTTTTCTTCGCTGGTTTATTTTTCGGCGCGGCTACGAGCAGGAGCCGTAGGGCGGGGCTGCGCTAGCTGTTCGTTTCCCTTTCCCAGCCCGCTCTCCACGCCGCTTTTTCCTGGCGATTTCTCTTTTTCCCCGCTGTTTTCCCCTCGCTGCCCGCGCCGCCTTTCGGGGCCGGCCCGCGCTCCGCGCTGAGGGCGGGCGGTGGCGCGGGGCACCACGGGAAGGGCTTTTCCCGCCGCCCGGGCCGGGAGAGGAGGAGGCGGCGCGGGGGCAGCGAGCGCGTCGGGCGAGCGGGGCAGCGGCGCACGGGTGAGGCCGGGCACGGGCTGCGGGTGGCGGCGGGCGGTGCGTGGTGTCTCTTCGCGAGGGAGATTCCTGCGTGGGTCGTCTGGAGTCTTGTCGGTGTTCCGTGGCGTTTTTCCGACGCCTCTCCCGCTCCTTCGGCCCGCGGCGGGGGCGAGCGGGAGCGCAGCGGGGCGAGGGAGTGAAGCAGAAATGAAGGCGGGAGGCGAGGCAGGGGCAGGGCGGGTTTAGAGAGCCGCTTCCCGGGTTTAGAGATCTCACCTGCTGCCTGTCCGTGGATGGGACGGGGAAGGGAGAGAGGGGACAGTAATTGTGGCGGCTCCTAAAGGCTCGCTCCTTCCCTCCGCGGGCGCAGTGCGGCGCGGTGAGGCGCAGGGGAGGGACAGTGGCGGCGGTGAGGGTGACTGAGAGGGGAGGAAGGTTAAAGAGCCTTGGGATGTCACCATGGTATACCTGTGACTGTTCCTGACCTCTCTTTAGCAGCCCATAGCCTTCTAGGATGTGACCATGGAGTGCCTGTCACTGCCAGTGACCTCCTTAGAAGCCCCAGAGAGCTCTGCGAGGTCACCGTGGAAGCCCTGTGAGTGCAGGTGAGCTCAGGGTTCTTTAGAAACCTGTGTCCCTCTGGGATGAGAGGATGGAAGCCTTTCGAGGGCCTTTGACCTGACTGCCCTTCAGCAATTCAGAGAAACCTGGGATGTCACCATGGAGCTGTTGTCAGTGCCGGTGACATCCGAGTTCTTTGGCAGCCTAGAGACAGATGGGATGTCAGCACAGAGCTGCTGTCATTGCCTGTGACCTCACTGTTCTTTAGGAGCACAGGGGCTGCAGGCATGTCACTATGGAAGCCCTCAGAGTGGCAGTAACAAAGTGGTTCTTCAGCAGCCTGGAGAGCCCTGGGATGTCCCTCTGGGGTCCCTGTAACAGTGTGTGACCTCATGGTTCTTTTGCAGCCTTCGACACCTTTGGAGAATATCGCTGTAGATCCTGTGAGTGCCTGTGACATGGCAGCTTTTTGGCAGCATGGAGACTTCTAGGATGTCACCGTGGAACCCCTGTGAGTGCCTGTGACCTCACGGCTGCTTAGCAGCCTGGAGACACTTGTGATGCTGCTGTTGAGACCCTGTGACAGTCTGTGAGGTCAGTGTGGTTTGGCAAAGGGGAGACTCCTGGGATGTTCCCATGGAACCCCTGGGATTGCCCATGCCCTCAGTGTTCCTTAGGAGGTTGGAGACCTCTGGGATGTGACCACAGAACCTCAGTGAGTGCCTGTGCCAAATGGGCTCCTTAACATGTAGAGACATCTCTGTTGTCCTCATGGACGCTGGTGACTGCCTGGGACCTCGCAAGTCTTTGGAAGATGAAGGAGCTGTGGCGTGTCACCATGGAGTCACTGTGCCTGTTTGTGATCTCTGTGCTTCTGAGCAGGCTGGAGACAACTGTGATGTGACCAGGGACTGGAGTGGGGGTGTGGTGGTTGAGGGAGGTGAGGGTGAGGGGAGGAACGTGTGGCAGGACTCGCTGGGAGCCACTCAGGCACTGCGTGGGCAGGGATGGCACCAGAACCCAGGCCTGGGAAACACTCTCTCTGTAGTGTGTAATGCAGGCATTGCTAATGGTGTCATTCTCAAAGTGTGCTATTCCTCGGCCTTGGGATACAAGCTGTTTCCAGTTTTGAAATTCTTTGTTTCTCCAGTCACATGGTTTTGGATATTTAAATTTTGGGGTTGGCCTTTCTCATTCAGACAATTCCTCCCTTGCTGGTACTTGTAAAGTGACTGTTGGCTTAGCAGTCCATATTGACAGGATTTGCTTTCGTCTGCTCTGGCTGTTATCCATAACTTGGCATACTTAGCTTCTACACCACTCTTTCTTAAGAACTCTTTGATTATCCCATCCAAAGGTTTTGCTGGTCGGTGCAATCTCCTAGCTTGAATGCCAGGGATGAGTTCCACCAATCTAATCAATGCTAAGCCTCTGTGCTTAATGCTAGAGTAAAATAAGGTGTCCCAAGTGTCCCCCACTGGCCAGGTCTGGTCACAGGAAGCAGGTCTGCTCTCTGCTGGGATGGGAGGCCACCTCACCCCACTGGAGCAGGGGACCAGCTGTACCCCGTGTCCCCAGCATGCCAAGCCTGGTCACAGAAGGCCAGGTCTACCCACTGGGGTCTCAGACATGGTCTGGCTGCTGCTGGCATGGGAGGCCTTCCCTCCTCTACCCTGGAGGCCGGGTCTGCTCACCAAAATGATCAGAGTAGTGGTATTTTACCAACAGCTGGGACACCAGCAGGGGGTCATCCCACACTGTTGAGAGTGCACCAGGCTTGACAGGGTCTGCTTTCCCTGCTGATTCTGCCAAGGCCCTGCCCTTGGCTGTGGTTTCATTGGATAGTGGGTAGGGACTGTGGGAATCTCATTCATTCATTGATTGATTCATTCACACCACTAATTAGATGATGAGGCATTTGGCAATTTATTGAACATATATTTTCATCTATGTTCTTTTTCTGGGCTAAGTATAGGTGGCCCATCCACCTTGGTCCAAATCAGTAGAATTTGGTCTCTAATGTGGGTGAAATGCAACGCTACATCCTTGGAAGAAATCTGTCATTCCCACTGTCCTTATGTACCATCCAGCTTTTAACTTTCCTTCTTTGTTTTTAATTTGCATAAACAGTAATGACTCTACACATCTGAGCCAGCCTTGCTTGATATGAACAGTATCAACTGAGGTAAAGAGCGCTCTGGAGGCCAGGGCTGGGGCAGTTTCCCCCTGCCTTGTGTTGGAGAGACCTATGAGCTCATTGTTTCTGTAGAACTACTTTGCCCGCACTCCAATGGGAAAGCCCACAAACTTGATACCTCCTACATTGGTGAGGTCCTGAATTTGTTTGTGAAAATGTTGATATTATCCTTGCTGTAGTGGGTTGACCTTGTCTGGGTGCTAAGTGCTCACTCGGTCACTCCATCACTCCCTTTCCCAATGGGACAGGGCAGAGAATAAGATGGAGCACAACCAGCAGGATAAGATAAAGCAATTTTATTACAGTAAAAGAAAGAAATAAGCGGAGATATGCGGACACAACAGCTAAAGAGAAAAAGAAGTCTGTCTCTACTTCCCATCAGCAGTGATGTTCAGACACTTCCTGGGAAGCAGGCCTTCAGCACGTTGTAAGAGTTCCTCCAGACGGGAAACACTGAAAACTCAGAAATATCCCCCTTTGTCCTCTTTCCCTTAGCTTATATATCTGTGCTGATGTCAAATGGTATGGAATATTCTTTAGCTAATTTGGGTCAGCTGGCCTGGTTGTGTCCCCTCCTAGGATTTTGCCCAGTCCCATCCCCTTTGATGTGGAAAGGAATGTCAGAGGAGCAGTGCTGCTTGGCAGTAGCCAAGCCACTGGTCTGTTATCAACACCCGTCCAGCTACCAATGCAAAGCACAGCACTGTAAAGAGTATGAACTTTACCTTGGTCAGACCCAGTACAATTTCCACCCCTTATTCCATACCATTTGTGTCATGCTGGGATCCCATATAGTCTATATACTCTCATTACTAGAATCCTTAAGCCTTCTCTAGACCAATCATACTTTTTATTAACTACTATCGCCTGTCCTTTCACATCCCTCTGGGTGATCTCCATTCCAGCAGGAGGTGGGGTCAGGACAGGAGAAATAGTACACTTGATGGTTGGGCAGTGGCGTCATCCCTGTTCAACATTGCCTTTTTCTTGCTCCTTGCCAGAATTCATTCTTTGTCAGTTCATGTCCCTCCTGCTACTTTACCTCCTGTAACATAAAACTTACACTATAAGTTATTCTTACCTCAAGGTTAAATCTCCTTGAGATACACACCGGGTCTCCCTATCCTCCCGAATCACACACCAAGTACACCCAAGTCCTTGAGCAAAGACAATCCCATGAATGGGTTTGCCTTTTCCCATGGGGGAGGAAATCCACACTGATTTCCCCACCCACTTCCCTATGTGTAATGCAGAAACCCTGTTTCCTTCCATGGTGTCTAAGGGCTTAGTTTGGGTGGGACCAGGGCAGTTAGCAGATTCTCTAGTATTGACTAACCAAGCGGCTTCTGCCAAGTTTGCATCCCAGTGCTTCCATGTCCCATTACCTAATGCCCTGAACATAGTTTTTAGCAGCCCATTATATCTTTTAATCTTCCCAGGGGCTTGTGGATGGTAGGGAATGGGGTATATCTATAGCCAGGGTGCTATTAATGGGGGCTGGACAGAGCAACGCACAGTACAACCAATATGGCCAGATCATACGTTCACCTCTTTATTCTCGAAAATGGCTGGTTTTATACAGTGTGAAATAATTTACAATTGCAGGTGCATTCTACTTGGCATTCAGCGTGAACAAAAATGTAAACAATCTTAGTTTAAAGCAGCTGCCGTGATTCTACTCTTAAGTGTCCCATCTAGTCCATACACACACCTTAACCTAATTTCTAACTGTGCCACAAGCTTATCTACTTCTACACAGGCCCAAATCTGAGGCCTAGTTTGGGATAGCTCAAATCTCTTCCCACAGCACATCATGCCCGTGATCTCAAAGAAATCCAGTTACAATTCCCTCTTTTTTTTTTTGAGCTATACAAACTGCCCTTAAGGAACGGCTGACTAATTTTTGCATACATCATAACAAGCAAGGCACGATAATTAAGATGACTATAATAGCAATGAGAATCACTATAGCAAAACTGATCAAATCCTTGATCCACCTGGTAAAACCCCATGATGCGAGCCATTTGTCAAACGGAGTGTCTACCACTACAAGTTTTCTCATATTATCTTTCAGCTGTGACAGCTGCTTGTAAATCGATTGAGAATAAATTCATGCAGCACATGCCCTCAAATTCTTCACTTCCATGCCCTTGTGCTACAAGGAGGAAGTCGATTCCTGCTCTGTTTTGGAGGACTGCATGACAAATGTCATGAACATCTATGACAAGCTCACTTAGTAGATTAGATGTTATATTAATTTGTTTTCCTGTCCAGCAGGCTTAAGTTTTTCAATTGCGTGAGAGCTTGCGCTGAAGCAACTCCTGGGGCAAAGAATGATGCCGATATTACAGCTGCAGGTTGCCATAAGTCAACTCGATCTTTACAGTTGGAGCTTAATTGAGACATACTGCGTTTGACTTGTCAGGTCTTTTGAAACAACCCTAAAACTTGATGAATGCTAGGAGCAAACAATGGTAATTTACCAAAATAACATGGACCTCCTATAGCTTCTTGAGGCACTGCAGACCAGGCTCTATCTCCACAAATGAGAAAAATCCCTGGCGGTCATTTTCTTGCAACACCTTTCAATGGTGTCACAGACTCAGTCCAATTATTGCAGTACTCGGTATAATTATAATACAATAGGGACTGGGGAGACAACCAAGTGTTGCCATTTTTCAGTTGCCATTTGTCTACAATTAAACTTGAATTCATGATAAGATGTGCAAAGATCAAACAGTAATTCCCTGGCACAGAACCCAATAGATTGAGTTCTTGGGGCTCAGTACTAGCAACTTTAAGATTCTGTGCAATGGCAACAGCTTGCGTTCCCAAAACACTCTTTGGATTAATTTTGATTTGAGACCAGGTTCTGAACTCTGTCATGGAGTCTACTGGGACTCCAATCAAGCAAGTCTGAAAAGGATTTGATGGTGTAGCTAAAGACAAGCAAAATGAATCTTGTTTACTCCGATTGGCCCAAGTGACCCACATATTTTGTCTTGGGTCAATCTCAAGCATTCCTGATCCTCTTTCTATTAAGGCACTAACTAAATAAACATTTCAATACTTAGCATTCTATTCATTGTTTTGATTGTCTCTCATAGAAAAGCAAAACAAACAGCACCTGCTTATTACTTAATCTT
This sequence comes from Prinia subflava, assembly GCF_021018805.1. Taxonomy (NCBI): domain Eukaryota; kingdom Metazoa; phylum Chordata; class Aves; order Passeriformes; family Cisticolidae; genus Prinia; species Prinia subflava. The sequence goes on from NC_086272.1 coordinate 2,719,315, forward strand.
AAATACTAAAAATGACTTATCGCTAAACTTAATCTTATAACTGTAACTGTATAACTATTTTTTCTAATTCAGAAGTCAATTTTCAGCAGTCTCAGGGTCTTCACAAGGTTCTCCAGGTAAGTCACTGCTGTCACTGTGGTTATCACTGTTAGCTGATATCTCTGACTGTGGACATGCATGGGTAAATCGGCTCGGCACCCAAACAGGTCCTGCTTCTCCTGTGGAAACACACAGATAACCACAGCCATTAAACAACACAGGACTCCGTCCCTGCCATTCGCCCGTTCGCATATTTTTGTGATATACATAAAGCCCTGGAATCACTTGTGGTCTTCCTTCTTTCACTGCATGGTCATGTGTGACAACTGCAGGCTCTTCTCTTCTGCTAGGCACAAATAGTTTAAAGTGAACAGTACCTTGGATAATCAACTAGTTACGTCAGTTTCATCATTCTGTTTTTTCTTTGCTAGATATTCTTTCAGCGTCCGATTAGCTCTTTCTACGATGGCTTGACCAATGGGAGAGTGAGGGATTCCGGTGGTACGCTTGACTCCCCACTTTTGCATAAATTTAGCAACTCACTGACTGACATAGGCTGGCCCATTGTCGGTCTTAATTTCTACAGGCACTCCCATCACTGCAAAACAAATGGTCAGGTGTCTTTCAACATGCAAAGCTCTCTCGCCTGACTGCGCTGTGGCCCAGATAAATTTAGAATAGGTATCAGCAGTGACATGGACATATTTCAGTCTTCCAAATTCTGGAACATGAGTTACATCCATCTGCCACAATTCTAAAGCTTTCATTCCCCTTGGGTTCGGGCCCAGGCCAAGGCCAGGCCCATGATGACTACATTGAGGGCAGGTACGCACAATCCCTTGCGCATCATTCAGGGAAATCTGGAATTGTCAGCGCAGGGCCCTAGAATTTTGATGAAAATTCTCATGGTTGTCACAAGCCCTCACGAATTTGTTTTCTGGAGGGATATGGGCAACACAACTGACTGCAGCATCTGCTCGTGCGTTGCCTTCTCCTAAACCGCTGTCGCACTGATGGCTGCGAATGTGCATGACACAAAAGGCATGCTGATGCTGTTTCAGTACACTTCTTAATTGCAAAAGCAGTTCTCCAAGGTGCTGATTCTGGGTGGTCCTGATGAGTGCATCCTCAATTCTTTGCACGACTCCAACCACATATAAAGAGACTGGAACAACATTGAGCGGTTCGTTGTTCCAGGTTTGCAAAGCTCAACACACTGGCCTACGTTGAAGGGTTTGCAGACTGTCTCCTGCTTCACTCTTAAGTAAATGTTGCATCCCTTCTCCTTGCTGTTGCCACACACACACAGCCCTTCTTGTTTTTCAGCTGGCATCAGTAACAACTGTTCTTCCTTTAACTGGTGTCAAGGAACACAAAGGTCTCTCTAGCCACTGGTAGCGAGTGACTAGAGTCCACATTGGGCCTTTTGGCTGCTGATTGTGAACCACACCTGTAAAACCCAACAATACTTTTTGCATTGCGACAGAATGTCTCAGCTTCCACTGTAAATCTTCACTTCTCACAGGAACGCTGGTATCTGCTGGTTCCTTTCCATCTATCTCTACAATTCCACCTCTGCCCTTTTTTATCAATGCAGCAAGAGCATCTGTTCTGGTCATGACACGGCTCTTTGGCTGCACAGGTAAAAACACCCATTCCAACAGGCTTGCTGTTGAACCAAACCTAGATTGGTGTTGCCCCTTTTTCTTTTGCCATTGAAAGACAATGGCAAATGGACAGGCATCAGCGTTGGAAAGTGAAAGTGATAGTGGAAGATGCTCTATATGGCGACAACTCCAACCACGTTGTAACTTTTCTGATACCTGAACCAAAGCTCTTTGCTGTTCGGGGGTGCACTTTCGGGGGCTGCTGGCATCACCACCATGAAGCCACAGTAAAAATGGTTGTAAATCATCATTGGTGATTCCTACAATGGTATGAACCCACTGCAGGTCTCCAAAAAGTCTCTGGGCATCATGCAGGGTGGAAATGGTGGTGTGTAAAGTGATCTTCTGTGGGTGAATTTGTGCATTTGTGATCAGCCAGCCTAAATATTTCCAAGGATCTGACCGATGTATTTTTTCTGGGGCTACAGTCAGTCCACGATGTTTCAATTGTGCAATCAACCAGTTTAAATCTGTTTCTGCCAATGGTTCTTTGGTGGCAATAAGAATGTCATCGACATAATGATAAATCATTCACTGGAAAAATGCTGGCGAATTGGTTGCAAGGCCAAATCAACAAACAACTGACACACGGTCGGTGAGTTTCTCCCCGCCTGGGGCAATACGGTCCATTCATATTGTTGTGCTGGGGCTGCTCTGTTGACAGATGGCACGGTGAAGGCAAAACGTTGAGTGTCTTGCGGATGAAGCAGGATGGTGAAGAAGCAGTCTTTTAAATTGATGATAAGATATTCCACCCTTGAGGTATCATAGTTGGTGCTAGCAGGCCAGGCTGCAAAGCGCCCATTGCCTGCATTTGTTCATTGACTTTGCGGAGATCATGTAACAATCTCCCTTTTCCTGATTTTTTAGGGATAACAAAAATCGGTGTGTTTCACGGACTCACAGAGGGCCGAATGTGACCAGCTTCAAGTTGGTCTTGTACCAATTGTTTAGTAATTTGCAGCCTTTCTTCTGCCATTGGCCACTGCTCGACCCATGCAGAAGTTTCAGTCAACCAGGTGATTTTTAGAATGAGTGGCTGCTCTGCAGTGGCCATCAAAGAAAATGCTGGTCAGTGGTTAGAACCATGCCCAGTTGAGAAAGCACGTCTCCGCCTAGCAATCCTCAAAGTTTTTCGGATAAAAGCATAACATGGAGTTGTGTTAAGATGACTTGATTGTCTTTAAAGATAATAGTGATAGGGTCTGCGCTCATTGAGGGAACACTCATTCCACCCACTCCTACAACATGGGTGTAGAGAGATTGCAAAGGCAAATTCGATGGCCAGTACATTTGATTGATGATGGAAATGTCTGCGCCTGTGTCGAGAATTGGTGATAGAGTGATGATCTGGTTACCGTGATGTAACTTCACTGTGATGCGCGGGTGATCTTTCAGGCTTATTGTAAGAAGGACATCGTGGCCAGTTGATTCAAAGCTTCCATCTCCTCTCTCTTTTTCAGCTGGTTCTCTTGGCCGTTGACAATGTGGCAAAATGTTTTCAGATGAGATAATTTGAGCAATTCTGCTCCCTTTTGGAATGGTCACAGGTGGCTGCAAGGCATAAGTCATTATTTTCACTTCTCTGTTATAATCTGCATCGATGTCTCCTGGAATCACAATCACACCCTGTTTGCCTGTGGAGGATTTTCCCAGCAACAAACCTCCAGCTAAAGAGATTGTGCTGTACGTTAGTCCATATACATTGGTGGGAATCAGGGTTACTTCTTTGTCTTGTAAGGTAACTTTTCCTGCTGTTGTTACATCCACACCAAGACTTCCCCATGTGGCAGGCCTGTTCTTAACTCGGAAACCACTTTCGGGGTCTTGTGAGTCAAGGCGTTGATTTGTGTCTTGGTGCGCTGCCTTAGCGCGCTGGTTTTGAAGTTTCCCTGCTTCCTACAAGCTTCAGTGGCATGAGTGTCTGCATTACATTTGTGACACCACACAGTCTTTTGACAGGCTCGTTTGAAATGGCCTGTATCACCACAGCGGAAGCAAACAACGCCAGATGCTGGTCTTCTGTTGTTGCTGGAATGGCTGATATTTCTTCTGGTCAATGCAGCTGCAATGATATGTCCCTGTTGCTGCATTGCATTCTGCACAGCTGCTGTGAATGCTGCTGTTTGGTTGTTCTGTTCCACTCTGGTTGCTCTTACTAACATCTCATCAACTGCACAGCCTTGAGGAAGGGAAGCTAACACAGTCCTGGTGTGCGCGTTGGCATTTTCAAAAGCAAGGGAACGAAATAGATGTTCCTGCACTTCTGTGGGTAAATCTTGGGCATCTTTTAAAGCTGCAGGCAAGCGATCGATGAACTGACCGTATGCCTCGGTGGCTCCTTGCTTAACATTTGCATATGATGCAGGTTTTTTCTTGTCTGGAACCAGTAGCAAAGCCTTGTGGGCCAATGCCTGAGACAGCTGGTGGATTTCAATTGGAAATGTCAGTTGTACATTAGTTGTAGCGTATGGTCCTTGCCCTGTTAACATAGCTGGTTGGATTCCATAAAATGGATCTCCCAGTATTTGATGTCTGTTTGCTTCTTTGGTGGCTAAATATCTCCATTCCCTCTCAAAAATAAGAAACCGAGGGTGTCAATAGTAAAGATGCAATGCTGGAACAGTGTGCTGGCCAAAGGAGATCGGCAGTAAAAATGTATTGTATTATAGTCTTGGCTGCTTCGGACATAATACCTGTTTGCTTGGCTTAACACTTCCATTTTACACTTTCCACTCGTGGGGTTCCCACCTAGCCTGGTTTTGTTTGATGGTGACTGGGCAAACAACGGAATTGTCAGCTTTAAAATCACCATCTAAAACAGCTTCTTGTAGAACACCAGGCCAGCACTTTTGAATCGGATCTTGCTGGGTGGCAGGCAGTGCCATCTGCTGTGCAGCTGGTGGCAATGCCTGGTCAGGTTGTCAGGAAGACAAAGCTGATAGATTTTGCATTTTTTGCGGAGAAATTCTGGATGCCACAACTGCTTGCTGCTCAAGCTGGCTCTGGTGATTAGAAAGCTCGGCGAGTTTAGTTATTTTTGTTGTAATTCATCTGAATGCCATACCTTTTCTTGCGGCTGTGGTGCACGACGAACGTCGGGTTCAGAACTCTCTCCGTCTGAGTCAGATTCTGGCAGGGGGCTGCCTGTGTATGGGTGGCAGCCTGCACCGTTGCCAGCTGTGACAGTGTGGGAATGTCGGACTGGACCGGGTCCAAGTTTCCAGAAGTGGCAGTGGAAGTTGCCATGTGGCCGGTTTGGATATTCGGTCCAAACTTTGCACACGGTGCAGACACAAGTGCAGAGTTTTCACCATATTCAAGCAAAATCCGTATTTAAATGAAAAAATAAAAATTCAAAACTCTGCATCTAAGCAAAAAACCCCAAACAATCCATATTCAAGCGTAATAAAATTCTGCATCTAAGCAAATGGCATCTATGCAAAACGAGAGTCCCTGGATCCAGGCGCCATGGTATTGCCAGGGCTCTATTAATGGAGGTTGGACACAGCAATGCAGAGTACAACCAATATGGTCAGATCATATATTCTCTTTATTCTTGAAATGCCCGATTATATACGGTTTGAAATAATTTACAATTGCAGGTGCATTCTACTTGGCATTCAGCGTGAACAAAAACGTGAACGATCTCAGCTTAAGGTAGCTCCCATACTTCTGCTCTAACTGTCCTATCTAATGCATGCACACACCTTAACCTAAATTCTAACTGTGCCACAAGCTTATCTGCTTCAACACAGGCCTGGAACTGAGGCCCAGCAGGCCCAAACCTTAGGCCCAGTTTGGGATAGCTCAAACTTCATTCCATAATACGTTATCCTGCTACACCTGTCCTTCTGGTTTTTAAAGTCCTCAAACTCCTTCTTGAGTGGACAGTCAGACATCCAGTGTCCGGACTGTCCACATAGCATGCACGGTTTGTCTGGAGGACGCCAAAAGGATGTCCGGCAAGGCAACGGAACATTGGCAGGCCAAGAAGATAAATCTGTGGTGATGGTGTTAGCAGCTGCAGCCTTCAGGGGATGATTCTGGGGCATTTGTCTCAGATGATGTCTTGGCGGAGGGGCCATGAAAGGAACCTTCACTTGGCAGACCTGTAACATACTCCTTTAAGGTCCAAGGGGGGTCTAGAGGGAGACTGAGGATTGCAGCACGGCAGGAATCATTTGCATTAATAAAGGCAATCTCCTCTAGTATTCCCTCCCTGGCATGTTCTAACTTGAGTTTCAATGAAGCTTGTGTGAGCCTCTCTACAAGGTCTACGAAGGATTCCAATGGCCCTTGTTGAATTCGTGTGGAAGGTGGAAGGGGGCCATGTGGCTGCAGACTGAAAAAAGCCTTCCCTGCTAATTCTTTAAGGATTCCTAGGGCTGGGACAGGAATGGCAGAAGCCTGCACTGGTACCCACTGTCCCTCACCACAGAGATGTTCTAGGGTCAGGGCATAGCCCTGTTCATCCACTGCTGTGTCAGGGTTCAGGAGCAGATCTCAGTCAACTGGGAAAACTTAGGGTCTATTTTAGTAAGATAACCCAAACTAATCCCATCTGACCCTGGAGCAGAGGTTTTACATATCTCACTCATGTTCTTACCACTCTATTTATCCATAATCAGGTCTTGAAACCTGGTGTTATTCTCATCCCTATACACAGGGAAGGTTTCAAGACCCTTAAACGATGTTTCCCATCTCACTTTAAATGCACTGTGGACAATGCCAGATGGTATTTGGCATTGCAGGGCTTCCGTGTTATCCAAGATGACATGTGCCAACCGTCCTCTCTGTAATTGAAAAAGACTCTGATAATGATGATATATCCCACGTTTTCTAGCCCATTTTTGCATCCAATTAGTTGTTGCTCTGGATGCGTCTCAGCCATGAGACCTTTGCAACTTCGGACCACTGGGAATTTTAAGGCCTAACGTATTCAGGCTGTCCCAAAACTTTTCATATACCTCGTTCACCACCGCCTGTGGATCTTGCCCATCTCATATTCTCATGAAGGCCTCCTGGCAACTGGTGAATCTGCCAGCTGATAGCCTCTGTCTGATGGCATCAAAATACTGGAGCTGTAAGGGTCCCTCCCTTGGCCCTTGAGCAGACTGGGGAGGCTCTTCTCTGTTGCCCAGAATGCAAAATCAACAACACAGAGGCAGAGGTCTTCAGTGAAAAGCTGCTCCCCACCAAAAAAAGGGGCCAACTTGTTTATTTCTTTTCCTCTTATAATTTGTGGGTCTGGTAGCAGATTGGCTTCTGGGGTTACTACCCCTTCACCCCACTGGCCAGACCAGCTGACAACCAACATTATTTTCAGGCTGGAAATATGTAAACAAAGGACAGTGAACAAAAACAAGAAAGGTTGTTTATGTTCCAAAGTGTGAGAAAGTGAAAAACTGACCCTTAATATTCTACAGTAACTAAAGAACTGACTCCATCTTATAAGCAAGTAGAAGGCTTTAAAAAAATCTCAGAAAAATCAGGGCAACACTTCTCTCCTTATTTCTTTGCCTTCTACTAGCTGGACATTCTTGGAGGGACCTTTTCCCAGAAGGCGTCTCTTATATCACTAATCTGCTTGGCGTTTTTGATGGTATATGCTCCATAATTAACTGGTTGATGTTCCTGTTACCAGCAAAACTCACCACCAATTGACTCAGGAGAGCCTCTTCCTCTTCAGTCCATGCTTTTTTGTGGGCCCCTCTCAAAGATGACCCTGTAGGGCAGGAGTCCTAAATCCATTCCTCATTGCGCACAAGAGGATGTTTCAGTTTCTTGTGCTGGCCCAGGCCCACCTTGGATGTAAAACCACGAGAGCATACCTCACAGACCCACTCGCCTGTGGAACCACACACACCTGACCTTTGCACCGAGGGACATGACAGGCAATACTGTGGTATTTAAGATTTTGCTTACCACACTTAGAGCATCTAAAAGAGATCTTTCTTTGCCCATGGGCTCTCTTTAGATGATCAATCAACCGCAGCATCCTAGTAAACGGGGTCAAACAGGGTGGACAAGGATGGATTTTTGTCCCAGATGGACACCACAGGAGTTTCTGGAGGTATCATGACCCCACTGTTGTTACATTCCCCTGTGGGAATGGTCTCTCCCCCCTCAGGGACCCCTAGAGCTTGTACCATGTAGTTTGACCCTTCCTTCCATTTCTGACCCCATTGGCTGCATCCCAAGTTGCCCCTCCCTGGCAAGAGCTGAGAAAAGACCCTGTTCCTCTGTGCACGCCCTCTTTCCTTCTGGAGACCACCTGGAATAAACATCTTGATCTGCAGCTGAGGGTCAGAGCCTCTTTTGGGTCCTTTTTCCTGTGTATGAAATATTCCTCCAAAGCCCGAGAAGGCCTGAGCTAGCTTGGAATTTTGCAGGGATTAAAAAGGAGGATTTATTTTCACACTGTTCCCCGGGGGAGCCTCAGGTTTGGTGGGCTCCTCAGACTCTCTTACTTAGCACTCAGATCGCTCTTCCCCAACCTGCCCCGAGGGCAAGATGTCATATGGTCTGGGGAATATGGCCAAACACTCCCTGGCTTTATCCCAATGGATTCCCATTTCAAAAACCAGTTTGGAGTTTATAAACTCCAGAGACACCAGATTGAATCTTTCCTCATGTAACACCACAGGAGGAGATGGAATTTCAGCCCCTTTGACCCTCAGATCTAATGGGTCAGTCTGAGTGGCCATTGACATGAAACATAAAGCCACTGATTGTACCATTGCAAGACTGAAAGATGGCGTTTGGTCAAAATCAACTGAGGGTTGTCAAAGTCCACAGTCAGAACCCTCCAGCAGCTGCAGACTGTGTCCAGCTTAAGCCTGTGAACAAGGCTTTGGGCTACAGCGAATGGCTGCGCTGATAAATTTGTCTCTGCAAATCGTGAAACTACCTCTGAGAGGTGAGTCCAGATGATAGGGAGGGGGCAACCAGTGCACCCTCCCTCACACTGGGGCAGAACTCAACTTAGCTAACCCTTTACAGGTATCCAGCAGGACGATGTGAAGGTTTGACTTCTGCAGGTAAGCCCAATTAGTAACTAGCTCTCTCAAGCTGCCTTAAGAGAGTCATAGTTACTCTCACCAGACTAATGAAGTCTGTTTTACTCTCTGTCCTGTGTGCTCCCACAGTTAATCCGTTGCGTTTTGTGCCTACAAAGCTCTCTAACACTCCCAGCGCAAGGCTTCTGCTTCTCCCGCAGCTTCCGGACGCTCGGTGCCGAGGTGGGTCTCCCAAGTTCTTGGAATTGCAAGACAGGCAGCCAAGAAGGGCAGAAAAGCCGCCAGGTAGAAGCTGTCTTTCACTTCTGGGAAGGACCTTCCCATAGCCACTTGTCCCCTCTCTAGTGCACAGCCAGTCCTGTTTCCTTTTCCTTTACGGATTCCTAAGATTGAGACAGTGGGTCAACATTCTAAGAGGGAGAAGGGTTCCTGCAGATTTGCCTTATCTTTGGGATTTTTTTCTTTTTGGATCACAGAATCACAGAATCATTAGGCTGGAAAAGACATCCAGGATCATCAAGTCCAACCCAACCCTAACCTCAACTAAACCATGGCACCAAGTGCCACATCTAGTCTTTTGTTAAACATATCCAGGGATGGTGAATCCAGCACCTCCCCAGGTAGACCATACTTTACACCAACACACAGAATCACACAGAATTAATAGGTTGGAAGAGACCTTCAAGATCATCGAGTCCAATGCATGTCCCAACACCTCGACTAAACCATGGCACTGAGGGCCACATCCAGTCTTTTCTGAAACATATCCAGGGATGGTGAATCCACCACCTCCCCAGGCAGGCCATTCCAGTACTTTATTACTCTCTCTGTGAAAAACTTCTTCCTAATATCCAAGTTATATTTCCCTTGACGCAGCTTGAGACTGTGTCCTCGCGTTCCGTCAGTTGTTGCCTGGAGGAAGAGACCGACCCCCACCTGACTACAACCACCTTTTAGGAAGTTGTAGAGAGTGATAAGATCACCTCTGAGTCTCCTTTTCTCCAGGCTAAACAACCCCAGCTCCCTCAGCCCTTCCTCACAGGGCTTGTGTTCCAAGCCCCTCACCAGCCTCGTTGCCTCCTCTGGGTGTGCTCAAGCATCTCAATGCCCTTCCTAAACTGAGGGGCCACAACTGGACACAGCACTCAAGGTGTGGCCTCACCAGTGTTGAGTACAAGGGAAGAATGACCTCTCTGGTCCTGCTGGACACACCATTCTTGATACTGGCCAGGATAGCATTCGCCTTCTTGGCTACCAGGGCGCTCTGCTGGCTCATATTCAGCTAGTTATCAACCAGTACCCCCAGGTCCCTTTCTGCCTGGGCACTCGCCGGCCACACCGTCCCCAGCCTATAACCTTGCAGGGAGTTATTGTGGCCAAAATGCAGGACTCGGCACTTGAACTTATTAAACTTCATCCTATTTGACTCTCCCCATCCATGCAACTGTTCTAGATCTCTATGCAGAGCTCTTCTTTCTTCCAACAGATTGACACATGCTCCCAGCTTAGTGTCGCCTGCAAATTTACTAATGAAAGAGTCAATCACGTCATCCACGTCATCAATAATAAAAAAAATTTAAAAGGATCTGGATTCTTCTTCTGGAATGTTGTTGGAGTCCAGGATATCCCTCTGGCCGCCCCGGAGGGTTTGAAGACTGTACAGGAGGGTTTGGAGACTGGACAGGGGGGTCTGGGATCTGTACAGGGGGGTCAGTTAGACCCACACAGAGCCCAGGAGGACACTGACTCTGATTCCTGTCCATGGGAGTGAACACACACATGCAGGAAGAATCACGAACCCTAAGAATTTAAAATAAGTATTGGTTTATTATAGAATATAAATATAGAAATTAGGATTCTTAGTATATGGGGCTGAAGAGACAAGATGGAGGAATTGGGGAGTGGCCCCTGTGCTCCTTGTTCTTGCTCTCGTCCCCCATCTTGTGCTGAGTTGGGTTTTAGAGATTGGCTTAGAGTCAAACTGACATGTTAGCATAGGTAGTAGGTATTGGTAAAATTTTGTAAATAAAAAATACGTCTCGGACAGTGGTTGGGTCAAGGGTACCGTGCTTAAGGTGCGGGGCTCTCTGATCCGCCCAGTCCAGCCGCGTGTCTTGCTTTGCTGGGGACACCTTGCAAAGCTCGACAAGAACTGATAGATAATTAAGAATAAACAGCCTTGATAACACGAACTGCTGGACTCAACTTGTCGTCTCTGGCTTCGGTGTGAAACACCTAGGGCGAAGAGAAGACTGAAAACCTTATTACCTCAGGGAACATCAACCCCGAAGAAACTCCCAGGGAACAGCAACCTTGGGGGAACCCTTATTACCTTGGGGAACAGCAACCCCAAGGAGAATCTCAGGGAATCAATAACCCTGAGAGAGCGGCGTGCTCCCTGATCCATGAGTGGGATCTCTAGCCCAGGCAACACTTTTTCGCTACGGGTACACTTGACAAAGAGCCAAATCTCCGCTGCCCTGAAGCTCGGCTCTTCCCCTTTGCTGATCTAATAAAACTCAGACTTCACTCAGGGATGGCACTTTCACTGCAGGTGAAAAACGGGCAATGGAATACCAGAAAATATGATTTCAGCAGAAGCCACTGTATTGTCCATATTCAAGTCCAATTATAGATTCTAGAACTACTGTCCAAATGTACAGGTATCTCCCGATTGGCTAAGCTGCTTCTTCACAAGGCAGGCACACATTCTTCAGGACACCTAATTGGGCAAACATCCATCATCACATTGTGTGTCTTCTATGTAGATTTTGCATTTTTTTAGACAGATTCTCCGGCTCTTCGTTATTATTTTTAGTCTTCTTGTTGTCTCAGTAGCATTGATGAATTCCTGAGAACCCTGAAAACAAGACTGCAGCTGCTTGTTACCTATAAAGATTTTGGCTGGTATACAGAATGGCGTAAGTTATTCAGACACATCACTGTAATTCCCCCTTCTCTTTCTTGGACCAGTCAAACTTTCTTTACTGCCTTTTCTGCCAAGTGAGTTACCAATTTTATAATGCATGGAATAATACAAACTAAAAATATAATGAAAGCTAATATTAACAAAGCACCCTTTGTGATATCCTCCAACCAACCAGTGATTCCACATCCCTCAAACCATTCATCCGAATTCCAGTCATTAACAGTCGACAAATTCTTGTTATCTTGTGGTTGCTTGAGTTTCCTGTGAATGGATGCAGCATGGTCAGACAGGTTCATGCAACACATTCCCTCAAAATCTTTACAACCGTGCCCATGACACAATGATGTCATCAATATACTGTAGATGTTCTGGAGCCACGCCCTTTTCCAGTGCAGCCTGGATCAGTCCATGGCAGATGGTGGGGCTGTGCTTCCACCCCTGGGGCAGTCGGTTCCAGGTGTACTGCACGCCCCTCCAGGTGAAAGCAAACTGAGGTCTGCATTCTGCTGCCAAAGGGATGGAGAAAAATGTGTTGGCAATGTCAATAGTGGTGTACCACTTTGCTGCCTTGGACTCAAGCTCCTACTGGAGTTCCAGCATGTCTGGCATGGCAGTGCTTAGTGGTGGTGTCACTTCATTCAAGGCACGATAGTCCACAGTCCATCTCCATTCTCCTTCAGATTTATGGCCAGGGGGGCTGTTGAAGTGTGAGTGTGTTTTGCTGACCACTCCTTGGCTCTCCAGTTCTTGGATCATCTTGTGGATGGGGATCATGGCATCTTGAGTTGTTCTATACTGTCGGCGGTGCACTATCTTATTGGCAATTGGTACCTGTTGCTCTTCCCTCTTCAGAAGTCCTACTGTAGATGGATTCTGGGACAGTCCAGGCAAGGTGTTCAATTGCTGGATGCCCACCGTTACTACGGCTCCTACCCCAAATGCCCACCTGAGTCCTTTCAGGTCTTTGACATACCCACTTCGGAGGTAATCTGTGCCCAAAATTACTCGGGTTTAACCCCCTGAGATTAGGGTGATAAATTGCCCTTTGATGAGTCGTGAGCCGAGTGCAAAGAAACACACGGAGTGTTCAGGTTTCTCGTGTTCAAGGTCTTGCTCTCTGTTTATTATTTCTTATCTCACAAGCTGTTCTTGTGCCCTGCAGAGCTCCGTGCAGCAGCAGGGGCAACGACGCTCTCTACCCCTCTGGGAGGGTCTTGGCCTCTTTTACTACATTTCTATTATTTACAATTAATCACCAATACCCAACACCTGTGCTAGACAGGTCATATCTGCTTTGACCCTGTCCAAACGTGCCACCTTCACAGCAGAAATGTCGGACCAGAAGAAGAAGAAGGACAGGAGCATGGCCCGAACCCTCCATCTTGTCCTCTCAAGTTCACACACCCAAAATACATGCACCCCCAGTGATAAACTGGTTACTATCTACTTCACACCCTGGTGACTTGTAACTCCTCCTGCAGTGTAGGTAGTCTCTCCCATGGACTGAAGTCAAAGCCTGCATCTCCCTGGGCTGTGTGCCAAGGCTTACAACCCCCTGTACAGGTCCCAGACCCTCCTGTACACGTTCCAAAGCCCCCTGCCCGGGTCGCAGACCCCTTTGACAGGGTCCTTGACCCTCCAGGGCCACCGGCACTGCTCAGGACTTGGTGAAGCCACGGCTCCAGCGCTGTCCCCGTGGGAGCTGACACTCATCTCCAAGGGGCTCTGGGAGTGCCACTGAGCCGGGACATGCCAGGCCATGCCATCCAACCAGTGAGACACGATTCTATCCCACTATCTTATCCAGGAATTGCTGCTCCTCCCTGTTGTGGGGCAAAAGTTGGAAGTAGATTTTCTCTCAGTGGCACTGGCCAAGCCCTGAGCCAGGGGCAGGACCTTTCCCTGGAGCTCTGAGGGTGTTGGATTTGTTCAGCTGCAGCAGAGCAGATGGAGCTCAGAGCTCCCCAGGGGCTGCGGCTCCTCCCGAGGGGCAGCGCGGGGGAAGCTCCGACCTCTGCCCCGGGGGAGCAGGGACAGCACCCGAGGCAACGGCTGGGGCTGGGCCAGGGCAGGGCTGGGCTGGAGAGCAGCAAAAGCTTCTTCCCCAAGAGGGGCTCAGGCACTGACCAGGCTCCCCAGGGAATGCTCACAGCCCCAAAGCTGCCAGAGCTCCAGGAGCCTTTGGACGCCCCTCCCAGGGATGCACAGGCTGGGATTGTTGGGGTGTCCTGGACAGGACCAGGGCTTGGACTCCATGATCCCCGTGGCTCCCTCCCAGCTCAGCCCATTCTGCAATTCTCACCCTTTGGCTCAGCCTTTGTGTCCCCTCCAGGCGCTGGCAGAGCTGTTGGGTGGGGCAGGAGCAGGGCAGCCCCAGCGTTCCCATCTGTGTGACACAACAGTGACAGCCCCAACATTCCATCCCTGGAGACGCTCCAAGGGAAGTGTCCACACCCGTGTCCAGTCAACAGAACTGACCGGCCACTGACCCTGAGTGACCATGGCCCTGCCAGCCCGGAGGCACCGCTGGGGCAGCTGCATCTCAGCCGTGTCCCAGCTCCTGCAGCCCCTCCTCTGCCCCGAACCCTCCTGCACCACAGGGAGGGTCTCATTTCAGTGCCCCTCAGGGGTCTCCTCCTGGGGTTATAGAACACCTGGCAATGGAACCTTGGGGTGAAAAGTAGAGCTTTTGGTCCTCACTAGCAAGGCCAGAACTGAAACTGAGGGCCTGGAGATGCTTGAATGCAAACATTGGAATGGGAGCATCTGTCGAGGGGGAGATCTTTTCCTCCTATGCCTGCTCATGTGAACTGTCCAATTCTCTTGTGCTGAGGAACTTGAGGTGTCTGTCTGAGCAGAAAGGTGAAGAAAGGAAAGGTGAGCCTGAGACAGGAGCTTTCCTTTGCTAAAGCAAAGCCTCAGCACAGAAAGAACATTGTACCCTTGGCAAGGAGGGATTGTGTTAAAAGAGCTGTCACATCCCTGCTGGGTTGGACATGGAAAGTTGTGGTGCCATCCTTTCCTTCCCTCTAGCCCTCAGCCAGAACTTGGATTGAACAGGGACATGAGGAGAGAGGAATTTCCCTGCCAGGGCAGGGCTGTGGTGCAACACATCCCCCAGAAGGAGTCTGGAGCAGCCCAAGGCTCTGTGTGCCCAGGCAGAGGCAGGCAGGACGCAGAGCTGTCAGCAAAGGAAGGGCCCAGCCAGGTGGGGCAGCCGGGGGATGAGGACAGCCTGCAGGGACAGAGGCGCAGGGCATGGACACCGTAGGACAGCCTGGGCTGCACAGGGCACAGGATGGGCAGCAGCTGAAAGGCCCTGACACAGCCAACTCCTGCAGCACTTGGGCCATGGCTGCTGGCCCTGGGCCTGAGGCATCAGAGGAGACAAGTGACCCTTGCAGGCCTGGGGCCTCATTGCCTCCTTGTCCCTGCTCAGCAGCCTGGCAGGGGCCGCCCCATGGTGCTGCCCTTGACATTGCACATCCCCACATCCCAGTGGCCCGGGAAGAGCCCTGAGCTGTGAGGGAGGGACAGGATCTGCCTTGCCAGGGGCTGGGGCTCAGGCTTTGGCCCTGTGCATTCCTGAAACATCCAGGTTTGCTCAGCATCAGAGACACCTTTGCCTTGTTTGTCTACACCTGTCATCACCGCCTGCAGTGTTCTGCTCTGACTGGAACCTGGGGACACTTCCTCAATCGTGTTGCTCGATGAGACCCATTTAAACCAGAGGAAACCTGAGTATTTCTGCTTAATTCTTGAGAACTCTGAATTCTGCAGAGCAGCAGCCCCAGCTCGGGGCTGTGGGCAGCAGGGCAGGGGCTGCAGCAGTGGCTGCTCAGGCCAGCACAGACCTGTTCCCCTGGGAAAGGCTCTGGGGGCAGCTGGCATGTGCCAGGAGCAGGGCAGGAGCCCGTGGGTGTGCAGAGGAACCCTGGCAAGAGGCTGCCCTGTCCCTGGGGCAGCAGGAGCTGCCTGAGGAGCCCCAGGGGGAACTCTCTGCTGCTGTGCTGGGCAGCGGGGCTGGCCCTGGGGCTGCAGGAGCTGCCTGAGCTGAGCATCTCCTGAGCATTGCAGCCACAGAGTGGCTGTCCCTGAGCTCCAGTGCCTGCAGTTCCTGCTGCAGAGCCAGACAGGGCTGGGCTGCTCTGCACGGCTGAGCAGGGAGAGGAAAACAATGGAAGCTTGGTTACATTAGTCCCCAAAGTGTCAGGACTATCTCAATTCCATGTGGCCCCACAGTGTCACTCTGGTCCCCTTGCTCACACCACGCCCCTGTGGGATTGCATTTTATGGAAATGCTTTGCTCTGGCTCAACCCTGGAAAATGTATGGTTTATCCCAAGTCTGTACCCTCCCTGCAGTATCCTGTATCTGTAACCTCATTGGCTGGAGAATGTTACCGCGCCCCTTTGAACCTCTGTGATAAGAATGCTAAGGCAGAAGGCTCTGCCCCTCTTGCCCCTCTCCCCCTGGAGGCCTCCTGATGCTCCCTTTCCCTCTCCTCCCTTCCCCCCCCCTTCCCTTCCCCTCTCCCTCAGTGAATAAACCCTCACCTCATCAGCACCCCACCGGCATCTGAGTCTCTTTGCCTGCCAGCATGGGAACACCACGACCACAAAGACCCCAGGGGTCTCCAGGGGGCACTCCCCGGGGACCCCCCCATAAATTTAAACAACAACACGCCCCGCAGTGTCACAAGGCACCTTTGGTTCTCTGGGGCTGCAGTGTCTGTTCTCTCCCTGAGCAGGAGCAGCACCAAAAACTGACACCAACCTAAGGAATAATGGAATTTATTATAATGCAAATCAGCAAAATCACAAATAGAGAAGCTCAGTATTGCACCCAGTCATCACTATCAAAGACTGACCATAATGATTAAGAAAGAGACAGTACCAGTTACCCCCAGACTTTGCCATCATCCACATCCACACATCAGATGGGGGAAGCTTTCATAGCCAGGGACTGGAGAGCCACTACTAGCAACTGGGAATTCCTGCAGGTGCATCCAGCTTTGGAGCCAATGAGGTGGACAAAAACCTGGAACACTAGGCAAGGAAACAGTACTCCATATATATAGTATAAGGCCTTTAGAGCAGGTATTTTTTCATTCGACACCCGCAGTGAGGGGGATAGCTCCACCACAAACTCACTCATCCGTTCTTCACACAGTACTAGCTTTTATACATGTTTTTTATGTTCACATTATACTTTGCTAACCTTCATACTGTAGCATATTTTCTAATCACATGAATATGTAAGCTCCTGTAGCACATGCGGGGTCTCTGCACGAGGTGGTCGTCAGCCTCTTGGTGGTTGTTTTGATGAAGGCTCAGAAAACTTCCTTGGGCTTGAACGTACTACTCCTGTTTCCTGCACATGCTCTAGAAGGTTGCCTGCTCAAATAGCCAGGAGTTAGCTTTTTGCAGATAGCTTGTGTTGTGGTTTGACACTGGCGCAATTGAAGGCACCCACGAGGGTCGTTCGCTCGCCCTCTGCTGCCACCGCTGGGCAGAGAAGGGAAAAAAATATTAACAAACACTTCATGAGGGAGATAAGGACCAGGAGAAATATTCCAAAGGCAAGGAAGGCTCAACTTAAGGTGCAAAGTGAATTTTATTAGTAACAGAATCAGAGGAGGATAATGAGAAATAAAATAAGCCCCTAAAACACCTTTCCTCCACAGCCTCTCTCTCCTTCCCACCAACAGCACAGGGAGACAGGGCACGGGAGTTTTCTCATTTCATCAAGAGATTTTCTGCTGCTCTGGGAGAGGAGTCCTTCCTCTGTGAGGCCGTGGGGCCCCTCCCAGGGGAGACAGTTCTCCGTGAACTGCCCCAGCGTGGGTCCACTCTCACCAGCAGCAGCCCTTCTGCCCCTGCTGCAACATGAGCCCTCCCACGGGCACAGTGTCCTCCCAAACTACTGCGGGGTGGGTCTCTCTGCCCACGGGGTGCAGCCCTCCAAGGACAGGCTGCTCCAGCGTGGAAGCAGGGCCCTCTCTCTCCACTGGGTCTCCCACTGGATCACAGCTTCCTCCAGGCATCCACCTGCAGGGCCAGACCTGACTCTGCTGCTCCGTGGGGCTGGGGCAGGGGCAAGGAGAGTCTGGACTCTGCAGTGCCAGGGAGAGGAAAACAATGGACCTTTGGTTATACGAGTCCCTGCAGTGTCAGAATGGTCTCCATGGTTCCATGAGGCCATGAAGAGTCACAATGGCTGCTTGGTTCATTGGGACCCCACAATGTCACAATTTCACCCTGGTTCCATGAGACCCCAAAGCATCACTATGGTCCAGTTGGTTCCATGAGACCCTCACTGAGTACCTCAATGGCCCCTTGGTTCCATGTGGCCCAACAGTGTCACTCTGGTCCCCTTGGTTCCATGTGTCCCCACAGTGTCACTCTGGTCCCCTTGGTTCCATGTGTCCCCACACTGTCACTCTGGTCCCCTTGGTTCCATGTGGCCTCACAGTGTCACTGTGGTCCCCTTGGTCACACCAGGCCCCACAGTGTCACAAGGCACCTTTGGTTCTCTGGGGCTGCAGTGTCTGTTCTGCCCATGAGCAGGGTCAGTACCAAAGACACAGACACAAAGTTCAGCAATGGTGTGATTGATTCTAATGCAGAGCTGCAAAGAATCACAAAAGGAGAAGCTCAGCAATGCACCCAATCATCACTACCAAAGATTGCCTGCAGTGATTAAGAAAGAGACAGCAGCAGTCACCCTCAGACTTTGCCATCACCCAGACCCACACATCAGCTGTAAGAAATATGGCTAGGAGACCTTCTGCTCCAATTAAAATGCCTTTATTGGATCAGCTCTTTTGAGGGGTGGGGGCTCGAGGGGCTGTGCACACCGCCGCTGCTCCCACGGAGAGCACCGCCGAAGAGGAGGAGATGGTCGGTCCTGCTGCTGACGCTGCAGAGCCGGGGCTTCCGTCCTCACGGGAGTTCTCCGGAATGCCTGCCGTGGCTCGTCGTGTCTAGCGGTGTCACCTCCCTAGAGTGCTGTTGCGGTGAGGGCGAGGAAGTTCGAGGCTCCGAGGCTCCGGCCGCTAGCTGGACAGTTGCTTAGTCCAACAGTGTCTCTTGCAGGCTCCAGTTCAGCACCGGTCAGTGGTTTAAGAGGGCTATTCGCCCTAGCTGGACTTCCGGGTTTTGAAGTGCATTCTGGGAGCCTTGAAGTCTTTTACATCGGAGGCGGAGTCAGTCTTTATTAGACGGAGGCGGAGCCCGGTGGAGCAGCAGGGGCGGTGTCGAGGGCAGTGCTCGCGTGACTGGCACGTGGGGAGCAGCGGAGGCAGTACACAGCAGGGGTGAAAGGGGCGGAGGAACTGGGAATACAGGGAACAGGGGTTACAAAATAGAACTTATAACTCTGAGCAAGATAACTACAGTTGGGTAAGTATAACTGTTAACAAATTGTGACATTTCTCTTAACATTAACTTCAAACTCATTTATCTCAATAACATTAATTCTCAACTCATTTCTCTCAGATTTGATGATCTTGAAGGTCTCATCCTACCCAATCATTCTGTGAATTCTGTAAGAAATTTAGGCTCAGTTCTGGTGGCTCATTCCATCCTGGCTCAGGGCACAGCATCAGGAAGGTCTTTGCATTCCAAGGCTTTGCTGCAGCCAAAGAAATCTCCTGGCTCAGGGTCACCTTTCCTGCTCAGCCAGACCCAAGAGTGCCCCAGCAACAGCAGAGAATGGCAGCATTGCCATGGGCTGGCACAGCAGGGGGAGATTTCCCCCTTGAGAGTGGCTCATATTGCAGTTTTTGCATTCAGGCAGCTGCAGATCCCTCAGCTTTGGTTGCACAGCAGCTGGAAATGCAAGTGCAGGAGCTCTGTTCATGCCCAGCCACAGCAGGTGACAGCAAGGACAGGCTCCTGGCAGCGTGACATTGGTAGGCAGCTCCTTCAACAAAAGCTGGGGGCTGGAACTCTGTGCAGAAAATGCCCTGATGGTCTCTGCACCCAGGCAAAAGGAACAAAGTTTCAGTTCTGGCCTCTCTAGAGAGCACCAAAATGATTCCTTTTCAGGGCAAGGGTCCATTGCCGGCTGTTCCCCAACCCCCAGAGGAGAGCCCAGGGGCCCAAGGAACTGCGAGCGGGGACTCTGCAGGAGCCGGGACAGCGAGAGAGCCCGGGCTGAAGGTCAGCCCCGGGGCGGGCAGGGCCTGGGAGGGGGCACAGCCCGGGGGTCCCGCAGAGCCTCCCTGCTGCAAAGGCCCGGCTGGGACAGCGGGGCAGCTGCCGGGAGCCGTGTGCCAGGGCCGGGCCGCGGGTGGGTGTTCAAAGCGCCTCCAGGGGAGCAGCTTTTTGTCCCGATCCGGGGGCATTCCCGCGGGGTCGGGGTCCCTGCGAAGGCGCCGGAGGGCAGGGTGGAAGGGGTTAGTTTATGGGTTTGTTTTTGGATTATTTTTTGTGGGGGTTGATGGCTGGTTGGGATTTTATTGTTTTGGGAGGGAATACGGGCAATGTTTTTTTGTGAGATGCCCCCGGCAGTTTGAACCCCCTTGGGTGCGGGGAGCGCTGGCGCAGCCCCGGCACAGGCGGGGCGGCCCCGGGCGGGCTGTGGGAGCCGGGAGCGGCCGCCCGGGCCCGGAGCCGCCGCCTTGGGCCGGGAGCCCCCCGGGCAGAGCTCTGTGCTCGGGGCCCAGGCCCGGGCGGCCCGGGGAGCTCTCGGTGGCCCGTGGGCCCCGGCGCAGGTGGGTCCGTGTGGCCGGGCTCGCAGGGGAGCGAAGCGGCCCGGCCGTGGCCGTGCGGGGCCTGTTGGGGCTCGGGGGGCCGGGCTGGGCCGGGCAAAGGCTGAGGGAGAGCGGGGGAAGCGTTGGCACAGAGGCCCCGGGCTCCCCGTGCCCCCCTTGGCCACGCAGCCGGGCTCGGGGGCCGCCTCGCTCAGACCCGGCCCCGGCTGCGGGGGTCCCCGGGGGCCCTGGGGAGGGGGCGGCGGGGGCTGGCGGAGCTCTGTGCCCGGGGCTGGGCGCGGCTGCCCAGGGAGCGGAGGATGCAGGGTCCCCCCGTGGTGGGGCTTGCTCTGCCCGGCTCAGGGGCTGCACTGTCAGCCCAGAGACACGTGGGGATTGCCCGGTACCAGCAGCGCTGGGAGGCAAACCCGGGAATGGGGGGAGCAGAAACGGGCAGTGCGAGAGCTGGGGCTGTTCCAGAAGCCTGGACGGGTTGGGAGCATGGACAGGAGGGACCCATGGATACCCCAGGACTCTGAAAGAGGGACCCTGGATAGTGCTGAGCCCTGGGACACCTGTGATCCCTAAGTGGTGAGCCCAGAGAAGGGGAACCTCCTGGATTCTCAGGAGCCACAGCAGCCCAGAGAGGGCCAACACCAATACAAACTTGACCCTGGGCAACACAGACAGGGGGGTCTCCAGGACCCCAAAGTGGAGAGATTGTGAAATACAAAGTTATGTTTCGTGTCAGGGAAATGAAGAAAATCTGTGTAATTGTAGTTGTGGAACACAGCAATGAGACAGTTATAAAGATGAATTCTAATAAACAGCTGAGGAAAGCATAGAAGGAAGTTTTTGAATAAATCTTTTGCTTGCAATTATCTATTATAAGTCTCAAGCTATTCTGTAATAAGTGTCCTTTAATTATAACTTTAGAAGCTTGCTTTGTATTAAAGAATTTTAAACTGTAGTTTTAGAGTGCAAAAAGGTTTTTTTTAGACAAAAGAAGGAAATAAGGAGGGGGCTCAGGCTTCACACAAGGTGGGAAAACATCCTGGACATGAAGATATGACTTCAGCTCACTGATTTATGGCTCCTGGAGAGAGAAACTGGACATCACTATTGGAGATTGAAGGACTTGAAAATAGAGATGGGACCCCCACATCTGGAAGCCAGATCCCACCACCTGGAAAAACATATCCTGGAAGTACATCCTGGAGTATTGAAATATCGGAATAGATCACAATGGTCTATAGAATTATACAGGACAATCTATAGATTTATGGCTGTTAGGTATTGAATTGTGACGTTAAAACTAGAAATGGAAACTGCTGAGAAAGTTTATGAATATGTATGAATATAGCAAATAAAATACCAGCAAGCCCAGCAATGGGTGTGCAGTCAGAAGGGAAAACCCCTACCACTGTACCCAGCGCTGCCTTTTGCTCACACTTTATCATGATAATTAATTAATTATTAAATTGCTGCTTGATATATTGGCCGTGTCAAGCATCTTATTTTTAACAATTTGGTGGAGAATGCGGGCACCTCCAATCCATTGAGGGAGGCCCCTGATCTCGGGGAGGCGCCCCACCTTGCAGGCTTTTGCCTCAGGTGGCCCTGAGTGACTGGGGAATCTTTCAGGGAGAAGGAGATCCTCGAGGTAAATTGTGAGCAAAGGAACTGTGAGCTCCCGGATAAAGCTGCAGTGAAATTCACCTGTAATAACTCGTGCACAGAGACCCAGGTGAGAAAAGGAGGCTGTAAGTATCGTTTGGTTAGGTGGGCTAAGAACGGGTACACACGTGTGAGAGTGTGAGTGGTGTGTGTGTGAGACGTGGCCTGGCCACGAAGTGATTGTGGAGTTCTTCTAACCTCGGTTCCGTGTCTCCGGGAGGGGAGCGGCAGGTGAAGGAACAAAGCGAGTGTTGGTAAAGGGAATTCTTTCATATAAAAAGGTCGGGGGCGGGATGCGGCAATAGTTGGGGAAGATTTCTTCACAGTAAATCAGAGGCGGGAAGCGGTATTGGTTGAAGGGACTTTTTATTAAAGAAATCCTAGACAAGTGAGAAAATAGGAAGGCCTTTCATTACTGAAGTCAGAAAGAGCGTGGTCGAGGCAAGTGAGGGAATACCCGTTCCTTAGGGTGGGTCAATGCCAAGGCAAGGACCCAGGGGTTGGTATAAACCAACAGGCAAATAGAAGTACTAAAGGTACTGGGAAAGGAGGGAGCTTTTTACCACAGGACAGTCCCCTGGGGTTAATGTTAAAATTTTAGGATGAATGTAAATCCAGGAAAGGAAAAAGTAAAGAGAAAATGATGAAATACTGTATGATGGAATGGACTAAAGAAATGACATGACCTGATAATTTGTACTGGCCAATGTACGGGTCATCTGAGGGGTGGATCTGTCAGGCCCTAAATGCCTGTGTAAATAAAAAGGATCCAATTAACCAAGAAGAGAGCGATTATGCTGCTTTATGGCACAAGTCCTGGCCTTGTCCCCTGTATGCTTTAAAAACCAAAAAGGAGAAGAATCCATGGGACCACTTACACAACCTCCCCCCTTATCTACCACAACCAGCTGCCCCGCCAGAGGTGCCTAACCCAGCACCTCAAGCCCCTATGGCACCGCTTGCACCTCAAGCCCCTGTGGCTCTGCCTCGTCCTCCAGATTCAGCACCTGCACGTAGAAGCAGGGAGACAGTTCGGGCAGAAAGGCGCAAGGACAGTGATGATGAGAGCAAAAGGGGCCAGTTGTATCCATTAAGGAAGGTACTGATAGTAAGATACCACGGGGGGAGTGGAGGGGACAGCTATTAGATATGTATCAGTACCACTGACCACTGGGGATGTGAGAGCCCTTAAAAAGGAAATGGGGATGTCTGATAAACTAGATCAGTTCCTGGGGCCCAAGAAGCCACAGTTAAGCTATTAAACTTCTTAGAGAAAAAGGGTTTGAAAGCTTCAATGTCCAAGTTGCAATTTGTAGAAGCACAAATGAAGTATTTGGGTCATTAGTTAAGTAAAAGAACAAAGAAACTGGACCCCGAATGAGTATCGGGCATACTTGCCTTACCTTCTCCCAGAACAAAGGGAGAGATAAGACAGCTGGTAAAGCTATTAAAGTATTGTAGGCAGTAGATAAAAAAGTATAGTCAAAAAGCAAAAATTTTTATATCAGAAGTTAACTGGAGAACAGATTCATGATTTTGTAGAGTTAATTGAATTACAAACTAAAGTAAGACCAGATTTAACTGAAATAAAAAAAAATAAAATTATCTGAAGGGGAGAAATATTTCATCAATAGCTCCTCCAAAGTATTAGAAAGGAAGCAGAGGTCAGGATATGCAATTGTAAAGGGAGGAAACATGTTGATAGTAGAAAGGAAAAGGTTAAGTTCCAGCTGGTCTGCACAAGCCTGGGAGTTATATGCGTTATACCAGGCTTTAGAACTGTTAAAAGACAAAGTGGAGACTATTTATACAAAGTATACTTTTAGAATTGTACATACTTTTAGGAAGATTTGGAAAGAGAGAAGTTTGATCAATACCCAAAGAAAATGGTTGATCTATCAAGAATTAATACTTAAAGTGCTTGTATCATGAAAAAGACCAGAAAAAAAAAAAGCCGTTACACATGTAAAAGGTCACCAAAGAAGCACAAGCTATTTAGCAAGAGGAAATGACATAGCTGACCAAGCTGCAAAAAGAGGCAGCTTTTGAATTGAAAGAAACAATTCAGTTGAATATTATAACAAAAGTTCAAAGAGAAGTCCAAAAAAATTTTATAGCTCCCAAGAAGCTATAAAGAAATTAGATACTAAGAAAGAACAAAGAAAAGGAGTACTCTTAGATAGGTGGGAAATTTTGTCCAAAGCCTATGCACAAAAGATTTTGAGCCAATTACATCAGCATAGTCATTGAAGAACCAGAGCCTTGTGTGATCATTTTTTTTAAATATAATGGGTGTATTGGGATTTTTTTGAAATAGCAAAGCAAGTAACGCAGAGGCGTGTTACTTGTCAGAGAGTCAACAAAAAGGTAATGAGGCAAACTTCAACGGGCGGGGGGGCGGTAAGAAAATAGCCTATAGACCTTTGGAAAGAGTTCAGGTGGATTATGCTGAACTTCCAAATGTCAGTAAGTGGAAGTATCTGTTAGTAGTAGTAGATCAACTAATTCACTGGGTAGAAGCTTACCCAGCTTTAAGGGCCACGGCCAAATTTGTAATTAAAATACTATTAGAACAAATTATTCCCCAATTTGGGGTTATTCGAGCCAGTGATTCTGATCAAGGCTCCCATTTTACCTCTAGTGTCATCAAAGGGGTAACACAAGCCATGGGTATTTCCTGAGAATACCATACCCCCTTGGCACCCTCAGAGCTCTGTGAAGGTAGAAAAGAAGGACCAAACTACAAAACAGCATTTAACCAAATTAATGACTGAAACCAGAATGTCCTGAAAAAATGTTTACCTTTAGCATTGCTTAATATAAGAACACTTCCTAATGCAGATACGGGGCTATCAGCATACGAAATGCTTTATGGAATGTCATATTCCCAGGAGATACCCCAAACATCAGTAATAGTTGAAGATATGACTATTCAGAAATATATCCAAACAATTAGACAACATGTATTAGAGTTGAGAGAAAAGGAATATTGGCTCAATCTGCCCCTCTAGGATTTAGCATACATAAAATAAAACCAAGTGATTGAGTGCTGGTTAAAAGCTGCAAAGAGGAGACCTTATCTTCTAAATGGGAAGGCCCATATTTAACCCCTTAACCACTGATACAGCTATCTGGACTGCAGAGAAAGGCTGGACCCACACATCACGATTAAAGGACCAGTGGGACCACCAACAGAGGCACCGGCCGAGCTTCAGTGGAAAATCTCATCTGCTCCTAGAGAACTGAAAATAAGACTTAAAAAGGATTGATGCATGTTTCAGAAACTCTTGTACCTGAGGTTTCAGAATCAAAACCTTCCAAGGAAAGTGAAATGTCCTACCCAAAACTGTAAATGTTTTCCCTGGGGTTGTTTCAGGTGCATTGAGTGTCAGAAATTGTGGTATACAAACTTGGTGGGGGCAAGGATCCCTAGTACCCTTTGCTGGAGTTGTAGGGATGAGATAAAGAGACAGATAGAACACTAAGGGCTGCAGTAGAGAAAGGATACATCAAAGTAGGTGATAAGGATTGGTGGGAGACCTGGTTGCACGGGACACGGGCTGAGATCGATCTGCAGGAAGAAGCAAAAGCAAAATTGGAAAGAATTGAGTGTGATTACAACAATTGGATACCAGATGGATACCAAATTGAAATAAGGGAGTGGCACAGAGCTAAGCTTCAGTGGGCCTGGCAACAATTCACAGGTAAGAATAAATAGAGGGCAAGACCAGATTGACCTCTGCCTTTGCCACCAAGAAGATGAAATTCCCAACTGTTGGCAGGAACCCAATAGGTTAGAGGGGTGGAAAGGCACGTCATACTGGACCTCTCATTATATACCTGATCATGTGTGTAAGCATTGCCATGGCAATTGACAATTGTCACCCGTGTCACCAGGCGGTGAAATGGAGAGGAGTCACAACGGTATCCTTTGTTGGTCACACCCATATAAACAAAGGTTGTTATGATGAAAGTCAGTTAAGGGTTTGTGAAGAGCAAGGAAGAGAATTTTGGATGGCAAGGAATTTAGGAGCAAGAGGAGGAGCTGGCTGTAATTACCAGACACGTCCAAGAAGAGAAGAATATATATGTTTTACCAAAGCAAGTATGTGGGGATACACTGATGGGGGAGGAGTTTAATATGGGGAGAATTTAGTGCAGAAAGCAGTAGAAGGGTTGAAAACCCACTCTGAATCTAAAGTTGCTTCCCCAAATTTGTATGAGAAATTAAAGAAACAGCTGCCAGAGTTAGACCTTTCCACTTTTGGAGAAATTTTTTATGGATTTAATGCAATGAATTGTAATAGAATTAAATATTTCCAAGTGCTGGATTTGTGGTGGGACCCAAATGACAGGGCAATAGCCTTAGAGAGGAGAAGGGTTAGAAGTAGCACAAATTTTAAAGTAGAAGCGAACAGGAATTACAAAACCTGAAGAGCGGACAGAAGGATGGGTATTGACAAATGTAGTGATAGGCCAAGAATGCATAGCCAAGAAAGGGAAAGCTTTTGGGACAAAGGTAGGGGAAACCCCTTGCAGGAAAATGTATACCACAAATTTCTCTAAAATCGGTGGTAGCCACAAAACCCTGAAGGATATTTAAGTAACAAACAAATGCCTGTTCAACAATAGAATTCTATCCTTCAAGCTCCATGGTGAGACCAGTTGTTTGGAAGAGGGGCTTGGTGGAAGAAAATAGTATTTATGATATTGTGTTCATTGACTGGACTGTTGTTTTTACCTTGCTTAATTCCATGCTTTGTTCAGCTTATCCACTCTGTAATACAAGGTATGCAGGTCGCTGTGATGCCTGTAGACCCTGAACTAGCTACAGGGGAATTTGGCCATTTTGGGAAAACATCTAAAATATCCAAAATAATGAAACTGAAGAAAAAGGACAAAGAAGGAAAAGTTTCTGAAGTTTTGGCCAGATTCGAAACCCAGACACGAACAAGTAAGATAAATAAAAATTTATACAAGCAGAGTGGGGACTGTGAAATACAAAGTTATGTTTCGTGTCAGGGAAATGAAGAAAATCTGTGTAATTGTAGTTGTGGAACACAGCAATGGGACAGTTATAAAGATGAGTTCTAATAAACAGCTGAGGAAAGCATAGAAGGAAGTTTTTGAATAAATCTTTTGCTTGCAATTATCTATTATAAGTCTCAAGCTATTCTGCAATAAGTGTCCTTTAATTATAACTTTAGAAGCTTGCTTTGTATTAAAGAATTTTAAACTGTAGTTTTAGAGTGCAAAAAGGTTTTTTTTAGACAAAAGAAGGAAATAAGGAGGGGGCTCAGGCCTCACACAAGCTGGGAAAACATCCTGGACATGAAGATATGACTTCAGCTCACTGATTTATGGCTCCTGGAGAGAGAAACTGGACATCACTATTGGAGATTGAAGGACTTGAAAATAGAGATGGGACCCCCCACATCTGGAAGCCAGATCCCACCACCTGGAAAAACATATCCTGGAAGTATTGAAATATCGGAATAGATCACAATGGTCTATAGAATTATACAGGACAATCTATAGATTTATGGCTGTTAGGTATTGAATTGTGACGTTAAAACTAGAAATGGAAACTGCTGAGAAAGTTTATGAATATGTATGAATATAGCAAATAAAATACCAGCAAGCCCAGCAATGGGTGTGCAGTCGGAAGGGAAAACCCCTACCACTGTACCCAGCGCTGCCTTTTGCTCACACTTTATCATGATAATTAATTAATTATTAAATTGCTGCTTGATATATTGGCCGTGTCAAGCGTCTTATTTTTAACAAGATGAGAGAGGGGAAACTCATGGTTGGGTGTTTTTGCTGAACCTTGGTCACTTGGTTATTTTGGAGAAATGAATCTTTGTGTTTTGGAGGTTTATATGGGCACCAGAAGCCCAGTGACTTCTAGAGATGGACTTGGGCAGGAGGAACCCCCCAACCCAATGTGCTCATACATTGTATTTTTCCCCAAAGCAGCATTTCCCATTCCCAAACCTTGACCAGATGGAGAAGGCAGCTGCAAGGAAGAGGAAGATGGCCAGGGACAGCCAGGCAGGTGAGGAGGAAGTCAGTGCCCCTTTGCCCCTCTCTCCTGCTCCATCTCCCAGCCCAGCCTGGCCCCGGCTGCAGGACAACCCCGCTGCCGATGCCGTCCTGCCGGGGATGCACTGGGGGGATCTCCTTGCCCTTCCCTCTGGCACGGAGGCAAATCCCATTCTGTACTTGCGCTTCCTCCCCTGGACAAAGAGCTGAGGACAGAGACCAGGGAGGACAAATCCCCACGGCAGAACCTCATAGAAGAGGCTGTTTTGAGCGGCTCCACGGTGCAGGATTCCAACGGGGAAGAAAAGTCACAGAGATCCCGCAGGAGGAGGGGCTCCAAACCCATCTCAGAGTACTCAGAGGAGGAAAGACCCACCCAGTGCCAGGAAGGTGGACAGAGCTTCAGCCAGGGCTCTGAGCTGGTGGTGCATGAGCAGCTTCATGATGGGGAGAAGCCCCACAAGTGCTTGGAGTGTGGGAAGAGCTTCAGCTGGAGCAACACCCTGATCCAGTACCAGATGATCCACACCAGGGAGAGGCCCTGTGAGTGTTCTGAATGTGGGAAGAGGTTTCAGACCAGCTCACATCTCCTCAAGAACCAGTGGATTCACACAGAGGAGAAGCACTTCTGCTGTCCTGTCTGCAGGAAGGGCTTCAAGAACAACTCCCACCTCGTCACCCACCAGCGCATCCACACCGGAGAGAGGCCCTGTGAGTGTCCCCAGTGCAGGAAGAGCTTCACCCACAGCTCTCCCTTGACCAGGCACCGACAGAGGCACTGGTAAGGGAAGCCCTGTGAGTGACCTGACTGTGGGGAGAGCTTTGTGTGCTGCTCCAACTCTATCCTGCATCAGGGGATCACATTGGGCAGAGCCCTGATGACCCACATTCCCTGTGATCTGCACTGGGGAGACACTGGGCTGGTGGTCCTTTTGTTTGGTGGTCCCTAATATTCTTTTGATTCCTCTTCATCCCTTTAAAACAGACAAAATTGGGATAAAAATGAACAAATTCATCAAAGGCATCTAAATCCTCACTTTTTGCTAGTTTTTCGAGGGGATCTGGGATTCAGGGGGATACTTGGTAGGATTTAGGGGTTTGGGGGTATTTGGTGTCATTTTCTCCATTTCTTGGCACTCAAAGAGATGAGAAGGTTTGATCTGTTACCTCAAAACCACTCAATGCCACTGAAAACTATTCAATCCCACCCCAAAATTACTTGATTTCAACAGCCCCTCAGGGTGGAACGGGGTTGGAAGGACTTTGGTGAAGTGTGCTGCAAATCAGGAGGGGTGAGATGGGCATTGGGTGGAACGGGATGGGTGGGATGGGGTTTGGGAGGGGTGGGATGGGGGAAATATGTCTTGGGAAGGGGGTCCTGATGTCCAGGAGAGGTGGGATGGCTTTGGTGTGGGATTGGGAGGGTGTGGTGAAGTCTGGAATGAGAAAGCCGAAGGCTTGGAATGATGAAGGGAGAGGGAACCCATTCCTGAGGGAGTTTTTGGGTATTCCACATTCCTAAAGGCATTTTGGTGCATCCCAGGTTTCTGAGGCGGTTTGGGGGCACTCCCCAATTCTTGGCAGGGGGTTCCTGAGAGCAGCTCCATGGAGCCCCATTGCCAGGGGTGGTTGCCTTGGGCACGAGCTCAGAGCTGCAGCCAGAGTCCATTGCCTCGGTGCTGGAGAGCAGAGAAATGATGAAAGGCCCCAGATATCTCCAGGGTGTGTTTGGGGGCCCAGGACAAGTTCTGCATAGGTGGGACAGTCACTGCCCCAGCCCCAGCCACTGCAGCCTCTGGGCCAGCCCCAAAGTGGCTGCCAAGCCCCTGGCACCCCCAAAACCCCACCTGTGAGAGGGACCAGAGCAGGTGAGGCTGTGACACGGCTGTGACACTGACACGTCCCACGGCCCCGGAGCTCACAGCAGCTGAGATGGGCTGGATCCAAGGTCTTGGCTGTGGATGTCTCTCTCTCTCTCTTCTCCTGACTTCCTCTTCTCAAAATATGGATAACTTGAAGTTGTAGGGTTTAGCGTTTTCTGAGTCAGTGCTTTGTAAAGTGCCTTACCATATTCCAGGTTTAATACAATTTATAAGCTGGGTACTATTTCTGTGTAAATGTTTACATCATAGGTTATAACTTAGGATAAATACTGTTCAGTGCTGTTCTTTTGTTAAATTGTGTAAGGTGTAAGTTAAGGTTAAGGTAGAAGCTAAGTCCTGTTAGTTTCAGCTCTGTTCAGCTAAAGGCCATGTTCCTTTTATCCTTGCCCTCACTGTCCTCGTCACACACACACAGAGGGACAGTTCTCGGTTTGTTTGTGGTTTGATTGCTGGATTTGGTTTGGTTGTGTTGATGCTTTCCTTCCTTGCTGTGCCTAAAGTGTCCAGTCAGGGGTAGAGTGACTCTTGCCAAGGAACTCTGTCATGCCTCACCACCTGTGCTCCTAATTGGTGACTTCTGTCAAATATGCTAATCTGCTAAACTTATAAAACTGTATTGACTTCATGGGGGGGTTGGGCGTTTTGTGGACATTTTCTGTATCTGCCCCTTGGAGGCCTCCAATAAAGATCAGCCTTTCTGTTACCTCCTCTATAATATTATCTCCAAAGGGTGTTACTTTATTTCTAGGTTCTGTAAGGCATCAACACAGCGGGGTCTCAGGGCACCCAGGAGACCACAGTGACACAATGACATCTCGGGGAGCCAAGTGCCAGCTGCAAACACAGCGGGGCCTGATGGAAGCCAGGAGCCACTTGGAGAGTGCCAGGGCACGTGGAACTCAGTGCCCGCTGTGACACAGCACAGCCCCATGAGCTCAGCAGACCACTGTGACAACGTGGAATCCCATGGATGCAAGGCTCTACTTGGGCAGAGTGGGGTCTCCTGGGACACAGGTGCCACTGGGGCATTGCCAGCTCTTGTATAACCCAGTGCCCCTTGTGACACAGGGCAGCCTCATGGAACTGTCCTGGGGATGGTTCATAACCCATCACCATTTTGGGTTGTTTTTTGTTTTGTACCAGGAATGGTCACTGCCTCCCCTCCCTGCCTCTGGGAGTGCTGCAATGGGTGGAGGGGCAGCCCGGGGTCCTGCAGGGGTTGGGGGACGGGGGCTGCTCTTCCTTCTGGTTGGGGCCATTGACTCAGTGGCCACGTGGCACAGCGCATCTGATTTGAGGTCTTGTTGCCCTGTGGTTTTGGTCTTTTGCTTTTTTCCTCTTGTTTTTTTTCTCCTTCAACACTGTTACTGGGGCTTTCCAGCTTGCTTCTCTGCTCCTCTGCTGCTTGGGAGAGGAAAAATTCTCTGCACCTGGTGGGCTCCCGCAAGGCTTTATCCTCAAACCTGTCCTGGGGGTGGATCAGGGATGGAATCTCCCAGGATCATTTGTTCTTAGCGGGCAGACTGCCTGACAGCTCCAGCTGACCATGGAATGTCGAGGGTCGCTTCTCATCTGCCCCTGGACCTCTGGGGATCCATGACTTCCTTCCTGTGAAAAAGAACTGTTCTTCTCTTCCAGGGACCCATGGCCAAAAATGGGATTTGGCCTCAAAAATTCTGTTTATCCAAAGAATTCTTCCAGCCAAAAGCTTCCAGGAGGGAAAAGTCTGTCTAGCTTGGCCTCCTGGGGGCCATGTCTGGCCACCAGATCTCCTCTGGTGATCTACCACCAAAACACTGGGGCTCTGTGCTTTTCTTCCTATGGAAAAGGACTGTCGTTCTTGTCCATGAGCCCATGGTCAAAATCGGGATTTTAGCCCCCAAATTCTATCCAAGGATTGCTCCCAGGGAAGAGCTGCAAGGACAGACAAGTCTTGCTGGCCTTGGCCTCCTTGGAGCCACCTGTGATCTGCCTTCAAAACATTGGGGCTCCACCCTTTCCTTGCCATGGAAAAGAACCGTCATTCCAGGTGTCCATGATCAAAATCCAGAAGATTCCACTTCCAAATTTCAGTATATCCAAGGACTGTTATCAGATCAAACCTTCTGGAAAAGACAGATCTGCCTGGCTTGGCCTCCCAGGGGCCACCTCTCATCTGCCTTCAAAACACTGGGGCTTTGTGCTTTTCCTCCTATGGAATTAAACATCTTCCATGTCCAAGTTCCCATGGCCAATACTGAGAATCCATCTCCCAAATTCCATATATCCAAGGATTGTTCCAAGACAGAAGTTGCCATGACAGACAGGTGTGGCTGCCCTCACTTACTGTGGCCACCTCTCATCTTCCAAACCTCTTGGACTTTGTGCTTTTCTTTCATATGGAAAAACCCCATCCTTCTTGACAGGGCACCCATGGCCAAAACTGGGATTCCACCTCCCAAATTCCATCGCTCCAGGAATTGCTCTCAGACAAAAGCCACCAGTACTGTCAGGTCTGGCTGGTCTGGCCTCTTGAGGGCCAGCTCTCACCTGCCTTCCAAACTCTGGAGCTCCATGCTTTCCTTTTCATGGAAAAGACTCATCCAGCTCATCCAGGCACAAATGGCTGAAAGTGGGATTCCACATTCCAAATCCCCAATATCCAAGGGCTGCTCCCTGACAAACCTGCCTGGACAGATGGATGTGGCTGGCCTTGGCCTCTGGTGGCTGTGTCTCATCTGTCTCTGAAACACTGGGACTCGGTGCTTTCCTTCCTCTGGAGACCACTGTGACCCTGCGTGGGCTGGTGGAACCCAGGGCCATGGGGACACTGCAGGGCTTGTGTGACCAAGGGGGCTACAGTGATCCTGTGGTGTTCCATGGAACCAAGGGGGCCACAGTGATCCTGTGGTGTTCCATGGAACCAAGGGGGCCACAGTGATCCTGTGGTGTTCCATGGAACCAAGGGGATCACAGTGATCCTGGGGTGTTCCATGGAACCAAGGGGGTCACAGTGATCCTGTGGTGTTCCATGGAACCAAGGGGGTCACAGTGATCCTGTGGTGTTCCATGGAACCAAGGGGATCACAGTGATCCTGGGGTGTTCCATGGATCCAAGGGGGCCACTGTGGCACTGAGGAGCCCCAAAGAACCACGGGGCTTTGTGACACTGCAGGGCCCCATGGAACCAAGGGAACAGGGAACAGCTCTGGCTGGCTTGGGCTCCTGGGGCTGCCTGAGGGGTCCGGCTGACCTTGGAATGGTGAGAGCTGCTTCTCCTCTGCCCCTGGAGCACTGGAGCTCTGTGCTTTCCTTCCTATGGAACAGAACTGTCCTTCTTGTCCAGGCTCTTGGCCTCAACCTCTTGACCACTGTATAGGGACAAAGGAGCTCTGTGCTCAGTGGAGTGGAGAATGAGGACAGGGGATGAGAGCCCTGGAAGGGACTGAAGGCTGGATTCAGAGCTGATGTATCCTATTAACCTAGTAGAAAACAGCCAGAGAAAGAAATTATTACTGCAAAGGGCAGCTGGGGAGGCACAGAGTAGACATGAGGAGAAAGGAATTTCCCTGCCAGGGCAGGGCTGTGGTGCAACACATCCCCCAGAAGGAGTCTGGAGCAGCCCAAGGCTCTGTGTGCCCAGGCAGAGGCAGGCAGGACGCAGAGCTGTCAGCAAAGGAAGGGACCAGCCAGGTGGGGCAGCCGGGGGATGAGGACAGCCTGCAGGGACAGAGGCGCAGGGCATGGACACCGTAGGACAGCCTGGGCTGCACAGGGCACAGGATGGGCAGCAGCTGAAAGGCCCTGACACAGCCAACTCCTGCAGCACTTGGGCCATGGCTGCTGGCCCTGGGCCTGAGCCATCAGAGGAGACAAGTGACCCTTGCAGGCCTGGGCCCTCATTGCCTCCTTGTCCCTACTCAGCAGCCTGGCAGGGGCCGCCCCATGGTGCTGCCCTTGGCATTGCACATCCCCACATCCCAGGGGCCCGGGAAGAACCCTGAGCTGTGAGGGAGGGACAGGATCTGCCTTGGCAGGGGCTGGGGCTCAGGCCTTGGCCCTTTGCATTCCTGAAACCCATCCAGGTTTGCTCAGCATCAGAGACACCTTTGCCTTGTTTGTCCCCACCTGTCATCACTGCCTGCAGTGTTCTGCTCTGACTGGAACCTCAGGACACTTTCTCAGTCGTGTCTCTTAGTGGGACCCACTAAAACTTGAAGAAACTTCAGTTTTTCAATATAATTTTGAATTCTTGAGAAGTTTCTTGAACACTCTCTCAGGGACTGAGTCTCATGTAAACAACACCAAACCTCAAGAGACTAATTGAAGTCCTTAAGCTGTGTCTGTGCTGCTGAGCTGGGCTGGGCTCCTGGCACAGAGGCAGCTCCTGGCAATCAAGAAGACCTTCAAAAAGCCATTTCTCCTGAGGAGCAGCTCCTCTCCCAGCCCAGCAGGCCTGAGGGTGCTGTCTGCAGGCACTTCAGAGCAGTGAAGCAGACAGAGGCTCAAAGCAGCTGGAAGGACAATTCTGAGGCCATTCATGGATAAATCTCCACCACTTCTGACACAGTGAGTCTCTGGCTGCAGGGATCTCCTCAAGCTGACCCAGGACAGCACTGAGGTGACTGTAAGGATGGCTCTGCTGCCCTTGCTGCTTTGGGGGAGGATGTGCTCCAGAGCGGGGCTGCCCTGGGCACCGTCAGAGGGACAGGGCAGGATGGCTCCTGCTGCCAGGGACGGCTGCAGGGGCTGAAGCTGGGGCTGCAGCCAGGGCTGCCCAGTGCTGTGGTGCAGAGCAGGTCCTGCAGCCCTGAGGGCTCTTGGCCAGGCCAGGGCATCTGCCACCTGCCAGGGATAGCTCTCAGCCTGTCTGGGAGCTCCCCATGGACTGTGGGGAGAAGTTGGAGGTGGAAGGAGCCACCCCCATCAG
Source organism: Prinia subflava (assembly GCF_021018805.1). NCBI lineage: Eukaryota > Metazoa > Chordata > Aves > Passeriformes > Cisticolidae > Prinia > Prinia subflava. The sequence continues at coordinate 2,754,183 of NC_086272.1, forward strand.
GGCAGATTCCTGCTGCTGTGGAGATGGTGCTGCATGGCCAGGGCTGCTCTCAGCTTTCTCATAAAGGAAAGGGAAAGGGGCTCTCAGGGTTGTCTGTGCCACTGACACTCCTGCACTGTCACCCTGGGGATCAGCAGATCTGCCTCAGATTTCCCTCAGAAAGTGCCTCCTCACCTTGCTCTAGCTACAGACAGCAGCAGCAGCACCTTGGCTTGAGCATCTCTGTTTGTCTGAGCTGCCCTTAAGGCCCTGGTGGCAGGGAGATGCCCCTGGGCAGTGCCCTGTGCTGGGAGGGGTGTGCAGGGCAGAGCTGAGCTCCCAGGGCAGGGCTGGGCTCTGGGAGCACTGGCAGGGACAAGGCTTGGATAGAGAGAAAGTCTCTCAGTTCCCAGCAGGTGCAATTCCAGGCAGCATAGAGGCGGACCAACCCTGGATAGCCTTTCCTGTTTAGCAACACAAAAACAACAACGACCACAACAACAACAACCACAACAACAACAACAAAGAGGAAAAAAAAAGGAGGGAAGAGTTTAGGGAAATTTTTTTTACTTTGGAGCTTTCAGAAATTCCACTTTTTTTCAAGCACATTTTAAGTATTATCACTCTGAAATAGAGAGAGGTGTAATGAACAAAGGGCACTTCTGTGTGACCAGCAGTTATGGCTGCACTGAGGAACAGAGAGCCCTGTTTTCCCTCTGAGCTCCCCAGTGTTCAGGCTGAAAGTGGTGCTGAAGATGAGGCAAGAACTCAGCAGCACAAACCCAAACTCAAAAAAGTTTAGAAAAATTCCCTTGTGATAAGTAATTTTGAGGGGATTACAAATACAATATATAGGATTGACAGAAGGAATATGATACCACTTTGTCAGTGTCTTCTTTCAACAGTCCACAATGCCCAGAGTGAAGAAATGTCCAACAGCACCTCCATCAGCCACTTCCTCGTGCTGCCATTGGCAGACACGCGGCAGCTGCAGCTCCTGCACTTCTGCCTCTTCCTGGGCATCTCCCTGGCTGCCCTCCTGGCCAACGGCCTCATCATCAGCGCCGCAGCCTGCGGCCACCTCCTGCACAGCCCCATGTTCTTCTTCCTGCTCAACCTGGCCCTCAGCGACCTGGGCTCCATCTGCACCACTGTCCCCAAAGCCATGCACAATTCCCTCTGGGACACCAGCACCATCTCCTACTCAGGATGTGCTGCACAGCTATTTCTGTTTGTATTTCTCATGTCAGCAGAATACTCCCTTCTCACCATCATGTGCTACGACCGCTACGTGTCCATCTGCAAACCCCTGCACTACGGGACCCTCCTGGGCAGCAGAGCTTGTGCCCACATGGCAGCAGCTGCCTGGGCCAGTGCCTTTCTCACGTCTCTTCTGCACATGGCCAATACATTTTCCCTGCCCCTGTGCCAGAGCAATGCCCTGGGCCAGTTCTTCTGTGAAATCCCACAGATCCTCAAGGTCTCCTGCTCACACTCCAACCTCAGGGAACTTGGGCTCACTGTGCCAAGTGATTTCCTATATTTTGGTTGTTTAGTGTTCATTGTTTTCTCCTATGTGCAGATCTTCAGGGCCGTGCTGAGGATCCCCTCTAAGCAGGGACGGCACAAAGCCTTTTCCACCTGCCTCCTCACCTGGCCGTGGGCTCCCTGTTTGTCAGCACCTCATTTTTTGCCTACCTGAAGCCCCCTCCATCTCCTCCCCATCCCTGGATCTGGCCCTGTCAGGTCTGTACTTGGTGGTGCCTCCGGCCCTGAATCCCCTCATCTACAGCCTGAGGAACCAGGAGCTTCAGGCTGCAGTGTGGAGACTAGATGATGACTAGACGATGTCAGAAACACTTAACTGCTGGCCAATTTCTTGCAAATCACTTGTAATAAAATTGATATTTCATAGTACTTCTTGGTTTCATTTTTGAGGTTCTTTTTATTTGTTTTAGTTATTAAATCTTATCCAGAAATTAAAGTCATTGTTTCTGCCACTTCTCATTTTTTTTTCTCTCCACCTCTGTTGCCATGAGATTTTCCTAGTTTTCTGAGCGTTCATATTAAAGTAGAAGGTTTGCACCTTCATGCTCCTTTCATGTAAACACCAGTTGTATTCTGTAAACATTGCCACTGTTTTCACATTCCTTGCTGGAATAGACAAGACTGTGTGACAGTCTCTTTGACCAATGTGGTTGAGAGGTGGTAATGCCACTCTCCAATCCATGGGCATCTTGCTAGAAGTATATAATAGGAAGTAATAAACAAAGCAGGAGATTCTCCCTGCTGCTCTGATCTCCCCAAATTCGTGGCTCCATGTGTCTTTTCGGGCGAGGCTCACAGCGACATCTGGAGCCCACGTGGTCAACTTGCAAGCTGTGAGACGAGAAAAAAGAAAAAAGAAGAAAAAACCCCATCTTCCATGGCTGCAATTAGAAACTCACGATGTTCTTGGAAGATCAACTCCTAATAGAACTTCTCTGATCATTTTTGGTGTCCCGTGAAGCCGAGCTACCCAATGGACACGTAAGAGAACTATACACTTGGGGAAAGACACGTGGCATTTTTTATAGTGCTGAGAAAGCACTTTCAATCACCCCATGGAAAACCCTAGGGAAAAGCCTTTTTCCATCCGTCCTTGATGGAGATTCCAATGCGGGCATGCTCTTGGGGTCTTGGGGCACAGTCTTTCTGTTTCTAAGACAGACTGTTCGAGATTGGGATTCGGATTCGGGTATTGAGATAGACAGCAGATCGGTTCCCCTGCCAGCAGCTCTGTCCCTTTCGACGATGAATGCTCTGAAGCAGGGTTCGAGCCACCGCGGGAGGTCCTGACCCCCATGTCAGGGGTTGAGTGTGGCCAGCGCGAATTTTGGGAGGGCTGCGAAGTTTTTTAAGTCCCTTTGCTGGGTCAGCCTGCGTTGGGGCGGCCGGTGGGCCGTGGGAGCAAGGAATCCCAGCCCCTGGATCGGTGGTGCCTTCTGCAAGGGTGCTGGGTGCAGAGGCATCCCATCCCTCCCCCTTGGCCCTGGAGTGGGGACGGAGGCGCTCCCTGCTCCTGCGCCGTTGGCGGCCGTGCTGGAGGTGGCCCCTGCGGAGGCAAACCCCCCCCGCCCTGCCCCGTTCGTGAGGCGCTGGGACACCCCCATGGCCCGGCCCTCCCCAGCCTGGCCCGCCCGGGGCCACCCGGTGGCCGAGCGCAGTCCCGGGCTCCCCGCGGCGCTGCCGCCGCCACCCCCCGCCTTGGCCCTGGAGTGGGGACAGGGGCGCCGCCTGCGCCATTGGCGGCCGTGCCTGTGAGGGGCGACCCTGTGGAGGCAAATCCCTCACACCCTGCCCTTCCCGTGCGGTGCCAGCCCGGCCCTGCAGCCCGCCCCCTCCCCACACAACCCACCGAAAGCGGGCTGGGTGCCGCGGTGGCCGTGCCACTGCCACCCCCCCCGGGCTGGGACCTGCCCAACCGGTCCCAGCCCCCCCCAAACCGGCAGAGGGCTGAGCACTGTGGCAGATCTGCCGCCCCTCCCTGCCCCGTGTGGCGAATTCCTCCCCGCACAGAGCTGGGGGGCTGAGCAACCATGCCACTGCCACCCCCCCACTCCCCCGGCCAGCACTTGCAGGCTGAGCGGGGAGCAGGGGCGGCAGCCGTGCCGCTGCCATCGCCCCCCAGCCAGGACTTGTCTGCACGGTCCCGGGCCTCCCCAAACTTGCACCGGGCGGAAAGCTGTGGCAAATCTGCCACACCCCCCTGGCCAGTTCAATGTACACTCCCCCACACACAGCGGAGACTGAGGCGGCGTCTCTGCACCACCCCCGCTCCCCTGGCCGGGCCCAAGCCAGCTGTGAGAGAGGCGAGCGAGGCTGAAGCATTGTCAGATGTGCACGCTCGCCCTGCCCTGAATTGGGATGCAATTTCTGATCCTGCATTGCAGGCGAGCCTGGTTGCTGATGTGGTGGAGCTGTGCTCGAGCCCATCCCGAGAGCTGTGGACGTGGTTTCACAGCCTCACGGCCACGCTGCCCTGTCCTGGGCAAATCTGCCTCCCTTCCGAGGGGAGGTAGTCAAGTGTGATCTCAGTTTTTCTGATGTCATACAATTCATCAGTGTTAAATTTGTGGATTTGACCTTTCCATATGAAATTAGATGCCTGGCTTTGGCGTTATTTGGACCTGTTCAGGTTTCTAGCTTTGAAGACAATTGGGAACGACTGGCCACAGAAGTGGCTGTACAAAATAGTCAATTGTCTCAAGAAGATCCTTGGTTTGGGGTCAGAGCTGATTTGCTTACCAGGAGAAGCGAATATGCTCACCCCAATGTGCAGTTGGCTTTTCTCAGACTGTTCTGAATCTGTGCAGACACATAGGTATATTTGCACTGGTAAAAACTATGTTATCCTCCTCTCTAAAGCAGGAGTTCTTGGGTATAGTCCAGAAGCCAGACGAGACCTTTGTTCAATTTGTAAGGTGTCTGATGCATTCTTTGGAGAAGCAAGTTGAGGATAGCACTTTGAAAGTAATTTTGCTAGAACAATCTGCAAGGAGCGATGCTAACGCAGCTTGCCAGAGGCTCCTTGGAAGCCTTCCTGAGACTTCTGATGTCCTGGAAATGATCCAGGTCTGTGCGGTTTTGGACACCTCTGACCTTAAGGTGTCTGCCCCGGCTGCTGCCCCACAGCCGTCCCATAAGGGGCTGAAGAGTGAGCAGCAGACCCAGGTAAATGTTCAGGCCAGTGGAAAACAGGGAAAGGAGGCACAGAAAGTGACTCCCTTGTTCTTCTGCACACGGTGTGGCGGGCCAGACCATACTGCAGACATATGTAAAGCAGTGGTTCATGTTGAAGGCCAGCCCTTGCCAAGACTGAAAAGTCAGAAGCGGAGAAAGCGCCAAAGACGTCTGGGGAACAAAACAGTTTCCTAAGCCCTGGAGCAAGAGCAAGTTTGTTTGGCTGGCTTGCAGCCAGCACCTGCAGTTCAGGAGGTGTTGATGTCACCACAGTAGCAATGGTCATTTTTGGACTCTTGAGAAGTGCACGCTTATCACCGGGGAGGCCCAACCAGGAAAAACAGACTGGGGACACAGATCTGGGTGCAACAACAGCAGCAGGGCAGAAGACCTCCTTAGTTTATTTTTCCATTATATATCTGTGGCAAGGTGACCATGGATTGGAGAAGGGTATCGCCACCTCTCCTGTCACATTGGTCCAGGAGGCTGTCATTCAACCTCCCCTTCTCTTGGAGAAAGTATTCATAACATTGCCAATATTTACAAAACATGGTCCTGTGTTTACAATTCACCAGCGTGAGAAACTGCACATTTCTCCTTTAATATGAACGCTCAGCAAACCAGGAAAATTCATGGCAACACACGCTTGTGCAGTGGTTCCCAAACCCACCTCCCATGTCGCATTCTTTGAGAAAATTCAATTGCTCAATTTGTGTTTTTTAAGTTTTCTGTCCTCAGGTTCGGGGATCGGTGTCATGAAGGCGGCCGCTCAAGTCTGCTGAGCTGCCTCAGGTGCACTGGACTGATCCTGTCTGATCCTGAAACCTTGTGTACTCTGTGCCACCCTGATGCCACCCATCAGAGATGGCTCTTCGAGATCTGATTGACATGGACACGGACTGGCCATCCTCTCCTTTCCTGTATGGCCTCCATAGTGGTTTTGGATCCTGTGGAGCTGCCTGTTGCAGGATGGGGTGGAGCAGCGTGATGCTGTGGGAGCCAGCAGGCTGTGTTAATCGAGGACTCAGAGGAACTGTTTGCAATGGTTCAGTTTTATGTACTGTAGCCATTGTGACCTTTGTGGGGAATGTGCACGAGGTTTAGGGGTGCGGTTTGGGCACAACCCCTGGGCACAACCTGCTGCCCTCTGTGCCCCAAAGCCTGCGCGCTCCAGAGGCTGCTCTGGGTGCCCCTGGGCCCTGCCAGCTGTGGGGGGACATTCCAGGCTGTCCCAACCTGCCCTGCCCAGGGCACCAGGCAGGGGGCAAGGGACAGAGAGCCCTGGCAGCCCCCAGAGTCGCTCTGCTCATGGTGGGGGAGGAAGCGCAGCCTGGCAGGGCTGAGAGAGGGACAAGGAACACACAGGGACAGGGAACGTGGAACACACACAGGGACATGAGAACAAGGCCACACGGAGAGCCAGAGCTGCTTTGCTGAAGCCATTTATTGATTCTTGCAGGGACATTCCCAGGGCTCCCAGGGGATCAGGGCCTTCTCCAGGGATGATCATCTCCTCATGCTGCTGCAGGGGGACAGGACACGAGTGTCACCACCAATTCCAGACCTGAAAGGCAGAACCCAAATTAGGACCCTTCTGTCCACTGGGACATGAGAGGGCCCTTGTCCCCAGCCCTCTCTGCAGGGCCCTGCAGCAGGAGAAGGGATTTGGAGCCCTGCATACACCTGGCACTGCACTTGGCTCTTGAGCTCCATGTGGCTCCCAGAGCCCCTCAGCCTGGAATATCCCAAAAGCTCCCGCAGCCCTCCCTGCTCCCACAGGGACACTGGGTGTCCCCAGAGCCCCCCAGTGCAAGGAAAGCCTTGGGGACAGCTCTGTCCACCTCAGCCCAGCACATGCATCAGGGACAGTCCCCTGCATGTCCCTCTGCCACCGCCAAGGTCTGCACAGCCCAGAGGGCTCAGGGATGTGCCCTGGCCCCCGAGGATCTTTGGTGGGGCTGGAGAGCCCTGAGGATTTCTCACCGGGGCATCCAGAGGGGCAGCCGGGCATCACTCCCGCAGAAGCTTCACCTGTTCAGCCACAGGGCGCTGAGGGAGAAAGCAAGGGTTAGAGCCACACTGGAGGGTACTGGGGCACGTTGGGAGATAGTGGGGTATGCTGGGGTATACTGGGGTGTACTGGGGTACCCTGGAGGGTCATGACCAGGAGAGGGGAAGCTCTGGGCCCAGCAGAACTTCAGGTTCCCATCTGAAAGCTCTTAACTTATGGGAAGCCAATCGGTTTTTTCAGAGACATGGGCAGATGTCACTGGTCGCTGGGGTGTCCCCAGTACCAGCAAGGCACAGGGGGACCCAAATGGCTCCAGTTCCCACACTGGTGCCCCAGTTCCAGGACTTACCTTAACGCATATACCCTAACCTGCTACTGCACCTCCCTGTGGAAGCAGAGCAAAGGATTAGTCCATAATGGCCCTTGTGGGGCTCAGGGGATCACAGGCGTCCACAAGCCCCGTGGCTGGCCCCGGTCTGAGGGGGAAAATCCCTTCTTCACCCAGTCCCACTCCAGACAGTTTCCCCTGATCCCTGTTCCTGCAGGGACCATGGTGGGGATGGAGACAAGGAGAGCGAGGGGACTTTGGGGCCTCCAAGGAGGAGGGGAAGGAGTGGGGTGTGGGGACCCCAAAGACAGTGAAGTGGGGGGAGCTGGGGGTCCCAAGGGATGGGGCTGGTGGTGTTGAAGGGATGGGAATTGGGGAATGTGGGTGGGGAGGCAGGAATTCCAGTGGGGGGGCCATGGAGGCTGAAGTGGGGGGTGGGTGGGGGCAGGAGGAATCGGGGGCAGAGGAGCAAAATTGCTGGGTTTGGGAGGGGCTTTGGGAGTGGCAGTCAAGGAGGGGGATTGGGGGACACCACTGCCATGGGCAATGAGAAAGGGAAAGGACTGGAGGGCAAGAGGAGAGGGAATGGAGTGGCCATGATGCTCTTTGGGGGTGACTGAGGTGCACTGGGCTGGGTGGGAATGCAATGGGGAGCCTGGGGGAAGGGGCAGCCTTGGGAAGCTCTGGGGTGCACTGGCATGCACTGGGGTGTACTGGGATGGCCTGGAGGGTGATGGCCATGACAGGGGAAGGTGTGGGCTCAGCAGAAGAACTCGGGGTACTCACCTTATCATTCCAATGCAACCAATTTGCTGTGGAGAGAGCATGAGATGTCAATGGTCACTGGGGTGTCCCCAGTCCTGGGAAAGGTTGGGGGTGACCAAAGTTCCCCCCAGTTCCCACACTGGTGCCCCCAGCTCCAGGACTTACCCCAGCACACACAGGTTCACCACTGCCATCCATGTGGGCCTGGGGAAGGAGAGCAAAAGGTTGGTGAGGATTGGCCCTGGTGGGGCTGGGGGCACACAGGTGTCCTCAGCCCCCTGGCCCAGGGCTGTCCCCTGCTCTGGGCAGGGCTGCCAGGTAGAGCCCGGCAGAGCCCCTGCCTTGGGAAGAGCCCCCAGTGCCGAGCCCAGCCCGTGGCCCTGCAGCCGCACCTGGCTCTGTGCTGGGAGGCACAGCAGCATGGAGAAGAGCAGGGCCACGCCGAGCACAGCCACCTTCATCTTCCTCTGGCACTGGGCAATGCTGCCTGAGGCTGCAGCAGGGCACCGGCACCTTTATCCCTGCCGGGACTCCTCCCTGCGCCCTCCCCAACAGCCCCCAGGCCAAAGCCCGGCTTGGCACAGCCCCCAGCCCTGGCCACAAGCCCAGCCCTGCCCAGAGTCCATCCCAGCTGCGGCACGGATCCAGTCCCCCTGCCCGCATCCCTGCAGCTTCCTGCACGGGGCAGCTGCCCCTGCAAGGGCCCAGGAAACCCGGGGGGGGGCCAAGGGGGGCGAAGGGGATCCAAAGGCAGCTGGGGACCCTGTGGGGACAAGCCCCGCTCCAACACCATCCATCCTCCAGCAGCCCCCAGTGCCACAGCCCCCATCTCCCGCTGGCCCTGCCCTGCCAGAGCGTTCCTTGCAGGACAGCCTGGAGCTGAGCCCGGCCCCAACCCTGGTGTGTCACTGCACAGCAGAATTGTCCCTGTTGCCACTGCAGCCCCTGGCCTGAATGGGGAGCTGCCCTGAGCCCTCTTCTCGGGGCCCCAGGAGCCCGGGATCAGGGAGAACGGGGAGCTGGGAGCACAGCGGGGTCCTGGGCCATGGCAACAGCTGGGAGACTGGGATCTGCAGGCTCTGCAGGCACTGGGGAGCGCTGGGCAATGCTGGCACTGGCACACAGCTCCCGCAGCGCCCCTGGCCCCAGGGATGGCCCTGCCCTGCCCTGCTGCCAGCGCTGGCCCTGAGCAGGGCTCACCTCCCCAGCCGAGGCTCCCCCGCTCCTGTCCCAGGTCAGAGCCCCTGGCAGGGGGAGCCCCGAGGGCACAGATCAATGACAGCCCCTGCCCAGGGCTCCCACCAGCTGCCAGCGCCTCCATTCTCCACTGACAGGCCCTGACATTTCCAGCAGATCTTCCCTCCTCACGGCACACTGACCACACAGAAGGCACCTCTTGTGGCACAGGTGGCAAAACCCTGCAGGCACCTGACTTGACTGTTTGCCTTGGATTTTCCCCAGGAGCCAGCAGGAAGATTTTCCTTTGGCCTCTTGGTGCTTTGTGCCTCCTTTGTTGGAGGATTGAGGAGCGCTGACCCAGGAGGGGCCCAGGGGAGGTGAAGCTGCTCAGCTGAGGAATTTCCAGCCCCTGCACACCTGAGGGGCCATTCCAGGTGCCCCCAGGTGGGGGTTGATGGACTCCTTTTTGCAGATCAGCACTTCACTGAACAGGGCTCAAGGCTGATTGAGTCTAACAGCACCAAATTCATGGAAAACTCCAAGCTGGGTGGGCCTGTGGATCTGCTGCTGGGCATCAAGGCTCTGCAGAGGGATCTGGGCAGGCTGGATCGATGGGCTGAGGCCAAAGGTGTGGGGGTCAATAAGGCCAAGAGCTGGGTCCCAGCCTGGGCTCACAAGAACCCCATGGAATTGCTGCAGGCTGGAGGAGACTGTCTGGAGAACTGGGAAAGGTCCTGGGGGTGCTGGTGCCAGTGTCTGAAGATGAGCACAGGTGTGCCCAGGTGTGCCAGAGGCCAAGGGCTGCTGCGCTGTGCCAGCCATGGGGTGGCAGCAGGAGCAGGGCAGTGACAGTCCCTGTGCTGGGGCTGCTGAGGCCCCTGCAGGGCTGTGTCCAGTTCTGGCTCCGCATGGCCAGAGAGACCCTGAGGGGCTGGAGCATGTCCAGGGAAGGGAACGGAGCTGTGCAAGGTGCTGGAGCACCAGGAGTGTCTGATGGGGCCAGGGGGGCTCAGCCTGGAGAAAAGGAGGCTCAGGGGGGAACCTTCTCACTCTGCACAACTCCCTGACAGGAGGGGCAGCACGGTGGGGTTGGGCTCTGCTCCCAGGGAACAAGGACAGCATGAGAGGGAACAGCCTCAGGCTGTGCCAGGGGAGTTTCAGGTTGGACATCTGGATGAATTCCTGCCAGGAAAAGGTTGTCAGGCCTTGGAAGGGGCTGCTCAGTCCCCATCCCAGAGGTGTCCAAGGAACGCCTGGATGTGGCACTCAGGGCTCTGCTCTGGTGACAAGGTGGGGATCACTCACAGGGTGGCCTTGATGGTCCTGGAGGGCTTTCCCAACCTCAGTGATCCCAGGATTCTGGGATTGTCCTGGAGAAATGCTTTTTGTCTTTTTTTCCCCCTTCCAAGTTCTGGGCTCGAGCTTCTAGTCTCCAGGGAGGTTCCCCATCCCACTTCCCCCTGTGCAAGCCCCTGTCCCACAGACAGAACCATGGGGTGACACATGGGCTGTGGCACCAGTGCCCCTCCCAGAGCAGAAATTCTTCATGGCTGAGACTGTGGTCAGTAGGAGCAGGAAAAACATCCTTCCTTGAAAGCTGGGGTAAGTGTGGGGCCAGTTTCTGCACAGCTGAGACACATTCCCGAGGGAGGCAGGGACATTCCCAGTTCCTGGAGCTGGGTGGCCTGTCCAGCTCATTATCCCCCTGCTCTTGGTGAACAACATCAGTGCACTTTGCACAAACTCTCTCTACATGGACAGCGTGTTCTGGATTCCATCCAGGATTGGGATGGCTGCTTGTTCTCCAGGGTGCTGTGAACTGCCTCCCCCAGAGGTGATTCCCTCAGATCCTGGGTACATCCCTAAGCAGGAGCTCCCAAGATGTTGCTCCAAGGGATTCCTGTCCTTCCCAGTGAGCAGGAGCATCTTCCAGAGGCTGAGGACTGCTGCCCTATTCCCAGTGCCACTGGCAGTGCCCAAATCTCCATCAGGGAATGCCCAGCTGGGTTCTGTATCCTCAAATTCCTTTACCCTTGGCCCTGGTATCTGGCGCTGCAGTAAACAGCTGAGGGATTGCTCTGCTACATTGGGGCTGGAATCAGAGAGAGCAGAGCCACGATGGAGGCCCAGGTGGGGCAGGTGCCATTCTGTGTGACCTCTGCTGAAAGAACCTGGGAGGACAAAAGGCAAGAAGGAAAATGGGGAATTGATTTGGAACCCGAGTGTGGAAAACATCCCACAGAAAGGATAAGAGGAAAATCAGAAATGTCCCAAGATGCTCAGAGTCCTGCTCAGGGAGAGGAAGGGACACAGCCCAGGACAGATCAGCTGCACCTCAGATCCCCCTGGTCAATTCTCTAACCCCTCCCTGCATCAGGCACCAAAGGGGGAACATTTCCATGTTCCACTGAGCTGCTGATGTGCAAACAGGAGCACGTCTGTGCAGAGCCCATGAAGCCCCAGCTGGGCTCACCCGCAATGGCCCCTCAGGTGTGCAGGGGCTGGAAATGTCCCTGGGCCCCTCCTGGGTCAGCGCTCCTCAATCCTCCAACAAAGGAGGCACAAAGCACCAAGAGGCCAAAGGAAAATCTTCCTGCTGGCTCCTGGGGAAAATCCAAGGCAAACAGTCAAGTCAGGTGCCTGCAGGGTTTTGCCACCTGTGCCACAAGAGGTGCCTTCTGTGTGGTCAGTGTGCCGTGAGGAGGGAAGATCTGCTGGAAATGTCAGGGCCTGTCAGTGGAGAATGGAGGCGCTGGCAGCTGGTGGGAGCCCTGGGCAGGGGCTGTCATTGATCTGTGCCCTCGGGGCTCCCCCTGCCAGGGGCTCTGAGCTGGGCCAGGAGCGCGGGAGCCTCGGCTGGGGAGGTGAGCCCTGCTCAGGGCCAGCGCTGGCAGCAGGGCAGGGCAGGGCCATCCCTGGGGCCAGGGGCGCTGCGGGAGCTGTGTGCCAGTGCCAGCATTGCCCAGCGCTCCCCAGTGCCTGCAGAGCCTGCAGATCCCAGTCTCCCAGCTGTTGCCATGGCCCAGGACCCCGCTGTGCTCCCAGCTCCCCGTTCTCCCTGATCCCGGGCTCCTGGGGCCCCGAGAAGAGGGCTCAGGGCAGCTCCCCGTTCAGGCCAGGGGCTGCAGTGGCAACAGGGACAATTCTGCTGTGACACACCAGGTCTGGGGCTGGCCTCAGCTCCGGGCTGTCCTGCAAGGAATGCTCTGGCAGGGCAGGGACAACAGGAGATGGGGGATGTGGCACTGGGGGCTGCTGGAGGATGGATGGTGTTGGAGCGGGGCTTGTCCCCACAGGGTCCCCAGCTGCCTTTAGATCCCCTTCGCCCCCCCTTGGCCCCCCCGGGTGCCTGGGCCCTTGCAGGGGCAGCTGCCCCGTGCGGGAAGCTGCAGGGATGCGGGCAGGGGGATTGGATCCGTGCCACAGCTGGGATGGACTCTGGGCAGGGCTGGGCTTGTGGCCAGGGCTGGGGGCTGTGCCAAGCCGGGCTTTGGCCTGGGGGCTGTTGGGGAGGGCGCAGGGAGGAGTCCCGGCAGGGATAAAGGTGCCGGTGCCCTGCTGCAGCCTCAGGCAGCGCTGCCCAGTGCCAGAGGAAGATGAAGGTGGCTGTGCTCGGCGTGGCCCTGCTCTTCTCCATGCTGCTGTGCCTCCCAGCACAGAGCCAGGTGCGGCTGCAGGGCCACGGGCTGGGCTCGGCGCTGGGGGCTCTTCCCAAGGCAGGGGCTCTGCCGGGCTCTGCCTGGCAGCCCTGCCCAGAGCAGGAGACAGCCCTGGGCCGGGGGGCTGAGGACACCTGTGTGCCCCCAGCCCCACCAGGGCCAATCCTCACCAACCTTTTGCTCTCCTTCCCCAGGCCCACATGGATGGCAGTGGTGAAACTATGTGTGCTGGGGTAAGTCCTGGAGCTGGGGGCACCAGTGTGGGAACTGGGGGGCACTTTGGTCACCCCCAACCTTTCCCAGGACTGGGGACACCCCAGTGACCACTGACACCTCATGATCTCTCCACAGGAAGCTGGTGGCATTGGGAATGATAAGGTGGGTACCCCGAGTTCTTCTGCTGTGCCCAGACCCTCCCCTCTCGTGGCCATCACCCTCCAGGCCATCCCAGTGCACCCCAGTGCATGCCAGTGCACCCCAGAGCTTCCCAAGGCTGCCCCTTCCCCCAGGCTCCCCATTGCATTCCCACCCAGCCCAGTGCACCCCAGTCACCCCCAAAGAGCATCCTGGCCACTCCATTCCCCCTCCTCTTGCCCTCCAGTCCTTTCCCTTTCTCATTGCCCATGGCAGTGGTGTCCCCCAATCCCCCTCCTTGACTTCCACTCCCAAAGCCCCTCCCAAACCCAGCAATTTGGCTCCTCTGCCCCCAATTTCCCCTGCCCCCACCCACTCCCCACTTCAGCCCCCATGGCCCCCCCACTGGAATTCCTGCCTCCCCACCCACATTCCCCAATTCCCATCCCTTCAACACCCCCAGCCCCATCCCTTGGGACCCCCAGCTCCCCCCAATTCACTGTCTTTGGGGTCCCCACACCCCACTCCTTCCCCTCTGCCCTGGAGGCCCCAAATTCCCCTCGCTCTCCTTGTCTCCATCCCCACCATGGTCCCTGCAGGAACAGGGATCAGGGGAAACTGTCTGGAGTGGGACTGGGGGGAGAAGGGATTTTCCCCCTCAGACCGGGGCCAGCCACGGGGCCTGGGGACACCTGTGATCCCCAGAGCCCCACAAGGGCCATTCCAGACTAATCCTTTGCTCTGCTTCCACAGGGAGGTGTAGTAGGAGGCTGGGGTGGATGCATTGAGGTAAGTCCTGGAATTGGGGCACCAGTGTGGGAACTGGAGCCATTTGGGTCCCCCTGTGCCTTGCTGGGACTGGGGACACCCCAGTGACCAGGGACATCTGCCCATGTCTCTGAAAAAACCGATTGGCTTCCCATAAGTTAAGAGGTCTGAGGTGGGTACCGGGAGTTCTGCTGGGCCCAGAGCTTCCCCTCTCATGGTCATGACCCTCCAGGGTACCCCAGTACATCCCAGTGCACCCCAGCATGCCCCAGTATCTCCCAACGTGCCCCAGTACCCTCCAGTGTGGCTCTAACCCTGCCTTTCTCCCTAGTCCCCTGTGGCTGAGCAGGTGAAGCTTCTGCGGGAGTGATGCCCGGCTGCCCCTCTGGATGCCCTGGTGAGAAATCTTCAGGGTTCTCCAGCCCCACCAAAGATCCTCGGGGGCCAGGGCACATCCCTGAGCCCTCTGGGCTGTGCAGACCTTGGCGATGGCAGAGGGACATGCAGGGGACTGTCCCTGATCCATGTGCTGGGCTGAGGTGGACAGAGCTGTCCCCAAGGCTTTCCTTGCACTGGGGGGCTCTGGGGACACCCAGTGTCCCTGTGGGAGCAGGGAGGGCTGTGGGAGCTTTTGGGATATCCCAGGCTGAGGGGCTCTGGGAGCCACATGGAGCTCAAGAGCCAAGTGCAGTGCCAGGTGTATGCAGGGCTCCAAATCCCTTCTCCTGCTGCAGGGCCCTGCAGAGACGGCTGGGGACAAGGGCCCTCTCATGTCCCAGTGGACAGCAGGGTCCGAATTTGGGTTCTGCCTTTCAGGCCTGGAATTGGTGGTGACACTCGTGTCCTGTCCCCCTGCAGCAGCATGAACAGATGATCATCCCTGGAGAAGCCCCTGATCCCCTGGGAGCCCTGGGAATGTCCCTGCAAGAATCAATAAATGGCTTCAGCAAAGCAGCTCTGGCTCTCCGTGTGGCCTTGTTCTCATGTCCCTGTGTGTGTTCCACGTTCCCTGTCCCTGTGTGTTCCTTGTCCCTCTCTCAGCCCTGCCAGGCTGCGCTTCCTCCCCCACCATGAGCAGAGCGACTCTGGGGGCTGCCAGGGCTCTCTGTCCCTTCCCCCCTGCCTGGTGCCCTGGGCAGGGCAGGTTGGGACAGCCTGGAATGTCCCCCCACAGCTGGCAGGGCCCAGGGGCACCCAGAGCAGCCTCTGGAGCGCGCAGGCTTTGGGGCACAGAGGGCAGCAGGTTGTGCCCAGGGCTCGGGGAGCCCCATGCCCAGGGAGCAGAGCTTGGGCTGGCGGCAGCAGTGGAGCACGGCCAGGAGCCTGGAGCCCTGGCTCCTCTGCTGCCGCTGGGAGCCACAGCGCTTCCCTGCCCAGGGATCAGTCAGAAGGGCAGCACCACCCATGGATCCAGCAGTGTCCTGGTGTTCCTTCTTCCCCTGGAGCTTCTCAGTGGTGGGGGGTCCTGAGGTCATTCTGAACTTTTCCCTGTTTATCCCTTTGAGCAAACCAAGGAATTAGTGCTCATGGGCTACCCAGCTCTCTCATGCCACTGCTTCAACAATTCCCTGGCCTTGGGTGCTGATCAGTCCCGGCTCAGGCTGTCTCTTCTCTTCAGCCGGAGCTTTCTGGGGTCGGTGGCCGTGAGTTGGTGGTTGCCATCTGCCCCTCTGCAGTGGCCTTTGACCCAGTCGGAGCTGATTCCATCTCGGGGGCTGGGTTGGATTTCCCTATCCAGCACCAGGGATCCATTCTGCTCCCCCAGCTTTGTTTACCTCCCCCAGGGTCTGGGATAAGCCCCGGACAATTGTCCCACCTTGATCTTATCTTTGGGTGCTCCATTCTGTGCTTGTCTCACGGCAAAGTCCTCCTGTGGTGACAGTGTTTGGGACGGGCAACTGCTGCTCCTCAATCCCAACCCCAGTGGAGCCTCCCCAGCCCCCAGAAGTCCTCCCTGGGTGTCCCCAAGGTGTCCCCTAAGTGTTCCAGCCCGGTGATGCCCTGGTGACCCCCCAGCCCCTCTTCATGCAGGTCCCAGAGCACAACGAGCTCTTTGAGGCTCTGCACTGTGACATCTTTGGGGCTCCAGTGCCGACGGTGCTGTCAGTGCTGGTGCCCATGGAGATGTGAAATGCCTTCAACAAGTAGTGGGGGTGGCCTTCATCGTCACCATCATCTTCATCACCACAACCACCCACACCATCAACCCCACCCCGCCATCATCATCGTCATCACCCACACCTCCATCATCATCACCCAATACCATCAACCTCCATCCTCGCCACCACAGCACCAACAGCACCATCATCACTCTCATCTTCTTCATCACCTTCATCTTCATCACCCACACCATTGACATCATCACCATGACACTACTGACACTATCATCACCATCATCATCATCATCATCATCTTTATCACCACGTACCTCATCTTCCTCACTCCTGCCATCGTCCACACTGTGCTGAACTCCATCACCAATATCCTCATCATCCAACACCGCTGACACCGTCACCATGGCACCAGCAACACCACCATCACCCTTAGCATGTTCATCACCCACACCATCATCTTCATCAGTGACACCTCTGTCTTCATCACCCACACCTTCACTTTCATCCTCAATACCATCATCGGCATCATCTTTGTCATCACCATCTTCATCACCCACACCATCATCTTCACCACCAACCCCAATCAACACCAACAAACACCATCACCATTACACACCACCATGGACACCGTTACCACCACACCACCCACACCTTCATCCTCATCACCCACACCTTCATCTTCATCACTACCAGCATCATCACCAGTCAACTCCAACACAACCAACACCGTCACTGTGACACTGATAGCATCATCATCATCATCATCATCTATAGGTTTGATATCTCCTTTTGTTCAATTGTTAGAGCCGGGATTAATTGCTCGAGGGACGCAGTTCATGTTTGGACTCAAATGTTTATTAATTCTTATCTTTAGTACAGTCTCACAAGTTGTGAGTTCTAGCTAACAAGTGAAAAGTGGCTCTGTCTCTAACTCTTTCCAAGGTCTTTTAAGCACAAATTCTCCAATTATGAAATGACACCTAGACTATTTTTACTTTTCACCCAATAACCAAACACCCGTAGTCCACAATGCGGATTTTCTTACCCAATTACAGTATACCACCCAAAACCATGAAGAAGATGAAAGAACAGCCTACGCCCTAAATCCTCCATCTTGCTCTCTATATATTACTATATACTTTAACTTTATAATCCAAGTTTTCAACCCTGTGACATCACACACTTCTATTCAAACTGCACACCCATAATCCCAGTGCTATCACTCCATTTTGGAAGCCTTTTCCATGGCCTCAGGTCAAATGTAGTGCTTGCCTGAGGGTCAGGGCCTGTTAGCACAGAAAGCCTAAAATTCTCAGTTTCCAGGCTTCCAACAGTCATCACCACCATCACTGAACACATCATCATCATCACCACCATCACCATGGCCACCATCTTCATCACCCAACTCCATCATAATCATCACACGACCATCAACACCATGCCCTTCATGATGTCCCCGTGTCCCTTTTATGCATCCCCCCATGTTCTCCTCCATGGCAACCCATCCCCCCCCCCACCTTCCATCACCTGTCCATGTCCCGCCATGTGCCCCACCCCCATGGTGACCCCCAGATGTTCCTGATGGACCCCTCAGGCTCTTGAAGAACAATCCCTGGCCCAAATGTCTCCCACCACCATGTCCCCCTGTGTCCTCGTGGTGTCCCTCATCCCCCTGTCCCCCCAGGGTGACCCCTTCATGGCTCAATGTCCCTCCCAGCCTGTTGGAGAACCAGATGCTGCCCTGGGTAAACATCTGCCTGATGGGCTCCATCCATCCTCTGTTCCCACCATGTGCCCCCCATGTCCCTCCCCATGATGACCTCCCAATCTCTCCCCCCATGGTGATCCCCCAATGTCCCCATGTCCCCCACAGCCTGTCAGAGAACCAGCTGCTGGCCTGGATGCCACCCTGGGTGAACATCTGCCTGATGGGAAGGACCCAAACCCCTGGATTGTGGGGTGCTAGGTGAGGATCCCCAAGATGGGATTGGCAGGAACCCCAGTTTGGCAGGAGATGGGTGCAGGGACCCTTGAACTGGTGGGTTCAGGGTCGTGGGTGTGACAACCCCAATTTTGGGGGTGTTGCATGGGGGAACATGAGGTTTGGAGGAAATGGGGGGGGTATTGGTGCAAGGGGGCTCCATTGTGAGGGGAGGGATGGTTTGGGGTACCCCGAATTTCAAGGGTGGTGAAGAACCAATATTTGAGGGGAGTACAAATTTTGGGACAGACTCCTGGATTGGGGCATTCTGGGTGTGGACTGATGTGGGAGGACCCCTGGACTGGAGAGACAGTGAGGTCCCAGTTTGGGGGATAACTCCTGAATTGTTGGGGATCATAAGAGGGGGAACCCCAACATTGGGGTCAGTGGGCACCCTTGAATTGGGGGAATCTGGGGAGAGGACCCCAATTTGTGGGGATCAGTGCTGGGTGTGATGTGAAACCCTAATTTTAAGTCAATGACTGGGGGCACCTCCCCATTTTCCCCACCCCATCTTGGGTCTGAGGGATTGGACATCGCTCTGGGGTTCCCCCGACCCCCCTCTCTTCCCCAGATGATTTTGGGGCTGCGCCAGGCCGGGGGCTTCACCCGCTGGTTGGGGGTCGAGTGCTCGAGTGCAGATGAGGCTCTGGCAGCTGCAGGGGCAGGGGCTGACATCGTCCTGCTGGACAACCTGGCCCCCCAGGTGAGCCCCAAAATCCGAGGGGGGCCAACAATGGTGGGGCCCCAACTGTGGGCTGGACCCCAAAAACGAAGGCTGAATTGTGAAAACGGGAGATAGACCTGGAGAATGGAGGGAAAAGCTCCAGAAAGTGGGGGGTCACCACATAGATCCAGGATCTGCCCAGCCGCCCAGGTGTGACCCCAAAATCAAGGGTGTGGCAAGAATGGGGCTCTCAGGTGTGAGACTGCACCACTAAACTGGAGGGAATCTGCTGTAAATGTGGAGCAGCCTCAAAGGTAAGGCACAGAACCCAATCTTTGGGGGGTCGAAGTGTTGGAAAACCCCAATTTTGGGGGTATTTTTGGTGGGGGGACAGCAATTTTGGGCAATGGTGTGTGGGAAATGCCTGGATTGGAGCGATTGGGTGGGGGAACTGAAGCTTTGAGGAGTTTGGGTTGAAAGGATTCTGATTTGGGGCATTTATGGAGGATTTGCACCCTGGATTAGAGGGTGCAAGGTGGAAAGAACCCAATTTTGATGGTCAGTGGGTTGGAGAACTGAAATTTGGAGCTATTCCTGGTGCTCAGGCCTTTTTGTAGGTCCTTTGGTGGCGAGGAGTCTCCACTGGGCAGATTTTGGGAGGTTTCTGGTTTAGGGGACTCCCAATTTTGCAGAGACAACTGTTACCAGGCAGCACCAATGCCTAAGAGGACAAAACACCCCAAAGACCCCAAAGCTCCACCTGGGCTCCTTCCAACCCCCTCCCCACCTAAGGGAGAGCCCAAAACCCACCCTGGGGTCCCTCTGCACCCCTTTTCTCTCTGTACCCCCAAATAAACCCCTCCTCTACACATTCCCCCAGTTTGATTGGGGTGTCATCCCCAAAATCCACCAGCCAGTGCAAAACCAGCCACTTCAGAACCAACTAAACGGGGGGTCATGGCCACTGACCCACTGACCCCCGACTCCAAACCAGCGTCAGTCCTGCTGCTCAGCACTGGGATCGGCCTTTTGCAGACACCCCCAGCTCCTCCCTGAGAAACTGCAATGAAAAATAGGAAATGCCTCGGGTTGGGGTGGAAAGTGGCAGCCAGGGAATGAACCCTCAGGTGCAACAAGAGTTCAAGGGTGCCAGCCCTGGTCTGAGGATCCCAAAGTCCAGTCTGAGAGGCCCAAACCCCAGCTGGGGGGGCCAAGATCTGAGCTGGAGCATCTCAAACCCTGGGAAGGCATCAGAGTGTCCAGGACAGGCCAGGGCATATTTTGGGTTTGCCAGCCCATCCCGGGGAAAGGCAGAGCTGAAACTGCAGGGCCACGGGCTGAATGCAAAAGGAGCCAATGTCCCCAATGGCAAGGGCCAGGGAGGAGGCGTGGCAGGAGCTGGGGCTGCAGGAGAAGGAGTCACGCGGCTCATGGGGCAGGAGGAGGAGATGCCAAGGGTGCCCAAGGGCACTGGAGCAGCTGCACTGCAATTCCCAGCTGCAGCAGGCAGGCAGCACAGCTGGGGCTCCTCATCCCTTCCAAATCCCAATCCTGGCCCAAGAGGGGGACAAGGGGAGCCCAAAGGGCAGCGCTGGCCCTGACCCCCCTTCCCAATGGCTCTTGCACAGCGCTGATCCCATGGCATGGCCATTGGCAGATCCCACGGAGCAGGATCCAGGAAAGAGCAGCTCCACCTGCTTCCCTCAGCCCCTGCACCTGATGCTCTGGTGCCAGGGCCCAGCTTCCCCATGGAATGGCCAAGCTGTTTCCCCCCTGGAAGGCTCCTGCTGCTCTCCTGCACCATCAGTCCTTTGCCAAGAGCCCTCCCAGCTTTCTGGCACAGCCACACAAGCTCCTGCTCCCCATTTCTCACTGGGGGCTCCTTTCCCAAGCCCCCTCTACTTTCCTGCTGTCTCCAGCACAAGCCAGGGCATCCCAGAGCTCCTGAGGGTGGAGGTGGATCCCAGAGCACCACAAGGTGCAGGTGGAGCGCACATGAAGCACAAACTCCTTAAATTAAGTGGGGCTGACTGCAAGGGAAAGCTTCCCAGTGGTGCAGGGTGGATCCAAGGGGTGCCAGGATCAGAGGGATTTGAGCCACGGCACAGCTTGTCCCTGGAGCAAGAGCAATGCCCAGTTCTGCCCTGGGGACTCATCTGGCAGCTCCCCAGCAGTGGGTGACACCCTGTGCTGTGCATTCCCAGCTCCCCAGGAAGCTGCAGACAAGGTTTATGGGGAAGCCACTTCTGTTGGGTCATGGGGTGCAGGAGGGATGCCCCGGCTTTCCAAATGCCGGAGAGGAGCCTGGCAGCAGCTGGATCCAAGGGCAGCCCCAGGCAGGATCAGGCGCTGTGTCTGGATCCCAGCTCTGGGCTGCTGGAATGTCCTGGGTTGAGGCGCAGACCTGCGAGAAGCACAAAACATTGCAGGCTCAGGGCCAGGCTGAGCAGAGGTGCAGTTCCCTCCTGCACACTCACTGCCACCTGCAGCTGCAGCAGCCCCGCTGCACACGGGGAACCTGCCCAGCTCTGCAGCACACGGGGCTCAGGGACAGCCCCGAGCCACATTCCCACATGCACCTGGCCACCAACTCCCAAAGCAGGCAACTGGGGCCACCTGAGAGCCCCTCGTGGCCACAAACCCCACGCCTCAGCCACAGCTGCACCTGCCCCGCCTGGCAATGGGGCACAGCCCAACCGGGGCCCCCTCTCCTCCAGCCGCCTCAAACTCGGGCACGGGGACTCGATCCCAGCCTGGGAAAAGCTCCACTGCCGCAGGGATCGGCGGCTTGCCGGGCCTCAGAGTAATTCTAGAGCTAAAGCGGTGAGAGACATCAGCTGGGCTCAGATAATACATGCCAGCGCTCATCCCGGGCCCGGCAAGCGCCTCCTCCTCCTCCTCGTGCCCGGCCCCGTCCGGCGCGGCGCTCCCAGCCCCGAGCCGCTGTTCCCAGCGCGGTTCGCTCCCTCCGGCTGCAGCTGGGCCCCGGGGCGCAGCCCTTGGCACGGCGCTGGAGCCAGCGGGACAAAACCCCCCCGGGGCCGCCCCGGCACGGCCCTTCCCGCGGCCCCGGCTCGGCGGCACCGCCATCGGCCTGAGCGGCCTCCCTGGGCCGCCCGGCCCGGCCCGACCGCTCCGCCCTGGGCCGCGCCGTTCCGGCCTGGCCGCGCTCGGGGCAGCGCCTGCGGCACCGCGCCCTTGGAGCGGCCCCTGCCACAGCCCCGGCACCGCCACCCTCGGGGGCTCTGTGCCCGGGGGTTCCGTGCCCGGGGGGTTCCGTGCCCGGGGGGCTCCGTGCCCGGGGGGCTCCGTGCCCGCGGCTCCCGCCGCTCCCCGCCCGGGGCCCCTGCCGGCAACGAGACGCCCCGCGACCCTCCCGGGATCCCGTCCCGTCCCCGGGATCCCGTCCCGTCCCCGGGATCCCGTCCCGTCCCCGGGATCCCGTCCCGTCCCCGGGATCCCTCCCGTCCCCGGGATCCCCTCCCGTCCCCGGGATCCTCTCCCGACCCCGGGATCCCCACCTGGCCCCGGGATCCTCTCCCGTCCCCGGGATCCCCACCTGGCCCCGGGATCCCCACCTGGCCCCGGGATCCCCACCTGGCCCCGGGCCCGTCCCGCACCACGCGGCCGCTCCCGCCGCCGGTTCCGCTCCCAGGGCCATCCTCCCGCAGGAGGAGCTGCCGCCGGGATCCGCCCGCCTCCGCCTCCCTCCTCCCCAGCCCGTCCCATCGCTCCTCCCTCGCCCTCCATCCCTGCAGGGTGGCTCCTTCCACAGCCCCGCCATCGGCACCTGCGGGGGCCGTGCCCGCTGGGGCCGTACCCGAGCGCTCCGGGAAATGTTTCCTTCTCAGCTTTTTCTCAGCCCTGCAGCTCTCCAGGCATGGGGGATCCCCTTGGGGCAGCACCAAGGCTTTTCCACCTGCCTCCCTCACCTCGCCCTGGTCTCCCTGCTGTCCCCAAACCATCGGGAAAAGCTTTCCAACCCTCTCTTTGCGATATTAAAGGCAGGCCTTGCTTTGTTTTGGCGCTGGGATCACACAGCCCCAGCTATTTCACACACCAGCTCCTCTCTGTGTCACTAATACAAATCCATCCCTTTTCCCAAACTCACACGGATTTGCTGAACGTTCCCACAACTTCATGTACATATTTAATGACTTCTGAGAACTCATTTACATCAGAGGAAGGGATCTCCCAAGGGTCTCTGGGGGTTGTTTGGGGAACATCCCATTCGTCAAATGATCCTGTTATGGTCATGAGCCTCCTAAACCCAGTTTGTCCCCTTTGAAGGCGTCCCAGCTCCGGGATGTGGCCAAGACACACCTTTGCCCCAGCATTGCTCAGAGCCCAGGCTGTATTTTCATGGCTCAGACACCACTTGCACAAGGAGATGGCTGAAGGCAGGAGTGAGCACTGGCTGGGAAAGTTCAGGGAATTCACAGCTCTAAACACTGTTTGTCAGATGTTCCAGATGTTCCCAGCGTTTGTTGGAGATTGCCCCAGCTCTGTGCTGGTTTTCTCCCTGGAGCCCCAGCGCCGGTGGCCAACATGCCTGGATGTGGGTCAGCTCCGTGCCTGGCGGTGCCTCCAGCACTGAGCGCCCTCAGGGGCAGCCTGAGGAGCTGGGAATGCCAGGCCAGGTGGGAGAGGCTGATGCTGCCCGGTGTGTGCACAGGAATGAGGCCGTGTCTCCTTGCAGGGCATTTGCAGGGCAAGGCCCAGCTCAGCCCACACTGCCATGCCCAAACCCAGCCCATTTCCTGCACGCTTTTCCACAGGATCAGTTCATTCCCGTTCCCATTGCCCCATCCTTCTCCTTTCCTCCCAGCACATACGTAGCCTCCCTCACACACCGTCATTACCACAGACCTGTAACAAGGAATTCTGGCTGAAGGCATGGGAAATAAGGATTCACTTTAGTCTTTCTTGAGATCTGGCTGTTGGAAGGCTCCAAACCTACAGTGTTTCCTGTGGATCTTGGGAACTGGGGCCCTGGAGCCTAAGTGCCACAGCCAGCTGGGCCCTTCCACAGGAGGAAAAGTCAGGGGTTTTTTTAAGTTCCCTGAGGCTGATCCAGTTGCCATCAACCAAGCCCCAGGAATAATCAAAGCGAGTGGATCAGTGCCATTAAAAACATGGAAACAGCCCAAATCTGACCATCAGGTTTGCTCATCCAGGTTTGCTGGGGAAGGGTTTTGTCTCCTTTGCTGCTGAAAGCCAAAGGGAGATTTGGAAGGAGCGCTAAGATCCCTGTGGGGTTTAGGGATGTTTGGGATGATCAGTCAGTGGGATGAGCTCAGGGCATGGATGGGGTCCCAGAGCCTGTGCTGGGTCAGGCACAAGAACAGGAGTTGGATGGAAAAGGGGTTTTCCCATGTTCTTCTGATGGAGAAATGCAGCACAATCCCTTTCCCTGGAATAGCAGGCCTGGAGCTGGTGCATCCCTCAGGCCTTGTACCTGCCCAGGTGCTCACGGGCAATGATCACTCACTGGATCTGTGCTGTGCCCTGGTAGATCTGCAGGGAAAACCAGAGACAGGTGAGCCAGCAGCTGGGAAAGGTGTTTGACCAGAGTCTGCACACCTGTGACCCCTCCCTGAGCCAAGCCAGGGGGCAGGAAGAGGCAAAACTTGGAAAAATTAGTGTGACAATGACCCATAAGAGGCAATAAGCACATCCAGGTGTGTGTTCAGTGCAGGAGGGATCCAGGGATCCCCCAGGCAGAGCCCAGGTTGCCTCCAGGACAGCAGAATTTGGGGATTTTAGTATTTCAGCTCCCAATCCTGCCTGAAGTTGCTTTGGCAAATCACTCCCATACCTGCAAATCCACTTTCTCTGAAGTCACAAAATCAGGATAATGTTCCCTGTGGTCAATATGGTGCGTGAATTCGTGTTCTTATTACAGAATCACAGAATAATGAGGTTGGAAGAGACCTCTAAGATCATCAAGTCCAACCTATGCCTTAACACCTCAACTAGACTATAGCACTAAGTGCCATGTCCAGTCTTTTTTTAAACACATCCAGAGATGGTGACTCCACCACCTCCCTGGGAAGAAAATTCCAGTGCTTTATTATTCTTTCAGTGAAAAATTTTTTCCTAATATCTAACCTGTACCTTCCCTGACGTAGCTTGAGACTGTGTCCCCTTGTTCTGTCAGTTGCTGCCCGGTGGAATGGATATTATGGATTATAGTATGTTAAATCATAAACACAAACTGTAAATATGTCATGTGAAATGTAACCTTAGTTCCAGCCAGCCACGGAATTGACAAATTCCGAGGCAGGCAACACCCAGAAACCACCTTTTAGGAGGAGACAATGAAATGTTGGGAACCTGGGGCACCGTCATTGGCATCAGAAAGGAGGAACATTAAAATAAGCAATCAGTTCTTCCTCCAGAGGCAGCAGAGTCATCAGAGCTCCACCATCTCGCTGATCACTGGAGGAGAACATCTGTCCATTCAAAATTTCGGCTCCCATTCACCCACGGGAGGACCCAAATTGACACTTCTCCCTCCCATAGGAGACCCCATTCAGCAGACCAGTGACTCCGATAAATTCGAATAACTATTCCAGGGAAACAAAGAACTGTGCGGAAATCTTATGCCAGGGGCAAAATAAAGTGTATAAAACCTGGACCCCAGACGGGGCCAATTGGTGAACACTGGGGGACTGCAGTGCGACAGAGGCTGCTTTCCGTTCACCCTTTGACGATCCCGGGTTATCGTCACCGTAACTCCGCTTGTTGGTTTTACTGAAATTCTGTAATTTGACTTTTTTAATAAATCAAATTATATTCCAATTGGCACAGTTAATTGGCATTTATATGATACGATCGGATATGATGATATATGTTATATTATATTAGATTGTGTTATGTTATATATTATATTACATTATGTTATATATCATATCATATATCATCATATCATATCTTATATCAACAAGGGAATAAAAAGAGGTATAATTTGCACCATATTTAGAGCATATGATAATAATCACATGCTAATACATAAATGCAGAACCCAATGTTATTTTTATAAAATAATGTCATTTTTAACAGGTGGAAGTGGGGAGCGCTGGGTGCTGTGGCTCTGCCCAGCAGCTGTGGAGCCCGAGCCAGAGGAATTTTCTGTTTCTTTTCCTCTCTGACACCTCTTTCTTAATTCTCTGCCTCACATGTTGTCTTGGTTTGAAAGACAGATATCTGCTAGGAAAGGGCAGGACCTCCCTAGAGATGGAGAATTCAAATCCCCTCCCTCCAAATTATTCCAATTAAAAAAAAAAAATTAAAGGAGCTTTCAGACAGAAGTATGAGGGTAGGAATAACAGTTCTTTACTAGTATATATGACAAAACGACAAACAAACAACAACTATAGCATCAATAATAAACAGAACCAAGAACCTTGAGGGCTTTCTTTTACAAAAGCCCAGAGCAGTTTGATCTCGATGCCCCTGCAGGACTCCGAGAGGCCGAGCTGGAAGGAAGGAAAGTCCCGGGCTGGTGGATGAGATGAGGAGCTCTGCGCTGGCAGCTGGAACAGCAGGGGTGTCCCGGCAGGGCTGGGCAGTGCAGGGCTACGGAGTAGCAGTGGAACCTCCAAGCTCCGAAGAAGCAGCAGCGGTGGGGGAAGCTGGAGAAAACGAGCTCAGGATTCCCGGGTACACAGCAGATGACGATAGATTTCCCAGGACGAGGCAGAGGCAGAGGGCAGCCTGACCGTCCTCCTCGGCGCTGAGAGCAAGAGTGCCTCCCCCTCCCCCAGCTCTGTCTTTTTACCTTTCCCAAAGCTCATCCTCTCTCCCCTCTGAGGGACACTCCCAGGGACTCATAAACAATAGGTGTAGCCTTGTGCTGCCATATCTCTCAAGTACTCCTTTTGTTCTGAGTAAGTAGTCATCAAGGCTTCTTGGAAACTTATGGGAAAAAATTCTGTGAGAAGAAAAAAAAAAAACAAATCTAATCCCCAACACATGTCTTGTTCAGTGTAAGAAACGAAGCACACTCCGCTGAAAATTTTTAAGAGTTAATAAAGGATAATAAGAGATAAAACACAAAGCAAAAGACACAGGGGCCTGGCAAAGCCAGTACACACCCACTGCTTCAGTCTGCAGTCTTTTATACCGTTGCAGAGGTATCACAATCTTAATTCAGATTTTCTGCAACCTTGCACACTTCAAAAGTTGAACACGTCGCAGGTCTAGGGTGGCCTTCAGATGCCACTTTAAGGGGTTTTGCTATTTTTCCTTTTATGCTCTTCTGCTCTCCGTTTCTGCTATCTTGGACATATACATTGCAATAATAATCATATCTAAAAATTCATCTTTTCCAAGCCCAATTACATCTTGTGAAAGCCTCTCTTCCCCTTTTACACTGCTCAAAGCGTTTACAAATTTTATCCTACGTTAAAGCGGTTAAAAACTTACCATAACTATTTACAAGCAATTACAATTTTATAATTACAGTAAATAAATTATAGTGAAATCCAACTACTACAAGATTGTTTAGAACCTTCAATAAAATAAATCTTAAATAAATCCATACGTGCTGGTGCTGTGGTCTCATTTGCACCTCACTGGGGTAGAGGCGTCTCTCCCTCCTGGCACTGCAGCCCACGGCCAGGGGCCCTTCCCACTGCAATGGTTCTGGGATTCTGTCAGGGACTCACTTTCCTTTTCTTCTTCCCTCTGCTTGGAGCTGGCAATGGGCTGGAAAATGTCCAGCAAACCAACCTTTGCTGTCTGCTTTGTCAGCCTACACAGCTTCAGGACCTTGTCACCTGCCCCTTGGGCACAGCTCCCCTGGGCAGCAGGGCAGAACCGGCACCCTGGGAGCCTTGGGAATTCCCCTCTGGGATCCACGGCACACGCTGGGATGATCTGGAATTTCAGTTTCATGACACAGAACCCCACGGCCCTCCCAAGAGCCCTGAGTTCACTCAGACCCACCATGCCCCACATTCCCTGGAAGTTCACCCCATGTCCCCACCCATGTCCGTGTGCCCTGATGTCCCCACCCATGCCCGTATCCCCACCATGCCCCCAATCTTGGCTGTCCGTGTCCCCACCCGTGTCCATGTCACCCTCATGTCTCCATCCATGTCCATGTCACCATCCATGGCCACGTCTCCTTGAGCTCTTTTTGTATCCAGGTGCCCACAGGAGGCCAGGAAGATGTGGAGACCACCAGCCAGCTGTCTTCCCACCATGGATCACCAGGACCATGGATCTCCAAGGCTCTGCCCAATGGGGCTCACTGGGGATCATCCAATGGGCTCCTCCAACGGGGGATGGAGTTGGAGCAGTGCACAAAGCTCTTCCCGCACGCGGGGCACTTGTAGGGCTTCCCTTCCTGGTGTCTCCATTGCTCTTGGGTCACAGCACAGCTCTGGGACAAGCTCTTCCCACACTCAGGACACTGTTAGGGCCTCTCTCCGCTGTGCATCTGCCGGTGGACAAGCAGCTTGGAGTGCTGGATGAAGCTCTTCCCACATTCTGAGCACGTGTAGGGGCATTCCCCAGTGTGCACTGTCTGCTGCATGATCAGGCCAGAGCTGTCACGGAAGCTCTTCCTGCACTGCCCACACACACAGGGTCATATCCCACTGCACAGCATCTGGTGGCCTTTGAGGTGGGAGCTCTTCATGAAGCCTTTCCCACATTCTCCACATTTCTAGTGCCGTTCAACAGTGTGGATCCTCCTGTGCTTGGATAAAGTGGAGTTGTCATTGAAGCTCTTCCCACATTCCCCACACTCATAGGGCCGTTCCCCGGTGTGGATCCTCTGGTGGACGATCACGCTGGAGCTCGTAGTGAAGCTCTTGCCACACTCCCCACACTCATAGGGCCGTTCCCCAGTGTGGATCCTCTGGTGGACAATCAATTTGCAGCTCCTAGTGAAGCTCTTCCCACATTCCCCACACTCATAGGGCCGTTCCCCAGTGTGGACTCTCAGGTGGATCATCAGGCCAGAGGTGTCTCTGAAGCGCTTCCCACATTTCCCACACTCACAGCGCCGTTCCCCAGTGTGGATCTTCTGGTGCCGGACCAGGCTGGACTTTGCACAGAAACTCTTCCCACATTCCGAGCACTGGTGCAGCTTCTTGCCGTTGTGAAGCTGTTCATGCACCACCAGCTCAGAGCTCTGGCCACATCTCTGGCTGCCTTCCTGGCACAGGGTGGGTCCTTCCTCCTTGGAGCACCCTGGCATGGGTTTGGAGCCCCTCCTCGGGCAGGATCTCCGCGGCTTTTCCTCCCCGTTGAATTCCTGTGCCATGGGGCCGCTCAAAACAGCCTCTTCCACGAGGTTCTGCTGAGGGGATTTGTCCTCCCTGGCCTCCTTGTCTGGGGGAGGAAGGACAAGGACAGGATGGGATTTGCCTCCGTGCCAGAGGGAAGGGCAAGGAGATCCCCCCAGTGCATCCCCGGCAGGACGGCGTCGGCAGCGGGGTTGTCCTGCAGCCGGGGCCAGGCTGGGCTGGGAGATGGAGCAGGAGAGAGGAGGAAAGGGGCACTGACTTCCTCCTCACCTGCCTGGGGTTCCCGGGACAACTTCCTCCTCCTCACAGCCTTCTCTTCCTCCATCCAGCCAAAGTCTGGCACTGGGAATTCCTGGTTTGTGGGAAAGACATTCTGTGAATGCATTGGCTTTGAAGGTCCTGCTGTCCAAATCATCTCCAGAAGTCACCGCATGTCTGGTGTCCATAAAATCCTCCAAAAAATCAAGGAGTCCAAAAACACTGTCCCCGGGCTTCCCTGTTTCCAGTGTCCTTCCTTTGGGGTTATGGGGGTCCCTCTTCTCAGAGCTGCTGGGGGGCCCGTGGGTCCTGGGCATCCCCCCTCTCCCGCCTCCTGCTTCGGCTCGCTCAGGGGGTTTTGGGGCTGCCGGGGCTCATCCTGCCCCGATTCTGACTCGGCTCCCTGCTGTCCCAGGGTCCCCTTCCTCAGCATTCCCCCACTCCAGCCACTCAGCGCTTCTTCCCCGACTCCCCGAGAACACTTTCACGCTCGGGGGGCCCGGACCCCCCTCATCTCCAGCCTCCACCACCCCTCCACAAACACTCCACTCTGCAATCTGCGAGTTCCAAATCCCACATTCCTTCCCCTCCCACACCCCACACCCCCCCAAAAATAAAAAGCCAAAACCCCCCAACCGTACCGGGGATCCCGGGATAGATTTGGGGCGAGCTTCCCCTCCCCGTCACCTGCGGGCTGCCGGGCAATGCGATGCGGTCGCGCCCAGCGGAGCTGCGGCCTCAGCGGGCTCGCCGTGGAACACCGACCCTCTCCCGCTGCCCCTCCTCTCGGTGCTCGTCGTGTTGCTGCTCCTCCCCTTCGTCTCTCCCTCCTCTTCCTCCCGCCCCTCCTCCGCCCCCAGCCCGGGCCCCCCTTTCCCGCCCGCTCTGCCCCGCGGCCGCCGCAGCGCCGCTGTTGGGTAGGGGGGAGCCCCCGGGAGCCCCCGGGGATGGGCGGGGGGCTCGGGGCTCCCCCCAGGACAGACCCGGCCGTGCCGTCCCCCTGCCCCCCGAGCCCAAACTCCGCTCCCGGGGGTGCCTGGCTGCCAGGGGTGGCACAGGGGGGTGGGAGTGGGGAGCGCTGGGCGCTGCGGGGGCAGCTGCAAGCCAGAGGTGTTTCCCATTGCTTTTTCTCTCTGACACCGCTTTCCTATTTCTCTACCACACACTTCTGGTTCAATGAGAGAAACGAAGCATACTCCTCTTAAACTGTTAAGCGTTTTAATAACTGATAATAATGATGCACACTGTCCCCAAGCCCCCTACCCATCCCTGGCGGGGTCTCCCCACCCAAACGCCGGTGCTGCAGCGGCCGCGGTCCGGGGAAATGGGGAGAAGGGGGGTCGTGCTGGTGGTGGAGGAGGAGGAGGAGGAAGAGGAGGGAGAAAGGAGGAGGAGGAGGAGCCGGAACAGGAAAAGAACGACGGAGTTCGACGAGCGGCCCGCAGAGCCCACCGCACCTCCGGCCCCCGCAGCATTGCCGGTGACCAGGGAGAGGGAGCTCACCCCAAATCTGTCCGGGGGTCCCCGAGAGGTTTGGGGTTTTTTTTTGGAATGGAGTTGGGAGCTAAGAGATTCCAGAATCGCGCGGGAATTATCTTTGCATGTCCCTGGGAGGTTTTTTGGAGGAGGAGATGGGGATATTTTCAGATCTTGCAGGAGTGCAAAGCTGAGCCGTAGCTGCCCCTGGGTAGATTTTGGGGTCCCACGAAGCGATCGCGCGGTGCCGGCGGGGCGGGACGTTGGTTTTGGGGATCCCGGGAGAGGCGGGGATGAAGGGCGGGAGGCCCGGAGTGGGGAGCGGGGCGATGGCAGAGCTGGGGCAGCTCCGGCAGCCTGGAGGGATGGTGGAGGCTGGAGATGAGGGGGGTCTGGGCTCCCCGAGCGTGAAAGTGTTGTCGGGGAATCGGGGAAGAAGCGCTGAGTGGCTGGAGTGGGGGAATGCTGAGGAAGGGGACCCTGGGACAGCTGGGAGCCGAGTCAGAATCAGGGCAGGATGAGCCCTGGCAGCCCCAAAACCCCCTGAGCGAGCCATAGCAGGAGGCGGGAGAGGGGGGATCCCCAGGATCCCACGGGCCCCCCAGCAGCTCTGAGAAGAGGGACCCCCATAACCCCAGAGTAAGGACACTGGAAAGACGGAAGCACTGGGAGAGTGTTTTTGGACTCCTTCTTGATTTTTTGGAGCATTTTATGGACACCAGACAGACGGTAACTTCTGGAGATGGACAGCAGGACCTTCAAAGCCAATGCACTCACAGAATGTCTTTCCCACACCAGGAATTCCCAGTGCCAGACTTTGGCTGGGTAGAGGAGGAGAAGGCTGTGAGGAAGAGGAGGATTCCTGCGGATCCCCAGGCAGGTGAGGAGGAAGTCAGTGCCCCTTTGCCCCTCTCTCCTGCTCCATCTCCCAGCCCAGCCTGGCTCCGGCTGCAGGACAACCCCGCTGCCGACGCCGTCCTGCCGGGGATGCACTGGGGGGATCTCTTTGCCCTTCCCTCTGGCATGGAGGCAAATTCCATCCTGTCCTTGTCCTTCCTCCCCCAGACAAGGAGGCCAGGGAGGACAAATCCCCTCAGCAGAACCTCGTGGAAGAGGCTGTTTTGAGCGGCTCCATGGCACAGGAATGCAACGGGGAGGAAAAGCCACGGAGATCCCGCCCGAGGAGGGGCTCCAAACCCATGCCAGGGTGCTCCGAGGAGGAAGGACCCACCCTGTGTCAGGAAGGCAGCCAGAGATGTGGCCAGAGCTCTGAGCTGGTGGTGCATGAACAGCTTCACAATGGCAAGAAGCTGCACCAGTGCTCGGAATGTTGGAAGAGTTTCTACACAAACTCTGGCCTGCTCCGGCACCAGAAGATCCACACTGGGGAACTGCGCTACGAGTGTGGGAAATGTGGGAAGCGCTTCAGAGACACCTCTGACCTGATGATCCATATGAGAGTCCACACTGGGGAACGGCCCTATGAGTGTGGGGAGTGTGGGAAGAGCTTCACCCGGAGCTCTAAATTGATTGTCCACCAGAGGATCCACACTGGGGAACGGCCCTATGAGTGTGGGGAATGTGGGAAGAGCTTCACTGAGAACTCCACTTTATACAAGCACAGGAGGATCCACACTGTTGAACGGCACTAGAAATGTGGAGAATGTGGGAAAGGCTTCATGAAGAGCTCCCACCTCAA
Organism: Prinia subflava; assembly: GCF_021018805.1. NCBI lineage: Eukaryota > Metazoa > Chordata > Aves > Passeriformes > Cisticolidae > Prinia > Prinia subflava. Next base: position 2,786,405 of record NC_086272.1, read on the forward strand.
ACACCACCAGATGCTGTGCACTGGAATCTGACCCTGTGTGTGTGGGGAGAGCGGGAACAGCTTCTGTGACAACTCTGGCCTGATCATGCAGCAGACAGTGCACACTGGGGAATGCCTCTACACGTGCTCAGAATGTGGGAAGAGCTTCATCCAGCACTCCAAGCTGTTTGTCCACCGGCAGATGCACAGTGGAGAGAGGTCCTAACAATGTCCTGAGTGTGGGAAGAGCTTGTCCCAGAGCTGTGCTGTGACCCAAGAGCAATGGAGGCAGCAGGAAGGGAAGCCCTACAAGTGCCCCTCGTGCGGGAAGAGCTTTGTGCGCTGCTCCAACTCCATCCCCCGTTGGAGGAGCCCATTGGATGATCCCCAGTGAGCCGGGTTGGGCAGAGCCTTGGAGATCCACGGTCCTTGTGATCCATGTTGGGAAGTGTTGGGGGTTAGATTTGTTTCTTTTTCACTTATAGAGTATTTTCCATAAGTTGCTAGGAGAATAACCGTGAAAGTGGCATGCAAACAGCGACACGGAGGCAAGAGGTCAGCAGAGAAAAGCTGCTCCCCAAAAAGAGGGCGAGCCTGTTTATTTCTTTCATTTTTATGCATTTGTGGGTCTGGTTGTGGATTGGCTTCTGGGGTTACTACCCCGTCACCCCACTGGCCAGACCAGCTGTCAATCAACATTATTTTGAGGCTAGAAATATGTAAACAAAGGATGGTGAAAAAAAGCAAGAAAGGCCGTTTAAGTTGCAAAATGTGAAGAAGTGAAAAATGACCCTTAATATTGTACAGAAACTAAAGAACTGGCTCCATCTTATGAACAAGTAGAAGGCTTTAAAAAAACTCAGAAAAACCAGAACAACAACTAACGACTGAGTGCTTGACTAAAAGAAAGAAGTGTCCAAAGGAGATGGCAGCAGTGGGCTACACCTGTTGTTTTTGGGTCTCTGGGAGTTTCCCTCAGAGGGGGGAGATAAGTGGAGTTTTGGGGGAGGTAAAGGACAGAGCTGGGGGCAGCTGCTCGCTCTTGCTCTCGGCATGGGAGAGAGGCCGGTCGGGCTGGTGCTCGCTGCGGGAAGAGCTCACGGTCATCACTGCGTCTTGCCCTGGGAAATTGCCATCATCTGCTCATGTGCTCGTGTGCCCAGGGATTCTGAGCTCGCTTCCCCCTGCCCTGCTGGGCCCGCCGTCTCGCCATCACAGCCTATTCGGGGCTGCTTTGAGGCTTTCTGCTACTCTGTAGCCCTGCCGTGCCCTGCCGTGCCGGGACATCCCTGCCACTCCAGCTACCAGCGCAGAACTTCTGAGCTCATCCACCAGCCCGGGACTTTCCACCCTTCCAGCCTGGTCTCTTGGAGTCCTGCAGGGCCACCGGGATCAAACTGCCCCGGGCTTTGTGAAAGAAAGGCCTCGAGGTTCCTGGTTCTGTTTATTATTAATGCTGTAGTTGTTGTTTATTTGCTTTGTCATACCTACAGTTGGCCGGGGAATCAGCCAGAGTCAAGACAGCACTCAATATGAGTTAAAAATCTTGCTCGTTTATTCAGCTATTTGGCTTACATTTATACTGTGCTAAGCATATCATGCACCTAACTCTGAACATCATTGGTTAAACCATAGTGTTCACACGTCCTTGCAGTAGACATAATTGGTTCAGAAGCTCTGTCCACAAGACTAAATGCTGCAAATCTTCCCTAACTTATGGTCAATGCATCCTGTCTAGCATCCTGTTACAGCTATTGTTCCAAGCTTTACTTCCTCCTTATCCCATCTAAGGAATGGTTCAAGGACGTTTCATCCTCTACTCATCCCTTAAGCTAAGAGCAGGATTGTGCACATGTCCCTGCTTTTCCAGCCATGCATCCACAACATACCAGTGAAGAACTGTTCTTCCTGGCCCCATCCTTCTGCCTGAAAGCCCCCCTTCATTTTCTACATCATCATCGTTTGGAGGGAGAGGATTTGAATTCTCTACCCCTAGGGAGGTCCTGCCCCTCCCTAGCAGATTCCTGTCTGTCAGACCAAGACAGGAAGAGAGCTGGCTGGTGGTCTGCACATCTTCCTGGCCACCTGTGGGCACCTGGATGCAACAGGACCCCAAGGGGACGTGGCCATGGATGGTGACATGGACATGGATGGAGACATGGGGGTGACATGGACACGAGTGGGGACATGGAGAGCCAAGACTGGGGGCATGGTGGGGATACGGGCATGGGTGGGGACATCAGGGCACACGGACATGGGTGGGGACATGGGCTGAACTTCCAGGGAATGTGGGGGATGATGGGTTTAAGTGAACTCAGGGCTCTTGGGAGGGCCGTGGGGTGCTGTGTCATGGACACTGAAATTCCAGATCATCCCAGCGTGTGCCGTGGATCCCAGAGGGGAATTCCCAAGGCTCCCAGCGTGCCGGTTCTGCCCTGCTGCCCAGGGGAGCTGTGCCCAAGGGGCAGGTGACAAGGTCCTGAAGCTGTGTAGGCTGACAAAGCAGACAGCAAAGGTTGGTTTGCTGGACATTTTCCAGCCCATTGCCAGCTCAGAGCAGAGGGAAGAAGAAAAGGAAAGTGAGTCCCTGACAGAATCCCAGAACCATTGCAGTGGGAAGGGCCCTTGGCTGTGGGCTGCAGGGCCAGGAAGGAGAGACGCCTCTACCCCAGTGAGGTGCACATGAGACCATAGCACCAGAACCTATGGATTTTATTTAAGATTTATTTTATTGAAGGTTCTAAACAATTGTGTAGTAGTTGACTTTCACTAGAATTTATTTTCTTTAATTATAAAATTGTAATTGCTTGTAAATAGTTATGGTAAGTTTTTAACCGCTTTGACGTAGGATAAAATTTGTAAACGCTTTGAGCAGTGTAAAAGGGGAAGAGAGGCTTTCACAAGATGTAAGTGCGCTTGCAAAAGATGTATTTTAATATATGATTATTATTGCAATGTATATTTCCAAGATAGCATAAACGGAGAGCAGAAGAGCATAAAAGGAGAAATAGCAAAACTCCTTAAAGTGGCATCAGAGGACCACCCTAGACCTGCGACGTGTTCAACTCTTGAAGTGTGCAAGGTTGCAGAAAATCTGAATTAAGATTGTGGTACATCTGCAACGGTATAAAAGACTGCAGACTGAAGCAGTGGGTGTGTAGTGGCTTTGCCAGGCCCCTGTGTCTTTTGCTTTCTGTTTTATCTCTTATTATGCTTTATTAAATCTCTTAAAAATTTTCAGCGGAGTGTGCTTCGTTTCTTACACTGAACAAGACATGTGAGGTAGAGAATTAAGAAAGAGGTGTCAGAGAGGAAAAGAAACAGGAAATTCCTCTGGCTCGGGCTCCACAGCTGCCGGGCAGAGCCACAGCACCCAGCACTCCCCACTTCCACCTGTTATAAATGACATTATTTTATAAAAATAACACTGGGTTCTGCATTTATGTATTAGCATGTGATTATTATCATAGTTTCTAAATATGGTGCAAATTATACCTATTTTTATTCCCTTGTTTATATAAGATATGATATGATAATGATATATGATATATAACATAATGTAATATATAACATAAGACAATGTAATGTAATATAACATATATCATATCATCATATCCTATCGTATCATATAAATGCCAATTAACTGTGCCAATTGGAATATAATTTGATTTATTAAAAAAAGTCAAATTACAGAATTTCAGTAAAACCAACAAGCGGAGTTACGGTGACGATGACCCGGGATCGTCAAAGGGTGAACGGAAAGCAGCCTCTGTCGCACTGCAGTCCCCCAGTGTTCATGAATTGGCCCCGTCTGGGGTCCCGGTTTTATACACTTTATTTTGCCCCTGGCATAAGATTTCCGCACAGTTCTTTGTTTCCCTGGAATAGTTATTCGAATTTATCGGAGTCACTGGTCTGCTGAATGGGGTCTCCTATGGGAGGGAGAAGTGTCAATTTGGGTCCTCCCGTGAGTGAATGGGAGCCGAAATTTTGAATGGACAGATGTTCTCCTCCAGTGATCAGCGAGATGGTGGAACTCTGATGACTCTGCTGCCTTTGGGAGGAAGAACTGATTGCTTATTTTAATGTTCCTCCTTTCTGATGCCAATGGCGGTGCCCCAGGTTCCCAACATTTCATTGTCTCCTCCTAAAAGGTGGTTTCTGGGTGTTGCCTGCCTCGGAATTTGTCAATTCCGTGGCTGGCTGGAACTAAGGTTACATTTCATGTGACATATTTACAGTTTGTGTTTATGATTTAACATACTATAATCCATAATATCCATTCCACCAGGCAGCAACTGACAGAACAAGGGGACACAGTCTCAAGCTATGTCAGGGAAGGTACAGGTTAGAAATTAGGAAAAAATTCTTCACTGAAAGAATAATAAAGCACTGGAATTGTCTTCCCAGGGAGGTGGTGGTGTCACCATCTCTGGATGTGTTTAAAAAAAGACTGGACATGGCACTTAGTGCTATAGTCTAGTTGAGGTGTTAAGGCATAGGTTGGACTTGATGATCTTAGAGGTCTCTTCCAACCTCATTATTCTGTGATTCTGTGATTCTGTGATAAGAACATGAATTAACGCACCATATTGACCACAGGGAATATTATCCTGATTTTGTGACTTCAGAGAAAGTGGATTTGCAGGTATGGAGTGATTTGCCAAAGCAACTTCAGGCAGGACTGGGAGCTGAAATAGTAAAATCCCCAAATTCTGCTGTCCTGGAGTCACCCTGGGCTCTGCCTGGGGGATCCCTGGATCCCTCCTGCACTGAACACACACCTGGATGTGCTTATTGCCTCTTATGGGTCATTGTCACACTAATTTTTCCAAGTTTTGCCTCTTCCTGCCCCCTGGCTTGGTGCAGGGAGGGGTCACAGGTGTGCAGACCCTGGTCAAACACCTTTCCCAGCTGCTGGCTCACCTGTCTCTGGTTTTCCCTGCAGATCTACCAGGGCACAGCACAGATCCAGCGAGTGATCATTGCCCGTGAGCACCTGGGCAGGTACAAGGCCTGAGGGATGCCCCAGCTCCAGGCCTGCTATTCCAGGGAAAGGGATTGTGCTGCATTTCTCCATCAGAAGAACATGGGAAAACCCCTTTTCCATCCAACTCCTGTTCTTGTGCCTGACCCAGCATAGGCTCTGGGACCCCATCCATGCCCTGAGCTCATCCCACTGACTGATCATCCCAAACATCCCTAAACCCCACAGGGATCTTAGCGCTCCTTCCAAATCTCCCTTTGGCTTTCAGCAGCAAAGGAGACAAAACCCTTCCCCAGCAAACCTGGATGAGCAAACCTGATGGTCGGATTTGGGCTGTTTCCACGTTTTTAATGGCACTGATCCACTCGCTTTGATTATTCCTGGGGCTTAGGTGATGGCAACTGAATCAGCCTCAGGGAATTGAAAAACCCCTGACTTTTCCTCCTGTGGAAGGGCCCAGCTGGCTGTGGCACTTAGGCTCCAGGGCCCCAGTTCCCAAGATCCACAGGAAACACTGTAGGTTTGGAGCCTTTCAACAGCCAGATCTCAAGAAAGACTAAAGTGAATCCTTATTTCCCATGCCTCGAGCCAGAATTCCTTGTTACGGGTCCGTGGTAATGACGGTGTGTGAGGGAGGCTACGTATGTGCTGGGAGGAAAGGAGAGGGATGGGGCAATGGGAACGGGAATGAACTGATCCTGTGGAAAAGCGTGCAGGAAATGGGCTGGGTTTGGGCATGGCAGTGTGGGCTGAGCTGGGCCTTGCCCTGATAGGGGCCAGGGCTGAGATTTGTGCAGCGCAGAGGATTTCCCTGGGAAAAGGCTGTCCTGGAGTCCCTGCCAGGGCCCAATAAATGCTGTCGGTGTTGATGGGCTGATCCCACACTCCTCACACGCTCTGCTGGGATCCACTGCCTTGTGCTGGTCCCAGCATGGGACGGGCTTGTGGGTGGGACTGGGGTGGGCTGGGAATGGACAGGGGAGGATGGAATGGGGGTGGAAGGGGATGGGGACTGTGCAGAGAAGCCACACTACCAAAAGCCAATGTCCACCAAGGAAACAGGAGTCTTACAACTTGATTCTGTGAAAAATGTAGTATGTTAATTCATACTCTTACAGTTAATGAAATTTATTGAAAACTATAAAACTGTATATATATGTGTGTTGTATGAAAGTATAAGTTTCAGGACACCCTGTAACATCTTGTTAAACCAAATTATGAAAAGGCAGGCACCACCCCAGAAATTTACATTCAGAAATAGACAAATGGTTTACAGGAAAAACAGCAGCCTCCTCAATCACCTGGAGGAGACCCATCAAGATAAGGCGGCAGGGCCATCAACACCCCATCCGACACCCTCACCGAGCATCAAGCATCATCATCCATATCTCGACCATTCATCAGCCAGGAGGATCTATAGAAACTGGACATTTACATATGAACTGAGAGAAAGAACTCTTTTCAGCCTAGTCGGAGACACTGAATAGCTAGCTGGGACACAAAGGGAAATATGGGGAAATATTGCCAAGGGCAGAATAAAATGTATAAAAACTAAGCCCGGAACCGGGCAAATTTGTGAACCTAGGGGGAGACAGCAGACGGCCAGATTCTGTGTCTCAAGGTTCACCCTTGTCATTTTCCTGGGAAAAAGACTGTCGAGTATCTCCGCTGTTGGTGGGTTTACCAAAATTCTGTAATTTGATCTCTGTTAATAAACCGAATTATTATTTTAATTGGAATATTGGATTGGCATTTATAACACTCCCAACCTGTCCAGGCTTCTGGAACAACCCCAGCTCTCGCACTGCCCGTTTCTGCTCCCCCCATTCCCGGGTTTGCCTCCCAGCGCTGCTGGTACCCGGCGATCCCCACGTGTCTCTGGGCTGACAATGCAGCCCCTGAGCCGGGCAGAGCAAGCCCCACCACGGGGGGACCCTGCATGCCCCGCTCCCTGGGCAGGCGCGCCCAGCCCCGGGCACAGAGCTCCGCCAGCCCCCGCCGCCCCCTCCCCAGGGCCCCGGGGACCCCCGCAGCCGGGGCCGGGTCTGAGCGAGGCGGCCCCCGAGCCCGGCTGCGTGGCCAGGGGGGCACGGGGAGCCCGGAGCCTCTGTGCCAACGCTTCCCCCGCTCTCCCTCAACCTTTGCCCGGCCCAGCCCGGCCCCCCGAGCCCCAGCTGGCCCCGCACGGCCACGGCCGGGCCGCTCCGCTCCCCTGCGAGCCCGGCCACACGGACCCACCTGCGCCGGGGCCCACGGGCCACCGAGAGCTCCCCGGGCCGCCCGGGCCTGGGCCCCGAGCACAGAGCTCTGCCCGGGGGGCTCCCGGCCCAAGGCGGCGGCTCCGGGCCCGGGCGGCCGCTCCCGGCTCCCACAGCCCGCCCGGGGCCGCCCCGCCCGTGCCGGGGCTGCGCCAGCGCTCCCCGCACCCAAGGGGGTTCAAACTGCCGGGAGCATCTCACAAAAAAACATTGCCCGTATCCCCTCCCAAAACAATAAAATCCCAACCAGCCATCAACCCCCACAAAAATAATCCACAAACAAACCCACAAACTAACCCCTTCCACCCTGCCCTCCTGCGCCTTCGCAGGGACCCCGACCCCGCGGGAATGCCCCCGGGCTGGGACAAAAAGCTGCTCCCCTGGAGGCGCTTTGAACACCCACCCGCGGCCCGGCCCTGGCACACGGCTCCCGGCAGCTGCCCCGCTGTCCCAGCCGGGCCTTTGCAGCAGGGAGGCTCTGCGGGACCCCCGGGCTGTGCCCCCTCCCAGTCCCTGCCCGCCCCGGGGCTGACCTTCAGCCCGGGCTCTCTCGCTGTCCCGGCTCCTGCAGAGTCCCCGCTCGCAGCTCCTTGGGCCCCTGGGCTCTCCTCTGGGGGTTGGGGAACAGCCGGCAATGCAACCTTGTTCCGTAAAGGAATCATTTTGGTGCTCTCTAGAAAGGCCAAAACTGAAACTTTGTTCCTTTTGCCTGGGTGCAGAGACCATCAGGGCATTTTCTGCACAGAGTTCCAGCCCCCAGCTTTTGTTGAAGGAGCTGCCTACCAATGTCACGCTGCCAGGAGCCTGTCCTTGCTGTCACCTGCTGTGGCTGGGCATGAACAGAGCTCCTGCACTTGCATTTCCAGCTGCTGTGCAACCAAAGCTGAGGGATCTGGAGCTGCCTGAATGCAAAAACTGCAATATGAGCCACTCTCAAGGGGGAAATCTCCCCCTGCTGTGCCAGCCCATGGCAATGCTGCCATTCTCTGCTGTTGCTGGGGCGCTCTTGGGTCTGGCTGAGCAGGAAAGGTGACCCTGAGCCAGGAGATTTCTTTGGCTGCAGCAAAGCCTTGGAACGCAAAGACCTTCCTGATGCTGTGCCCTGAGCCAGGATGGAATGAGCCACCAGAGCTGAGCCTAAATTTCTTACCGAATTCACAGAGTGACTGGGTAGGATGAGACCTTCAAGAGCATCAAATCCAACCCATGCCCCAAACACCTCAGCTTAACCTGGGTTAGTGCCCTGAGTGCCTCATTCAATCTTTTTTTAAACACATCCAGGGATGGTGACTCCACCACCTCCCCAGGCAGACCATTCCAGTACTTTATCACTCTCTCTGGGAAAAACTTCTTCCTAATATCCATCCTGTATTTCCCTTGGGGCAGCTGAAGACTGTGTCCTTTTGTTGTGTCAGCTGCTGTCTGGAGAAAGAGACCAAACCCCACCTGACTACAGCTACCCTTCAGGGAATTGTAGAGAGCGATTAGGTCACCTCTGAGTCTCCTTTTCTCCAGGCGAAACAACCACAGCTCCCTCAGCCATTCTTAACAGGGGTTTTTGTTCCAAGCCCCTCACCAGCCTTGTTGCCCTCTCCTGGACGTGTTCAAGCGTCTCAATGTCCTTCCTAAACTGAGGGCCCAGAACTGGACACGGCACTCCAGGTGCAGCCTCACCAGTGCCGAGTACAGGAGAAGAAACACTGCCCTGCTCCTGCTGGCCACACCATTCCTGATCCAGGCCAGGAGCCATTGGCCTTCTTGCCCACCTGCCCACACTGCTGCCTCATGTCCAGCCTGCTGTCCAGCAGTGCCCCAGGTCCCCTTCCCTGGCTGCTGTCCAGCCACTCTCTTGCCAGCCTAGAGTGCTGCAGGAAGTTTTTGTGGCCAAAATGCAGGACTCAGCACTTGAACTTATTAAACTTCATCCTATTGGACTCTGCCCATCTATCCAGTCATTCCAGGTCTCTCTGCAGAGCCCTCCTACCCTCCAATAGATGGACACATGGTCCAAGCTTAGTGTCAGCTGCAAATTTACTAATGAAAGACTCAATCCCCTCATCCATGTCGTCAATAAAAATATTGAACAGAACTGGCCCCAGCACAGACCCCAGGGGAACACCAGTGGTGCCACCAGCTGGATGCAGAACCTTCACCACCACTCTCTGGGCCCAGCCATGCAGGCAGTTCTTAACCCAGCACAGAGTGCTCCTGTCCAAGCTGTGGGCTGCCAGCTTTTCCAGGAGTGTGCTGTGGGAGACAGTGTCCAAGGCCTTGCTGAAATCCAGGTACACAACATCCACTGCCTTTCCCGCACCCACCTGGCGGGTCACCTGGTCATAAACGGAGACCAGGTTGGTCAAACACGACCTTCTGTTCTTAAACCCGTGCTGGCCGGGTCTGATAGCTTGGCCATCCTGTAGGTGCTGTGTGATGACACTCAGTATAAACTGCTGCAGTACCCTACTGGGTACTGAGTTCAGGCTGACTTGAGTTGTGGGATAAGGATTTACAATTCAAACTGTAAAGCAGGTATGTTTTATTTCCATCTGGGACACAAGGGGGATTTTCCACCATACCTGCGTACCTGGTTGAGACAGGTTTAAGGTTTAAATACACTCAGATCCCACAAAACAACCCCTCCCTCCCCGCCCATTCTCTGCCCACTCTCCGCCTCCTTGCACTTCCTATTATAATTAGCCTTCTCTGGTGCCACATCTCCTGGTGGTTGCAGGCTGGGGTCTTCTGATGAAGTAAGAGGTCTTCCTCAGTTGTTCACTGTTTGACCTCTTCCTCTGGGCAGGTGCAGTGAAGGTTTGGCTAACTCCCAGGTCACTTTGTCCTGGCCAAAACCACGAGCCTGGTTCTTTCTGATTTCTTAAGCCACAGGTTCTGCTTTATGGGGTTTTCACTATACCTAAGTCTTGCTTTACTGAGTTTTCACAATATACACAATATACATCTTATCTCTGTGGCCTTTACCTAGCAACTAAATCCTCATGTGTTCTGCTACAAGTTGTTTTTCTGCTTTTACAGGATTGCTAAATAAGCTGTATATTTCTGCTTCCCCTCCATCTGATTAAGCACATTAAATGCTTCTAAAATTCTGAATTTTAGATATGTTTCCCATATCAAACTGGCCTATAATTACCAGGATCCTCCTTTCTACCCTTATGGTGTAGGGGTCACACAACACATTGGCCAACCTCCAGTCCTCTGGAACCTCACCAGTGAGCCAGGACTGTTGAGAAATGATGGAGAGTGGCTTCACAAGCTCATCTGCCAGCTCCCTCAACACCCTGGGCTGGATCGCATCTGGGCCCATGGATTTTGAACATCCAAGTGGCTCAGCAGTTCTCTGACTGCCTCCTCCTGGATAACAGGGGCACCATTCTGCTCCCTGACACCATCTACCAGCCCAGGAGGGCAGCTGTCCTGAGGACAAGCCGTCTTCCCACTAAAGACTGAGCCAAAGAAGGCGTTAAGCACTTTTGTCTTCTCCTCATCTGCAGTTCCTAAGTTCCCTCCCACATCCAGTAGAGAACAAAGGTTGGTCCTACCCTTCCTTTTGCCATTAATTTATTTGTAAAAACATATTTTATTATCCTTTACAAAAGGTGCCAAAATGACTTCAAGCTGAGCTTTGGCCTCCCTAATATTTTTTTTCCTACATGTTCCCTTAAATACTTCCTGAGAGACCTGACCCTCCTTCCAAAAATGATACATCCTCTTTTTATTCCTAAGTTCCTCTGAAATCTCCTTGCCCATCCAGGCTGGACGTTTGCCTTGTCAGCTCATCTTTCAGCACACAGGGACAGTCTGTTCCTGTGCCCTCAAGATCTCTGCATTGAAGCACACCCACCTTTCCTGGACTCCTCTGTTTTTAAGGGTTCCTTCCCAAGGAACTCTCTGAATAAGTCTCCTAAAACGGCCAAAGTCTCCCCTCCAGAAGTCCAATGTAAAAATCTTTTTGATGTCCCTCCTGAATTCACCACATATTGAGAACTCTGTAATTTCATCATCCCTGTGCCCCAAGCAGCCTCCAAGCACCACATCTCCCACCAGCCTTTCTCTATTTGCAAACAACAGGTCGAACATAGTCCCTACCCTGCTGGCCTCACTCATCCACTGTCACAAAAAGTTCTCCTCCATCCACTCCAAAACCTTCCTGCACTGCCTCTTTGCCGCTGTACTGAGTTCCCAGCAGATGTCTGGTAGGTTAAAGTCACCTACGAGAACAAGGGCTGGTGATCCTGAAACATTCTCCAGCTTCTTAGAGAAGAAGTTGTCCACCTCTTCTTCCTGCTTGGGTGGACGATAACAGACTCCCAGTAGGTACCCCTGGGAGCCCGTCCTGTTTGCTTCGGGTAGAACAGGAACAATGAAAACCTTCCCAATGGCACAACTCCCCAGCCCACAAGGGGAAAGGAAAGAAAAAGTTGTCAAGTTCTCAAAACCTTTCTCCTGCTTTGCTGCAAGACTCCTGCTTCACACATGTTGTGGAAAGTCAAGAGAAGCTGCATGGGTGGGATATCTTGTGACAGATGGTGCAACTCGTTCTCCAGGAAAGGTTCTTGGAAAGAGCAGACAGGACTGTGGAGAAGATTCTGGGAAAGCTGAAATAGCTTTTCGGAAATGAAATGAAAGTGGAAAGAAACAACCCAAGATATTTTCCTCTGTTTATTTCTCTGTCCCACTTTCCATCTTAAACTACTTCTTCATCTCATTAATTCTAAATGGGTCTCACCTCTGACATCCAAGACTTGGCAAGATTTAGACACTGTAAAATACCATGAGCTACATCCAGTTTGCCTTCCCGTTTTTCTTGGAAAGCAATGCCGGAGACACAAGTGCAGTGCTTGGGTCAGGTTCAAATTCTGCATTCAGGGAATGTGCTGTGACAGTGTCTGACCCTCAGCAGGGACAATGCACAGCAGCAGCCAAGGGGATTCCTCTGTCACTGTGCAGGAGTCAAGACTGGGCCCTGACTGAAAACGGCGAAGTTCCCGTGTTTGGACAGGCTCAGGGGCTGCCCCGGGGAGTGCAGGGCTCGGTGCGAGGCAGAGGGGGCAACGGAAAAAACTGACAAGGGGACAAACGGCCCTGGAGCTTCAGTTGCAGTGGCAGCAGCAGCAGCAGCGGCAGCAGCGGCAGCAGCGGCAGCAGTAGAGAAGAAAAAAGCGGCTTTGTTGACCAACCCGTGCTTCCCCTCTCCCTCTCCCACAGTCCCGCAGCCTCTCCCTTTCCCAGTGTCCCCCTCCCAACCCAGTCTCCCTCTCCCCTGCCGGGCCGGGCCATGCCTCGGGCCCACCCCCGGCCCCGGGCGGGGCTGCCCCGTCCCTGCCCCCGGGCATCCCGCCGCGGTCTCGCCTTCGCCCGGCTCTGGCAGTGCTGGAGATGGCGCTGCTGGGCGGGCATCAGTGCCTGGGGCTGGGGCAGCATTGCTGGCCTTTGGCTGCGCCTTTACCGAGCCCAGCCCCGGCCCCGGCCCCGGCCCCGGCCCCGGCCCCGGCCCCGGCCCCGGCCCCGGCCCCAGCTCGTCCCTGGGCCCGCAGAGGACACAGGCGGCGCGGCCGCTCCCGCCGCCTCCACTGCGGCTTCCCCGGCCCAAGCTCCTCCGCTTGGCAGCGCGGCCGCTGGCCCTGAGCCGCTGCTGTCCCGTTGCCAGGAGCAAATGCCTGGGGATGCCCAGCCCGGGCCGCTCGAGGGGCGCTCGGGGGCCGTTCCTGGCCCCGGGCCGAGCGCTGACAGCCGCGTCTCGCCGGCAGGGAAGGCGCAGCAGGCCCTCCAGGAGCAGAACCGCCTGGGTTCGCTGCTGGGCCACGGCGGCTTCGGCAGCGTCTGGGCGGCCACACGGCTCTCAGACCGTGCCCCGGTGAGCGGCAGGGCCGGTGGTGGGTGCACAAGGAAGGGGCGCAGGAGGAGGAGGAGGGCGAAGGAGAAGGAGGCTGGGGCTGGGCAGGGCAGGCAGTGAGCTCAGCCTGCTGCTCCCCTTGGCTTGCAGGTGGCCATCAAAAGGGTGCCACGGAACCGTGTCCGGCATTGGGGTGAGCTGGTGAGTGAGCGGGGCCAGCAGGAGAAGCTGGGCCATGCCGGGCGGGGATGAGCTGAGGCCTGGCAGGGTGGAAGCCGCCAGGACGCCTGGAGGGAGAGCGGGCGTGGGGCCAGCAAAGGGCGCAGAGCATCCCGGGCTGGCTGAGGGGTCCCTGACCCCTGGCACAGCCTCAGCCCCACTGACAACACTGTGCTCCTCCCACAGCCCAACGGCACCAGCGCACCACTGGAGATCGTGCTGCTGCACAAGGTCTCCACTGGCTTCCCTGGTGTCGTCCAGCTGCTGGAGTGGCTGGAGCTCCCCAAAGACATCATTATCATCATGGAGCGCCCGGAGCGTTCTCAGGACCTCCAGCACTTCATTCGGGCACGGCGGTTCCTGTGCGAGGAGGTGGCGCGGGAGCTGTTCCGCCAGGTGCTGGAGGCCGTGCGGCACTGCACCAGCTGCGGGGTCCTGCACCGCGACCTCAAGCCAGGGAACATCCTGCTTGACCTGGCCACCGGGCAGGCCAAATTGATCGATTTTGGCTGTGGCACCTACCTACAAGACACAGCCTATACTCACTTTGCAGGTGAGCCCTCGCAGGGGTGTGCTCCCCATTCCAGACATCTGGCCAAACATCTCACAGCCCAGCCTGGGTGTGGCACTGGGGTTCCCCGCCACTCATGGCACTGAGTCTTCAGCCCAGCTGCTTTTGAACACAAGTGGGTGGGGGGACCAGCTTCCAGCCCTGCTGGCAGCCTTTGCCAGCCACTCTGCCTGGGACTGGGGCTGGGGCTGGGGCAGCCAGCCCAACAGAAGCACCCGTGGGTGGGGGTGTCTGAGAGGGGAGCCAGAACATATGCACCAGCCAGTCTGGGGAGCAGGTGAGAAAGGGCTTGGACTGCTGTGATTGCCTGGTTTGCTTTGGGTTCATAATGGTTTTTGGGGCAATGCAGGCAGGGACGAGTAAGGCATGGTTTTTCCCCAGCACTGAGTGGGTTTTGCTTGTCATGGTTGGGCCTTGCCAGGGCTTCCACTGCCACCTTCCAACACCAGTGGCTTCTTTTCCAACCCTAAGTTTGTGCACAAGTCCCAGGTGCTGGCCAGAGGGCAGCAGGTCACACCACGTGCCACTGGGGCAGCCCCTGCACGCCCAGGGATGCTGGTGCCAGGCTCTGGGAGCAGCAGCATCCCCCTGATGAACTCCATCTGTATTCCATAGGAACACCGTCATACAGTCCCCCGGAATGGAACCAGTTTGGCTGGTACTATGGACAGCCAGCTACCGTCTGGTCCCTGGGCATCCTGCTGCACCAGATGGTGTGTGGGGAGCACCCTTTCAGGAGGGGCCACAAGATCAGCTGGGACCATCAGCTCTTGCTGCCACCACGGCTCTCTCAAGGTGAATCCTCATCTCTGGGCACGGGGGAAATGCCAGTGCTGGGAGACAGCAGTGGGCTGTGGCAGCTGCTGAGGAGGTGGCACGTGTCCTGCTGTCCTGCTTTCCTCCAAAACAGGGAATTCCTGGGAAAGTTTAGGCCCAGCTCTGAGCAAATGCAGCATGGCCTGAGAATGGGAACAGTGGGGCAGACAGGAGCCTTCTCCAACTGACCAGCGGTTTCTGGTTTCTCTCGCCAGAGTGCCAAGATGTCATCCGGCGGTGTTTATCCATGCTGGATGTGGACCGGCCTTCAGTAGAAGACCTGTTGTGTCATCCCTGGATGCAGGATAGTCATCTGCCATAGAAGAAGGGAGAGCCACAGAAACAGCGATGCAGGGCCCTGGTAAGTTCCAGCTCCACACATGCCTTGGCAATCAGAAGCAAAGGACCCAGACTTTTTTGTCCTGCCTGTGTCACTGCACAGGGGTCATCAGATGGGAAGACACAGCCCCTGTGCTGGAGCTGAGCTGCTCTGCCCAGCACTGCTGGCTGCCATCCCAGCTGCTTTGGCTTGTCCTGGGTCACTGCCAGCTGGGGCCCTGGGCAGAACACTGACAGCCTGGTCTCACTCCCAGGGAAAGAGAAGCAGCCCCTGGAGAAGCTGTGCCAGGTGGGGCTGCTGCTGCTGGAGACAGCCAGGACAACATCAAGGATGAAAACCTCTTCCTCGACCAGGCCACCACAAAGCTGAAGATGATGGACTTTGATTCTGGCACCTTCTTCAAAGCCAGGCTCCACAGTGAATTTGCAGATGAGTGCACACACAGGGGGATGCTCCCAGATTTGGGCATTGCACAGGCTGGCCGGGAAACAAAGGTTCCCCCTTTTGCTGGGGTGGAAGCACCTGATTTTTCAGTGGGCGCCAAGCTGCATTTTGGCAGGGCTGGGGGGCATGAGCTGGGGTGGGTGTGAAATGGGTGTGGGGTCCTGGCCCTGCCAACAGCCCCCAGTATCCACTGTGCCATTTCCCTCATTTTCCCTTTTTGTCTGTAGTCTATTTTCGTTAATTTCCTGTTTGTTTCTCTAAAGGAAGCGTTCTAGGTGGTGTCCAGTCTGGATGGGGAAGTGCTTGGGACCAGCCGTGCCGTGGATGGGCCGTGCCCTTGGAGAAGGCTGAGGACATCGTTTGGGAGCAGCTTTTCTTCCAGCGGCGGATGGCGTCAGGTGGGTCCCGTCTTCTTGGCCTGGGTGGGATCAGAGCTTTTGGGAGATGGCAGCCAGCACAGGAGCATCCTGCTGTGGGCAGCTGCTGAGGAGGTGGATGTGCCATGGCTGGCTGCAGGCTGGGCACATGTCCTGCCCTCCTGCTCTGCTGCCAAGGTCAGCAATGATGGGCAGCTCTGGGCACCGCTCTGGGCATGGCCAGCATGGCCTGGGCACGGCGGGCACTGGGACAAGGGGGACAGGAGCCTTCAGCTGACGGGCGGGTTCTGGTTTCTCTCCTTGCAGCTGGGCTCTGCGGATGCTAAGGCTGCTCTGGGCTCTGCCAGGGCTCTGCTGGAGCTCAGCCCCAGGCCAGAATCAGCCAAAGAAGAAATGGTGTGACCTGCAGCAGAGACTTGCTTGAGCACTTGGGCAATGCAGCTTGCAGAGTGTACATCTCCGAGGGAAAACATCACACCCTCCAAAATTAAACTTGATCAAGAACTTCTGAAATGCAATCAATCTGGGATGACCCCAAATGACATTTATCAACTTGCCCAAGGTGTAGCTCAGCCCTTCCCTGAAGATTTCTCTCCCCCACCTACTTTTAAATTTCACAACTGCTCCCTCCTTTCCCCCAGTGAGTTCCCAGCCCATCACAGTCTCCGTCACACTGTTGCCTTCCTTGATGGCCTTCACCACAAGGAAAACCAAGCCCCAGGTTTAGGGCCTCATCCTGTCACTGGCTGAAGAGCAGCAATATCTCCGAGGTCCTGTGGCATTTTAGTGTCAGTGAGAGCTGCTGTCCAGCCCTCATCTCTCCTCAGTGCTGAGTTCCCACTCCCTTTTCCTTGTCCTTTCAGCAGGATGAGCTCTGTGAATCCCCTTGAGCCTCCTCACTCTCCCAGCCCACCCACCCACCTCACTAAGGTTAAGCTGAAGCTTCTTTGTCTCCTCTGGCACACCAGTGCAGTCCCCTCTGCGGGGAGCCCCAGCCCCAGGGCACAGCACACAGCAGTGCAGTGTGGGCTGGAGCAGCTGCCCTGCACCCCTGGCTTGGCTGTTTGTGGCAAGGAAATGCTCCCTGTTTGCAGCTGTCCCTGCAGGATGGCCCCAGGGCAGAGCCCAGCCGGGCTCCCACTGCATCCCCTGAAGCCTGGGGCAGACAGTGGTACCAGGGCTGAGGTTCATGGGCTGTCTCTGGGAGCCTCGCCTGAAAAGACACACAGAGCCACGAATCTGGGGAGATCAGAGCAGCAGGGAGAATCTCCTGCTTTGTTTATTACTTCCTATTGTATACTTTAGCAAGGTGCCCATGGATTGGAGAGTGGCATTCCCCCTGCTCAACCACATTGGTCAGAGGGACTGTCATTCAACCTCCCCTTCTCTTGGAGAAGGAATTCAAAACAATAGCAATATTTACAAAACACAATCTCCTTGTTTACATGAATGAGCGTGAGAAGGTGCACACTTCTACTTTAGTATGAATGCTCAGAAAACTGGGAGAATCTCATGGTGACAATGGGGAGCACCCAGAGCTGTGGCTTGCAGTCAGTGTTTGCAAGGGTTGTGTTCTCATCTCCTGCAGCCTGTGGGGAAAACAAGCTGTGCTGCCAGGCCAGCAGTGCTCCTGTGGGCAGGGACAAGGCTGAAGGGCTTTCCCATTGCAGAAGAGGTGGCACTGAGCCTTGTCAGGGCCTGGCAGGGCTGGAGCCGGGTCTGGCCTGCTGTGAGGGACTCGCTACCACCAACCGGCTCCACCCACTGTGCTGCGTCCTCCAGGGACAGAGGGGTCTGTGTGTGCCAGGGGCTCTGGGATGTCTCTGTCTGCATGGACAGAAGGGTGTGTGTGTGCCAGGGGCTCTGGGATGTCTCTGTCTGCATGGACAGAAGGGTCTGTGTGTGCCAGGGGCTCTGGGATGTCTCTGTCTGCATGGACAGAAGGGTCTGTGTGTGCCAGGGGCTCTGGGATGTGTCTGTACCCATGGACAGAAGGGTCTGTGTGTGCCAGGGGCTCTGGGATGTCTCTGTCTGCATGGACAGAAGGGTCTGTGTGTGCCAGGGGCTCTGGGATGTGTCTGTACCCATGGACAGAAGGGTCTGTGTGTGCCAGGGGCTCTGGGGTGTCTCTGTGTGCATGGACAGAAGGGTCTGTGTGTGCCAGGGGCTCTGGGGTGTCTCTGTGTGCATGGACAGAAGGGTCTGTGTGTGCCAGGGGCTCTGGGATGTCTCTGCCTGCAGGGACAGAAGGGTCTGTGTGTGCCAGGGGCTCTGGGATGTCTCTGCCTGCATGGACAGAAGGGTCTGTGTGTGCCAGGGGCTCTGGGATGTCTCTGCCTGCAGGGACAGAAGGGTCTGTGTGTGCCAGGGGCTCTGGGGTGTCTCTGTACCCATGGACAGAAGGGTCTGTGTGTGCCAGGGGCTCTGGGATGTGTCTGTGTGCATGGACAGAAGGGTCTGTGTGTGCCAGGGTTTCCATAATGTCTTTGTACCCATGGGTATGGAATGAACACAGAGTGAAAGTGTCAGTCACGTTGCTTGCACACTCCTTCCTCTTTGCACAAGACACATCCATGCACACCCCCATGTATGGATATACTAAAAGGACAGGGATAGATAGAGATTTCCCACAGAGTTCTAAGTTTAGAATAACTCACTTTTAAGCCAGTGACCAGGGCATTTTTGTCCCAGCTCATTGTGAGTAGGTGTCCAAGAGCTGAAGGGTGCATCATTCAGAAGCAGTTTCAGGATTTCTAGGCAGGAAGTTACACCATCCGTGTAACTCACTGTATTTATCGGGATGGACTCTGCTGGTTCTTTAGGAATATGGAGCAATTGAGACACAAGACTTGGGAAACTCCCAGCTCTGTGGATTTGTGTCAAGGGGGGAGCAGCAGAAACACTTTGTGTCTGCTTTGGGGGATACAGGGTCCAAGGAGCTGGGGTGGCAGAACGTGACCTGGCATGTTGGCAGGTGAAGTCCTGTTTCATGAAATCCCAGAGTGGAACAGGACAAAGCTCCAAGCACCCCCAAGCCCACTGATGAAGTCTTTGTGATGCTGCAAATTCTCAAGGAAAGGCTGCTGCCACACAATCCACTGGGATTTACAACTTTCAGTTGCAACTCTAGGTCGAAGTTTCAAACTGTAATATTTTTTACCCTCAAGATACAGTCATGCACAATCCATCTGTCAGTTTCTTAATGCTTCAACAACAATTTCAAATAACTTAATATTGGAAAGAAAACCCATAATCTTTTAAAAAAGGATACTGAGGTCAGTGAGATGGATCCATGCCATCAAAACATTCACAAATTAAGTAATTTAGTTGTCTTTTTAAGAAGATCAGCTACCTCTTAATCTAAAGTTACAGAAGATTTTTCACTGCATGTTTGTTTTTTGTTCTCCCTTTCTTTTTTCCCTGTTTTTTCCTTTTTTCTTTTCCTTGTTAAGCAGATAACACATCCTAAAAGAGGAATGTACAGCAAAATGAGATACATTTTGGATAAACAATGAAAATGTAGGCTCCTCCTCTGTTTGCTTTTGTCTGGAAACCCTGAAGAAAAAGATCTAGCAGAGACCAGCAGAGGTGTAAAGTGGTTGCTTTGGACTAAACTGGAGTTCAGCACTGGTGACATCCTGATCCAGTCAAGAGTTGCAGAATTCCTTTGCACATCTCGAGCCATGTGTTTGCAGGCACAGCACCTGCAGTGCTGACGCACCAATGCAAGTGAATAACTCTGTTATTTCCTCACAGAATTTGGGCTGTGGCCAAGAACGAGGTGCACCAGTGCTTTGCTGCTGGTTCCTGTGTGGAGCAGCTCCCTTCCCGCTGGCTGAGCTGCTCAGGCACAGCCCGGCAGCTCCTGGCCCTGCAGGGCTGAGGCTTTTCCCCATTGCTGGGCACAGACTGATGCAGCAGCACTGCTGGACACGGGCACACACAGAGGGAGCAGAAGCAGCTGCCTTTGTGCACTTGCAGCTCCAAGGCCCAAACTCTGAGCAGACAGGGCTGCAGGAGTCTGGCAGGCTCCCTGTTTGCTGTGCTGCCCCACTTGTGCCCAGCCCAGCTCTGCAGGGCAGAGGGAGAACAAGGGGCAGCTCCCTGCCAGCTCCAGCCCAGGGACCCCTGCGGCCCCAGGGCTTGGGGCACTGTCAGCACCCGCTGCTGCAGCCACCGCCTCTGCTGGCACTGCCAGCAACAACCAGCCTGGGGCTGAGCCCAGGGAGCAGCAGCAGGGCCTGGAGCTGATCCCTCCCTCTGGGCAGGGCTGCACAAATGACCCCCACAGCAGCAGCAGCAGCACATGGAGCTGACTTTGAGCACAGCCCTGCCACTCTTCCCTCCCGTGTGCAGGGGTGTCACAGCAGCCTGAGGCACCTGGGAGCCCTCAGGGCCAGCAGGGACTTGAGATGGCAGCCCTGGGCTCCTGGGGGCTGTGCAAGGAACAGAGGTGGGGACTCCCTCTCCATGTGCAGCTTCCAGATGGAAAAAGCTGCTGTGCCCAGGCAGCTCCAAGGGCAGAGAAAGGAGGAGCTTGACCACTGGATCTGTGCCAGTCCCACAGTCCTGGGCAGCAGCCACCGAGCACAGGGGAACAGAGGGCACAGCAAGAGGGACAAAAGCAGGCAAGGTCAGAGCCTGGGAAGAGCCAGAGCTGGGAGCAGGAACAGCTGCTCCATTGCACTCTTGGAGAAAGCTCTGGGCTGGTTCAAAGCCCTGAAAGGTGTGAAGGGCAGAGGGGAGGCCACACCAAACAATGCTCCTGTTTCCACACCCTCCCCTCTCAGTGTCCATGAAGGAATTGCATGAACTCTATTCTTCTCTCCGAGTCATCTCGTTCAGCATGAGCAGCTTAGCACCAGGAGCTGAAGGAGCTGAAGCGTTAGGCCACAAGAGCTGAGCAAGAGGAAACTTTTTGACCAAAGTAATGCTGCTAACATGGTCTTGGATGAATCCAGCAGATGGAATCCTGGTATTATGGAATCCTTCATGTTGGGAAAGACCTCTGAGCACATCCAGTCCCGGCATTCACCAGCAGTATCAAGCCCAGCACTAAACCATGTCCCTGAAAGTGCCAAGGCCTGGACAACAGGCCCTGAGTGAGGCCTGAACAACAGGCCCTGAGCCAAAGGTGACCTCTGGATGAACCTTCCAACCAAAGGTTATCTTTGTATCTGCTCCATAATGAAATATGCATGGTCATTAGTGCTATGATAAATTGATCCACTCATCACTTAAACATGGATTGACCTTTCTGTAGTTAGAAACCAGACAAGGCCATGAAATCTGACATCTGGCCTTGTTTGGGGCTGTATGGTCAGAGTCAGCTCCCTTGGTTCCTCCTTGAGCCCTGGCCAGGCTTTGGGAGGAACCCAAGGGGAGAATGAAACCAGATGTTCCTGCACTAGAAGTGCTGTCAGTTTGTTTATTCAGCACTGTCAGAGCTGGGCCCTCTCCCAGCCAGGTTGGAGCCTCACCTGTGTCTGGAGGCCCCTGCAGGAATTCCCAGTGTGCGGGAGTGGCTCTGCAGTCCTTGGCTGTGACAGCTCCCACAGCTGATGTGTGGGTCTGGGTGATGGCAAAGTCTGAGGGTGACTGCTGCTGTCTCTTTCTTAATCACTGCAGGCAATCCTTGGTAGTGATGATTGGGTGCATTGCTGAGCTTCTCCTTTTGTGATTCTTTGCAGTTTTGCATTAGAATAAATCACACCATTGCTGAACTTTGTGTCTGTGTCTTTGGTGCTGACCCTGCTCATGGGCAGAACAGACACTGCAGGCCCAGAGAACCAAAGGTGCCCTGTGACACTGCGGGGGCCTGGTGTGACCAAGGGGACCAGAGTGACACTGTTGGGCCACATGGAACCAAGGGGACCAGAGTGACACTGTTGGGCCACATGGAACCAAGGGGCCATTGAGGTACTCAGTGAGGGTCTCATGCAACCAACTGGACCCTAGTGACGCTTTGGGGTCTCATGGAACCAGGGTGAAATTGTGACATTGTGGGGTCCCAATGAACCAAGCAGCCATTGTGACTCTTCATGGCCTCATGGAACCATGGAGACCATTCTGACACTGCAGGGACTCGTATAACCAAAGGTCCATTGTTTTCCTCTCCCTGGCACTGCAGAGTCCAGACTCTCCTTGCCCCTGCCCCAGCCCCACGGAGCAGCAGAGTCAGGTCTGGCCCTGCAGGTGGATGCCTGGAGGAAGCTGTGATCCAGTGGGAGACCCAGTGGAGAGAGAGGGCCTTGCTTCCATGCTGGAGCAGCCTGTCCTTGGATGGCTGCACCCCGTGGGCAGAGAGACCCACCCCACAGCAGTTTGGGAGGACACTGTGCCCGTGGGAGGGGCTCACGTTGCAGCAGGGGCAGAAGGGCTGCTGCTGGTGAGAGTGGACCCACGCTGGGGCAGTTCACGGAGAACTGTCTTCCCTGGGAGGGGCCCCACGGCCTCACAGGGGAAAGACTCCTCTCCCAGAGCAGCAGAAAATCTCTTGATGAAATGAGAAAACTCCCGTGCCCTGTCTCCCTGTGCTGTTGGTGGGAAGGAGAGAGAGGCTGTGGAGGAAAGGTGTTTTAGGGGCTTATTTTATTTCTCATTATCCTCCTCTGATTCTGTTACTAATAAAATTCACTTTGCAACTTAAGTTGAGCCTTCCTTGCCTTTGAAATATTTCTCCTGGTTCTTATCTCCCTCATGAAGTGTTTGTTAATATTTTTTTCCCTTCTCTGCCCAGCGGTGGCAGCAGAGGGCGAGTGAACAACCCTCGTGGGTGCCTTCAATTGCGCCAGTGTCAAACCACGACAGAAGCTATCTGCAAAAAGCTAACTCCTGGCTATTTGAGCAGGCAACCTTCTAGAGCATGTGCAGGAAGCAGGAGTAGTAAGTTCAAGCCCAAGGAAGTTTTCTGAGCCTTCATCAAAACAACCACCAAGAGGCTGATGACCACCTCGTGCAGAGACCCTGCATGTGCTACAGGGGCTTACATATTCATGTGATTAGAAAATATGCTACAGTATGAAGGTTAGCAAAGTATAATGTGAACATAAAAAACATGTATAAAAGCTAGTACTGTGTGAAGAATGGATGAGTGAGTTTGTGGTGGAGCTATCCCCCTCACTGCGGGTGTCGAATGAAAAAATACCTGCTCTAAAGGCCTTATACTATATATATGGAGGACTGTTTCCTTGCCTAGTGTTCCAGGTTTTTGTCCACCTCATTGGCTCCAAAGCTGGATGCACCTGCAGGAATTCCCAGTGGCTAGTAGTGGTTCTCCAGTCCCTGGCTATGAAAGCTTCCCCCATCTGATGTGTGGATGTGGATGATGGCAAAGTCTGGGGGTAACTGGTACTGTCTCTTTCTTAATCATCATGGTCAATCTTTGATAGTGATGACTGGGTGCAATACTGAGCTTCTCTATTTGTGATTTTGCTGATTTGCATTATAATAAATTCCATTATTCCTTAGGTTGGTGTCAGTTTTTGGTGCTGCTCCTGCTCAGGGGCAGAACAGACACTGCAGCCCCAGAGAACCAAAGGTGCCCTGTGACACTGCGGGGCCTGGTGTGAGCAAGGGGACCAGAGTGACACTGTGGGGCCACATGGAACAATTGAGATAGTCCTGACACTTTGGGGACTAATGTAACCAAGCTTCCATTGTTTTCCTCTCCCTGCTCAGCCCCACAGAGCAGCCCAGCCCTGTCTGGCCCTGCAGCAGGAACTGCAGGCACTGGAGCTCAGGGACAGCCACTCTGTGTCTGCAGTGCTCAGGAGATGCTCAGCTCAGGCAGCTCCTGCAGCCCCAGGGCCAGCCCCGCTGCCCAGCACAGCAGCAGAGAGTTCACCCTGGGGCTCCTCAGGCAGCTCCTGCTGCCCCAGGGACAGGGCAGCCTCTTGCCAGGGTTCCTCTGCACACCCACGGGCTCCTGCCCTGCTCCTGGCACATGCCAGCTGCCCCCAGAGCCTTTCCCAGGGGAACAGGTCTGTGCTGGCCTGAGCAGCCATTACTGCAGCCCCTGCCCTGCTGCCCACAGCCCCGAGCTGGAGCTGCTGCTCTGCAAAATTCAGAGTTCTCAAGAATTAAGCAGAAATACTCAGGTTTCCTCTGGTTTAAATAGGTCTCATCGAGGGACACGATTGAGGAAGTGTCCCCAGGTTCCAGTCAGAGCAGAACACTGCAGGCAGTGATGACAGGTGGGGACAAACAAGGCAAAGGTGTCTCTGATGCTGAGCAAACCTGGATGTGTTTCAGGAATGCAAAGGGCCAAGGCCTGAGCCCCAGCCCCTGCCAAGGCAGATCCTGTCCCTCCCTCACAGCTCAGGGCTCTTCCCGGGCCCTGGGATGTGGGGATGTGCAATGCCAAGGGCAGCACTGTGGGCCGGCCCCTGCCAGGCTGCTGAGCAGGGACAAGGAGGCAATGAGGCCCCAGGCCTGCAAGGGTCACTTGTCTCCTCTGATGCCTCAGGCCCAGGGCCAGCAGCCATGGCCCAAGTGCTGCAGGAGTTGGCTGTGTCAGGGCCTTTCAGCTGCTGCCCATGCCTGTGCCCTGTGCAGCCCAGGCTGTCCCACGGTGTCCGTGCCCTGCGCCTCTGTCCCTGCAGGCTGTCCTCATCCCCCAGCTGCCCCACCTGGCTGGTCCCTTCCTTTGCTGACAGCTCTGCGTCCTGCCTGCCTCTGCCTGGGCACACAGAGCCTTGGGCTGCTCACGACTCCTTCTGGGGGATGTGTTGCACCACAGCCCTGCCCTGGCAGGGAAATTCCTCTCTCCTCATGTCCCTGTTCAATCCAAGTTCTGGCTGAGGGCCGGAGGGAAGGAAAGGATGGCACTACAACTTTCCATGTCCAACCCAGCAGGGATGTGACAGCTCTTTTAACACAATCCCTCCTTGCCAAGGGCACAATGTTCTTTCTGTGCTGAGGCTTTGCTTTAGCAAAGGAAAACTCCTGTCTCAGGGTCACCTTTCCTTTCTTCACCTTTCCTGCTCAGGCAGACACCTCAAGTTCCTCAGCACAAGAGAATTGCACAGTTCACATGAGCAGGCATAGGAGGAAAAGATCTCCCCCTCGACAGATGCTCCCATTCCAATGTTTGAATTCAAGCATCTCCAGGCCCTCAGTTTCAGTTCTGGCCTTGCTAGTGAGGACCAAAAGCTCTACTTTTCACCCCAAGGTTCCATTGCCAGGTGTTCTATAACCCCAAGAGGAGACCCCTGAGGGGCACTGAAACGAGCCCCTCCCTGTGGTGCAGGAGGGTTCAGGGCAGAGGAGGGGCTGCAGGAGCTGGGACACGGCTGAGATGCAGCTGCCCCAGTGGTGCCTCCGGGCTGGCAGGGCTGTGGTCACTCAGGGTCAGTGGCCAGTCAGTTCTGTTGACTGGACACGGGTGTGGACACTTCCCTTGGAGCATCTCTAGGGATGGAATGTTGGGGCTGTCACTGTTGTGTCACACAGACGGGAACGCTGGGGCTGCCCTGCTCCTGCCCCACCCAACAGCTCTGCCAGCGCCTGGAGGGGACACAAAGGCTGAGCCAAAGGGTGAGAATTGCAGAGTGGGCTGAGCTGGGAGGGAGCCACGGGGATCATGGAGTCCAAGCCCTGGCTCTGTCCAGGACACCCCAACAATCCCAGCCTGTGCATCCCTGGGAGCGGTGTCCAAAGGCTCCTGCAGCTCTGGCAGCTTTGGGGCTGTGACCATTCCCTGGGGAGCCTGGTCAGTGCCTGAGCCCCTCTGGGGGAAGAAGCTTTTGCTGCTCTCCAGCCCAGCCCTGCCCTGGCCCAGCCCCAGCCGTTCCCTTGGGAGCTGTCCCTGCTCCCCCGGGGCAGAGGTCGGAGCTTCCCCCGCGCTGCCCCTCGGGAGGAGCTGCAGCCCCTGGGGAGCTCTGAGCTGCGTCTGCTCTGCTGCAGCTGAACAAACCCAACACCCTCAGAGCTCCAGGGAAAGGTCCTGCCCCTGGCTCAGGGCTTGGCCAGTGCCACTGAGAGAAAATCTACTTCCAACTTTTGCCCCACAACAGGGAGGAGCAGCAATTCTTGAATCAGAGAGTGGGGTGGAATGGCGTGTCATTGGTTGGATGGCACGGCCTGGCACATCCTGGCTCAGTGGCACTCCCAGAGCCCCTTGGAGATGAGTGTCAGCTCCCACGGGGACAGCGCTGGCAGCCGTGGCTTCACCAAATCCTGAGTGGTGCCAGTGGCCACGGTGCTGATGGAGGTGGAGGCCGTGCTGGGCACGGGGCCCCGTCAGCCCCAGATCTGTGGGGCAGGGGCTGCACCCCAACCCCAGGGTCCCCTGGCATGGGGTGACCCCTGTCCTCACTGGAGGGCCCTGCTGGAGGCACAGGCTGGAAACAGCCCTGGCACTCCTGTGGTCATCTCTGAGATGTCAAGGGCCAGGCAGAGCATGGGCTGTGGAGGGAGGGGGCTGCAGAGGGGGGCAGGGCCCTTAGGGTCTCCAAAACCCCCTTGAGCCCTCTCAACTTCAATCCCACTACCTTGGGGGTGCTGAGCGGAGCAGGACCCAGAGAAACCCCAACAGCCTCCCACCTGACTGCCAGGGGCTGGTACCTGGTTGGGAGCAGTGATGGTGCCAGCGAGGAGGGGATCCTCTGATTGGCCATGGGCTCTGGATTCCAGCTCTGGGTTTGTGGTCCTGGCTGTGGATTTGAGGTATCAGCCATGGACTTGAGATCCTGGCTGTGGGCTCAGTGTTCCTTGGCCATCCTCACTGAGCGTCCCAACCCTGCTCTCAGTCCCCAGGCATTCTCTCTGTGTGCCACCTGCTCTTCATCCTGGCCATGAGGATCTGAGCTGCTTCTTTCAGCCCAACCACCTCTGCACACTCGACAAGTCCTGCAGCCACCTGGTGATGTCCAGGATCAGGTACAGCCCCAGCCTGGCTCTGATGGCTGGTTGGGGTTGTGCTCTCTTGGAGATGCAGCACTGAGACCCCTCTGCTGTCCCCATCAGGTTCTTCTTCCCCAGCGGGTGCAGACTGGGACAGTCCCACCATTTCCAGCTGCTGAATGACTGGGCCAGACATATCCTGGACTACCCTGTCATTGATTACCCTTTTTCCCAGGTGAACCCTGCCAGGCTGCCTCCTCCTTCTCCCCTTCCACCTCTTCCTCCTCCTTCTCCACCTGCTCCTCCTCATCCAGAGCCCACCATTGCCTGTGGGACGTGGATCCTCTTACCTGACTCACCTGCAGCTGATCATGGCCATCCCACAGTGGGCACGGGGTACCCCAGATTGCCGAGATGGGCACTGTGTGCCACCCCTGGAACAGCCTGACAGCCCTCAGGACAGCTTGGAACCTGTCAGGGCAGCCTGCTACCCCTAGGGACAGCACAGGATAACTGGGGACAGCCTGGCAGCCACTGGACAGCCTGGCACCCAAGGGGACACTGTGATACCCACAGGGACAGCTCTGCATTGCTGAGATGGCCTGGCAGCCACTGCACAGCCTGACATCCTTGGGGACACCTCGCCACACACCTCTGCCTCCTGTCCCAGGCAGCTCCAAGGTGCTGCTGGTGGCTGTGGCACAGGTCTCACCTTGTGGGGACGTGGGTGGCAGTGATGTCACCCTGGCGGTGTCCCCTCAGAAGCTGCAGCACTTGTGGGACATCCCTGACATCGCCGACATCAGCACGGAGCAGGCGGCGAGCCGGGGGCGGCCCCGTGGAGAACCAGCTCAGCACCCTCCCTGTGCTGGGGTGACTTGATGGTGCTTGTATCCCCAATTGTCTGTTCTGTTGGTGCTGTGTATTGAGTTCTGTACCTTTCAGACTGGTTCTGAGAGCCAAGGGGGAGAAAGAAGCAGTGCTGAGTTTGTTTGGAGAAACAGCACTCCCTTCTGCACATTCCAGCTCCTGGACGGTGTTTGTCTGAAGCACGGACAGACTGTGGGACAGAGATTGCCTTTGCTTTCAGTTAGTTTGAGCTAGCTGAGGGAGAGAAGGTCCCTGGACTGTTTTTTCCTTTTTTTCTTGGGACTGTTTAAACTGTCCTGGCCTGAAAACCCCCGAGAGACTCTGGGATCTCACACCCGTGTTCCACCAGGGCCTGGACCTGGGCATTTTCCAGCGCTGGTGGAACTGATAAGGGACTGAGTGAGATGAGATACACCCACATCAAGGACTCTCTCAGTGTTACCATCTCTCTTCAGAGCAGCCAGAGGTTTTATTGTTTCATATTATTCATTCTTTATGCTTGTAGCCACTTTGTTTTTTAAAGAAATAGTTTTTTCCACTTTTCTCTAAGAAGACTTTTTTGTCCGGGACCAATCGGAGGAGGGGCCATTTTGGTTTGCTTCTCCAGAGGAACCCCATTCAGAGGTCCCAAATTTGCCCTAAACCAGGAAAAATAATTTCTTTCTGGTGCCCCGCAAGTGGCTTGAGAAAGTGGAAGAAACTTGTACTGATTGCATTTTGTTTGTCCTTTGTGTGGGGATAAAGCAGGCAGTAGCCACATTGCTGCTTGAATTTATAATGTCCCTTGGGGTGGAGTCCTTCCTGTGTTTTGTTCCCTAGGCTTTTTTGTGGTTTTAATACCTTTCTGGTCCCTAGGATTTTTTTCTTATCCAGAACTAGCTCCAGTGTTGTCTCTAACACGGAGCTTTTACAGTAGGAGAGCACAGATTAGGATAGCTGTCCTCCTGGGCTTAGTGATCATGATTCATAGAAAGTTTATAAAGGTACTGGAGTTTGTGCCAGCTATGTTTGGTTTGTGGTTTCTTCATCCTACCCTGCGTCCTAGTTCCAGCACCATGTTTTGGGGATTTATTAGTAATTGCACGCAGTTTGTTAGAGGAGGAGTAGGGGATGAAACTTTTCAACCTTTCCTTTCCCTCTTTTGAATCTGTTACATCATTTTTTGAGAATGTTCAGTTTCTCCTGAATGTTAAAGTGACCACCTTCCTGGTATTTCATCTGGTGAGCTTCCTCTATATGGTTTGCAGCTTCTCTAGGGTGAGGGCTGAGATGTCCACAAGAGCTTGGTGACCCTGACCCAGAAATAGACCCAGGTGTGGAAAATCCTGAGTGGTGTGGAGAAAGGGACAGAATGGGCCGAACCTTGAAGGAATTTTCTGCTCCCCTAGCTTCGGACTTTCTACATGAACAAATTCAGAACCCAGATGAGGTGGGGAAATATCTGGAG
This sequence comes from Prinia subflava, assembly GCF_021018805.1. NCBI lineage: Eukaryota > Metazoa > Chordata > Aves > Passeriformes > Cisticolidae > Prinia > Prinia subflava. Next base: position 2,815,409 of record NC_086272.1, read on the forward strand.
GAGAAGTGCCATGATGACTGTAAGGAGGAAAAGCTCATTGCAATAAGCTGGGCCCTGGCATATGCTTATGGCACACTGCTAGATACTGTAGGGCAGCAGATGGAGGCAGAGGGCAGGGAGATAAATCAGCAGCTACCCCAGTCCCTCAGGCTGCAGCCAACACCCCAGCTACTCAGGCTGTAGCTAAACCAGACAGTGAGCCTAAGCCAGCAGCTAAACAATAACCCTAAGCCAGCAGCTAAACCAGACAGTGAGCCCAAGACACTGGCAGTCGCTGCAGAAAAGAAGCACACATGCAAAACCTATCAACCAGTGGACAGTGATTCAGGTGAAGGACTCTCAGTGCTTCCCGACATCCAGTCAGAGGCCGATCCAACTGACACAAAAGGAGAAGCTGAACCAAGGAAAAAACGATAACCAGGCTTAGAGAGGCCCTGCCTTTAGCCAGGTAAAGGCTTGGGAAAAACTTGTTTTTTGGACTGTGTGGATTCATTGCCCTGGCACATCAGAACCACAAATATATGAGGCCTTGGTTGACACTGGTGCTCAGGGCACATGAATCCCATCCAGACATGTAGGGACAGAATCTGTTTCTATTGCTGGTGTGACAGGAGGATCACAGGATTTTACTTTGGCGGAAGCTGATGTGAGCCTGAGTGGAAATGAGTGGAAGAAACGCCCTATTGTGACTGGCCCAGAGGCCCCATGCATTTTGGGCATAGACTTCCTCCAAAATGGGTATTTCAAAGACACAAAGGGACTCAAGTGGATGTTTGGGATAGCAGCTGTAGAGACCGAGGGTGTTAAGCAATTGAACACCTTGCCTGGAATATCAGAGAACCCATGTGCAGCAGGACTCCTGAAGGGGGAAGAGCAATGAGTGCCAATTGCCACTTCAACAGTTCATCACCGACAGTACAGAACAACCCGAGATGCTGTGATCCCCATGCACAAGATGATCCGTGAGCTGGAGAGCCAAGGGGTGGTCAGCAAAACACACGCACCCTTCAACAGCCCCATCTGGCCTGGGTGCAAATCTGACAGAGAATGGAAACTGACTGTGGACTGTCGTGCCTTGAATGAAGTGACTCCAGCATTGAGCACTGCTGTGCCAGACATGTTGGAGCTCCAGTAGGAGCTGGAGTCCAAGGCAGCCAAGTGGTACTACTGACATTGCCAAAGCATTTTTTCCATTCCTCTGGCAGCAGAATGCAGGCCTCAGTTTGCCTTCACCTGGAGGGGACTGCAGTACACCTGGAACTGACTGCCCCAGGGGTGGAAGCACAGTCCCACCACCTGCCATGGACCGATCCAGGCTGCACTGGAAAAGGATGAGGCTCCAGAACATCTGCAGTCCATCAGTGACATTGATGGGCACACAACATCCCCCTTCCAGTCCCCCTCCCTGCTCTCTTTGCAGACTGGTTCCAGCTCTGCCCTTCCCAAGTGCCCAAGACCCTCTGGGATGGCTCTGCCCTTTCCAAATGGATTTGAGAGAGGTCCCACAGTGACACTGCCCAGCCTTCTCAACATCCCTGACACCAGAAGCCTTTTCCATATCCCACAGTTCCAGGTCAGTACCCAGAACACAGCACAGCCCTGTCCACGTCCTTGGAGTGTTCAGAAGGGAGGCAGCTGTGATTTCTCCACACAGAGCCCCACCCCAATGGTCACTCTGTTCAGCCCTTGGCTGCCCTGAGCATTTTCCTCTGGAGCCTCCCTGCCCTGGATATTTTTCTCTGTGCAGTCCTAAGCACGGCCCAGTGAAGAATTCAAGTGGTTTCCCAGAGGACGTTACTCTCAGAGTGAAGTGGCCTCAAGGCATTGTTTGTACCACTGGGATTGTGCCCCGCTGAGTGATGATGATGGTGTTTGTGCTCCCTGGGGTTCATCTCCCCACACACACACGATGCACTGCTGAAATCTCCTCAGCACACAGAAACATGGACTGCTGGCCTGGTCCCTTGGTGTCCCTCCATGCAGGGACAACCTCCTGCATGTAAAGGTGAGATGCCTGTGCTGGCAGTGGTGGTTGCAGGGGCTGGTGTGGGACAATTGCCCTGTGGCAGCTTCCCAGGCTGTCCCCAGAACAAAGACACAGCCCAGGACCTGCTCTGCTGCTCCCTCAGCTCCATCCCAGCAGCTCTGGCTGTGCCAGGACACTGCTGTGTGCCCCCTGCACACTCCCCCTCTGCCCCAGGCACTGGGCTTTGCTTTGCCAGGGCATTCCTGGAGCACATTCCTGACAGCAGCTCTGGGGGAGAGCAAAGCCCTCCTGCCCTGCCCTCAGGAGATGCCCTTTGCTGCTGGAGCTGCTGTGCTGGAGCCCAGCTGTGTCCCAGCGGTGCCCATGGCCTGTCCCTGCCTGTGGCACAGCAGGGACACGCAGCAGGACAGTGATCAAGCCTCCAGAGCACTGGGGCCTTACAGCCACAGAAGGGCTGGCAAGGAGAGGCTGCACTTGGGAAGAGCCAGGGCCACTGTCCCTGGCTGTGCTGCTGTGCTGGGGGTCTCTTCCCTGCACCTCTGCTCACAGGCACTGCCCCTGCAGAGACAGAGAAGGGCTGAGGAAGCATCTTGGACACACAGGGCACAACAGGACACTTTATTTTACCTCAGTGCCCAATGATAATGGCTTTTGACTGTCTCTGCTTAACACAAGCATGGTGGATACTGTGTGGGAAATGGATTTGTAGAGAATTCTCAAAGCCTGACAGAAGGCTCACATAGTATGCATCTGTATAAAAACTCTGGGATAAAATATGCTGACTTTGAAAGGCTGTAGGACAGACATTGTTGAGAGAGAAATTGAACTAGAAACTCGTTTCAAAGGATGACCTTGCAAATAGATTAGGTATTTTTGAGAAATAGAACTGAGAAAGATATATTGTAGTACAATGCATGTGAGGTATTTTTAGATGATTGGCTTAAAAGCATTAGCAACTGTTATGAATGAAGGTCCCAGAAACATCCAAAATAAATTTTAGCAACAGTTTTTAATTGAGATGAATATAATCATCTTGAAATGAATAGAAGCAGACTGAGGTAAATACATATAAGGTAAAATTTGGCAGTGGTTAATTAAGTCTGATTAAGGTTCTGATAAGGCATAACCAAAAGCGATCGGGGTATGGAGTGGGACCATTTCCCTCCTCACGTACAAGGCAAAATGATCCAATCTTGAGTTTATATACTACAGGCTAATGCATATGGATTAGGATTTCCCATAAATCTCCTCCCTTTTCTATTTCTTAAAATCTTGGTCACTATATTTTACAGTGCGTGCTCCCCTTGTTGGTAGGGGTTCTCGTTTCCTTTTGGTGGTCTTCTGGGATGCAGATATCTCCTCTTCCTTTCTTGTCCTGCGAACGACCTCACAGGTTGCACCTGTGTAGTTAGTGTTGTGTCATGTAAGAAGGCATTATGTTCCAAAACCTAATTTGGCAATCTAGAAATACAGCTACAACTTTAGAAGTCTTTCCAACGCTACCCATCCCAAGGACAATTCTCAAGACAACTTTGTTTCTTCCCATGCCTGACTCTGTTTTGGGACATTATTTTTTTCAAACTACATCTTGCAACCTATTTTTAGATATAACATCTGCAAAGGGGTCTTTCTGACTTGTAAAATAATTTATTTTATTGCTTTATAATAGTTATTTCCTAAAATATTGATATTGTTATAATTTTCATTAGCATGGATCCATTATATAATCCATATAAAACACGAGGAAAAAGTAAAGTCCCCGCCAGGGTAGAATGTTGGTGCAGGAGGTGTCCCAGCGTGAGCCTGGGCCATGGCCTGGCTCTGTGTGCCAGGAGCCGGCAGCGCTGGGTGCAGGGAGCCCAGGGAGGGCACAGAAATGCTGGGCTGAGAAATGCTGGGGGCACAGCGAGATGGGCGAGTGCAGCCGGCCAGGGCACAGGAGCAGCACGCACAGGGGGCACAGCCTGCAGGAGAGATGGCCCAGGGCTGGGCAGGGCTGGCAGGGCCACAGGCACCCAGGCCTTTGTCCCCTGGGCTCTGGCAGCGCCTCTGCAGCCCCACAGAAGGAACTTTCCTTTCAGGGCCTGCACTCTGGCTCTGCCTCAGCCCTCCCTGAGGAAGCTGGCAGGGCTTGCAGGTTGATGACATTTGTCCTTGCTGCCCCTCCCATCCCCCTGCCCCACAAAGAGCCCTGAGGCACCCGTGAGGGACAGGCCCTGCTGTCCCAGCCTGGGCTCAGGGCTTGGCCTTTCTGCTCCCTGCAGCCAGCCCAGGCCTTGCTCAGCATTGCAGTTCCCTGCTCACAGCCTTGGGCTCCCTGCAATCCTGCCCTCAAGGATCTGCTCTCAGCAGTGCCTGCGGAGCCTTGGGCACTCCCTGCCCTCACTGGTGTTAGGAACGAATTCCCAGTGGGTATGAGGGCTCAAAAAGCTGCCCGTGTTCGCTGCTGTGGCCCTGGGAGGGGGCAGGGCTGTGTCTCTAGAACATCAGCCGCCGGGCAGCCACAGCCACGCCGTGCGGCCCTGACAGGCACAGCAGCCGCTGCTGACGAGAACCACAGCAAGGCTCTGAACAGAGTAAATGGAGGGGGGAGCACTGGAGCCCCCAGAGTTTCTCAGGGAAGGGAAAACCCCGGTCGAGAGGGATTGTGCCATCCCTGTCCTGCCCCCCATAGCTGGGGTGATGCTGCTCTTCCTAAGGAGCCGCTGACCCCCTCCCAGCTAGGCGAGATGTAGCCCCACACCCCAGCAAGTTTGAGGACTGGGGGGAAGCTGCCCTGTGGCATTCTCCTACCTCATTAAAATGTGAAAAGGAGCGGCTGCTGTCTAGATAGCCCTGTCATTGTTAGCTGTAACTACCTTTTTTCAGCAGGGATACCTCTGCTGGGACCAGGACAAATGCATATGCATTTGTATATGCAAATAAAACTGACCCTGTGAATCCTGGGAGGGCTATTTTGAGAGGAACTGCACCCCAAGATGGGAAGCTAGATGCATCAGAGGAGAATTAGATGGTGCCCTGGCCGAGGAAGGAGTGGACGCAACCCCTGGCCTGGTTTGAAGACTCACCATGACCTATGAGGAATCTGAATGGAATGGGAGCCAGCCAACTCAAGTGACTGATACAAAGAATGGGAAACTCTTGAGGTTTTTCCCTGAGGGTAAAGAGCTGACACCTGCTATCCTGGACTCCAGGGACAGACCCCTCACCGTTCTGCCTTCTGATGGTTGACCAGAGAGAGCTTCTAGCTGTTCCTGTGAAGACAACGAGTCGGCACTTTCTGTGGGCAGCTGAGCGAAGAATTGCAACAGCACCTGCTCCTTTGGATTGCTGCAGCAGCGAGGAAAACTCCTGCTGGACCCTACTATCCAGCTGATGACTTTAATAAAGAGCTGATCACTTTAATGAAGAGCTGAATATTAATAAAGGCATATGCCCTGTTCTTTTCAATTAGGAGCTCCTTTGGGAGATCCACACTCACAAAGGACCACCCCCAAAGAAGACGACCCTCTGCTTCGAGGGATCCTTGGGAATCGCTGGCTACTCCTGGACCCTGGGATCAGCGTGGGACCAAGCAAAGCAGAAGAACGCCGGATTGACCCTGGGATCAGCTTGGGACCAAGCAACGTAGAAGAACGCCAGATTGGTGAGATAAATCCGTGGCGGAAATGGGAGGCGAGTGAAGGAGTGCTTGAGTGAGATGGGGGCCAGCAGCTCGGACCCCAGAGCAAAAGTGGACCCCCTAGTATCGCGTTTCCAGACACCCGAGAGGGGGCCGGCCGAGAACGGGGGAAAGCAAATGGCATAGAAGAGTGACTGAGGCGCCTCCTTGGGGGAGGGCCCCTCCGAGTATGCAAAGGTTCTTGAGGTGTGAGGTAAGATCCTTGGCAGGGCAGGTGAGAGGTCCCTGGCAGGGCTGCCTCAGAAGGCAATTGAAAGAGGATCCCTGGCACGGCAGGATGCCCCATCAGGCAGGTGAGGGAAGATCCAAAGCAGAGCAGGTGCAAGGTAATGTCCCCAGCATGGCAGGGCAAGATGCCCCAGTAGGCAGGTGAGAGAAAGTCCCTGGCAGGGCAGGTAGAAAGTCCTGGGCAGGGCAGCATGCCCCAGAAGGCAGATGAGAAAAGATCCCCAGCAGGGCAGGTGAGAGGTCCCTAGCAGGGCAGGATGCCCTTATAGGCAGGCAAGGAAGATCCCTGACAGGGCAAGTGGGAAGTCCCTGTCAGGATAGGGCACAATGTCCCAGCAGGCAGGTGGGGGATGTCCCTGAGAGAGTTTAAACATATCCCAGCAGGCAAGTAAGATACCATTAGCAAGCAGGAAAGCAGGCATGAAGGTGAGCAAACAGACAAGAAAGCAGAGAGGCAAGCAAGAAGGCAAGCAAGAAGATGAGCAAAAAAGGCAGGCAAAAAGAGCAGGCAGATGAACAAAAAGGGAGGCAAAGGGGGCTTCGCCGGAGTTCAGGTGTAAGGCTCAGCAGGACGTTCGACCTCAGCCTGGCAGGGAGTTCGAGTCTCCTAAGCCTTGTGAAGTTAAAGAGTTCAAACAAGACTCAGCAGGGGTCCAAGCCTAGAAAGCCTAGCAAGAAGTTCAGACTTAAGTCGAAAAGTAAGAGAGAGATACCCTCAGCAGAAAACAACGGGTGTGAGTCATAGTAGTAAGTGTAATAACTGAAAGAGAGTTTTAAAAGAGATAGAAGAAAAAGTGTCAAGAGTGGGGTGCCAAGAAATTAGATTCTGACCATTTAAAGTTCAGTGAAGAGATTCAGAATGTTTAGTTGTAAGAGATCAGACAAGCTTTAGTTATCTTAAAGTTTAGATTGCCCATCAGAATATTCCAGTTCAGATTGAAGCACTGTTAGGGTACTTTGTTTTTCCATTTATTTTAAGGCCTAAAAACTGAGATGATGTTATAGAAAACAAGCAGACCCTTCCAAAAAGACAGTAAAGAAGATTCTCCCTACCATCCCCCTGGAGCAATTGTCAGACCAATATGATCCTTAAAAGACCACAAAGAGTCCAGATAAAGTTAAGATGATACATTATAGTAAAAGAATATAGCTGAGATTAAAATTACAAAGAGAGTAGCCATAGTGTAAGACCCGAATTCAGTAAATGTGTAACCAGTTAAACCAACATCTCTAAGCCCAAGAAGACCCTGGTGTAAAACAACTATCTTATGCAGCCTGCTGGCTAAAAAACTATAAGTCATGAAAATGTGAAAATATGCAAACTCTCCCTCCTACCCCAGCTGTACTTCCAGTCTCTTCCTTAACTTCTCCAAGAGTTCCCCTTCACCAATTGTGATACCCTCACTTCCCCCACCTGGGAGTGGAAACCACCCCTGCCCAGTGTTTCTCTTAGCCTCTGTCTCCACTACTACTCCCCATACCTGGTTTTTTAGAAGAGCCAGATTACAACACCCGATCCAAAGCACCAAGAACAGAGAAGGTCTTTCCCCTTAGAAAAGTTCCTAGAAAGTAACTAAAAAGATTAAGTTTGTAAATGGACCTTTGACAGCCTCTGAAGTCCAGGACTCTAAGAAAGAAATAGAGGAATTAGTAGAAGACCCTGCTGGAACATCTAACCAGCTAGACCAGCTTCTGAGGCCAAATAGTTATTCCTAGAGAGAGTTGAACTCTATTCTAATAATTCTGTTCACTCCAGAAGAAGTCCAGATGGCAAAGATAAAGATATAATAAATAAATAAACAAACAAATAAATAAATAAAGACCGTGGCCCCCAAAAGACCATAAGATGCCCTTAGTAGACACCAGCTAAAATCCAAACCAAGAAGAAAGAAAGCAAAACATGAGAGACTATAGATCCCTGATAGTGAGAAAATCAAAGTCTATAGTCTACCTCTCAAAACTCCTAGAACCAGTAGCTAAGAGATGGCCAACTTGCCTGCAAACAGTTGCAGTGGCAGCTATCCTAATAAAAGAAGTCCAAAGGTTGATCCTGCAAAAGAAAAATTGCTAAGCCAGAAAGCTTAACAGTAGTTGACTGACTCTAGAATAATGAACACAAGTGACTTAGAACTAATCACCCCATGCAGTTTCTCACTAGAGAACCCCATGCCAGTCTAGAACACGATTCAAAGTAAGAAGAAATTTAGTAACTGCAAAAGAAGAGAAAGCTTTGTTTGCTTTGTTTTGCTGTTGTCTTTAGTGAGAAAACAGGTTGTCTTCAAGCTGTTTTCATACTGAGTCAGTAGATAGTGTTAAGGAACAGAATAGTCCTCCTGTTATTCAAAAAAGTAGTCAGAGAAGTAGTAATTTTCTTGAATGTCTACCCACATTAAATCCATCCCAAAGAGATAAGAGAGCTGACAGATGAGTTTGCAAAGCCACTCTCCATCATCTACCAATAGTCCCAACTCACTAGTGAAGTTCTAGATGACTGAAAGCTGGCCGATGTAATTCCCATTCATAAAGAGTAGAGAAGAGTCTAGTAATTATATGCCAGTTAGCCTGACCAAAGTACCGAATAAGATAATAAAGCAGTTTATACTGAGAGCTATTGTGCAGCACTGACGAGACAGAGTATCAGACCCAGCCAGCATGAGCTTAAGAGAAGTAAGTTGTGTTTGACCCCACTAGCCTCCTTTTATGACCAGGTGACCCGCCTGGTAGATACAAGAAAAGTTGTATATGTTGTCTATTTAGACTTCAGCAAAGTCTTTGACACTGTTTCCCACAGCTTATACAAGAACACTCTTTGCTAAGTTAAGAACTGGCTAGATACCCGAGCCCAGAGAGTACTAATGAATGGTGCTGCATCCAGCAGGCAACCAGCCACCAGTGGTGTCCCTCAAAAGTCTGTGCTGAAGCCAGTTCTATTTAATATATTTATTAATAACGTAGATGTAAGTATTGAGTCCTTCATTAGTAAATTTACAGACGACGCTAAGCTGAGAGCATCTGTCCATCTGTTTAGAGAGTAAGAGGACTCTGCAGAGAAACCTAAAATGATTAGACAGATAAGCAAAATCCAGTAAGATAATGCTTAATAAGTCCAAATCCCAGGTGTTGCATTTTTGCCACAATAACCCCCTGCAACCTTACAAGCTGAAGGTAGTGTGGCTGGACAGTACCCAAGGAGAAAGAGACCTGAAAGTGCTAGTTGACAACCAACTAAATACGAGCCAGCAGTATGCCCGGATGGCCAAAGCCAACAGTATCGTGGGCTGTATTGAGAATAGTGTGGCCAGCAGGAGCAGAAAGGTCATCCTTTCCTTGCACATAGCATTGGTGAGGCCACGCCTTGAGTATTGTGTCCAATTCTGAGCCACTCAGTTTAAAAAAGACATTAAGATGCTTGAGCGTGTCAAAAGAAAGCAACAAAGCTAGTGAGAAGCTTAGAACACCAGCCCTATAAATACTAGCTGGAAGAGCTGAAGTTGTTTGGCCTAGAGAAAAAGAGATTCAGAAGTAACCTTATCACTCTACAACTCCCTGAAAGGCAGTTATAGTAAGGTGAGAGTTAGTCTCGTTCTTCAAGCAGCAACTGATAGAACGAGAAGACACAGTCTTAAGTGGTGCCAAAAAAATTTTCTGCCTAGAGAAGTAGTAAAGTCACCATGCCTAGATGTGTGTAAGAAGGGACTGGATGTAGCACTTAGTGACATCGTTTAGTTAGAGTTAGACTTGATCCTAGAGGTCTCTTCCAGCCTAGTGATTCTGTAATTCTGTAATTCTGAAACTTTCAAGAAAAAAATATGGAAGTCCCTTCCAGGTGTTGCTCACCACACATACCGCAGTGCGAACTCCAGAAAGAAGTCAGACCCACGTTACTGGAATTACAGGACCAGTACGGCCCGCTGATGCCGGACTAGGCCCAACAGGACCACCTGCCACCTCTTCTACGCAGACAGCAATCGAGAGACCAGGAGACCTAAAATTAACTGTCAAGAAAAGGCCAAAGCAGTATCTACTAAGAGAACGCCCAGTAGGAGACTGTAAATTGATGAGGTCTTCAGTCCAATCAGAGAAATAAAGGGGGGATTTGTTATGAACAAGTTTCCTGGTCCTGGAGGGGCCTGGGCTGTCCCTGTCCTTGCCCCCCATAGCGAGACAGCTGCACCATCCCCCCAGAGGAAAACACAGAGCACCCATTAGCATATTAAAAGAGCTCTGAGCTCTCAGAATGCAACCTCCCGCTCCTCCCAATTTGTGCCGTCACCCAGCCTTTTAGAAAAGTGGGGTTTTTCCTTTTTGCAGAGAACCCCATAGCTGGGGTGAGGCTGCTGTCCCTGGAAAGCGGCTGACCCCCTCCCAGCCAGAGGTTATCCCCACACCCCAGCAAGTTTGAGGACGGAGGGAAGCTGCCCCGAAGGAAAGTTGCCGGACAGCATTTTCCTACCTCATTAAAATGTGAAAAGAAGCAGCCCATGCCTAGATAGCCCTGTCATTGTTCTCTGTAACTACCTCCTTCAGCAGGAATACCTCTGCTGCGACCAGGACAAATGCATATGCATTTGTATATGCAAATAAAACCAACCCTGTGAATCCTGGGAGGGCTTTTTTGAGAGGAACTGCACCCCAAGATGGGAAGCTAGATGCATCAGAGGAGAATTAGAGGGTGTCCTGGCCGAGCAAGAAGTGGACGCACCCCCGGCCTGGTTTGAAGACTCACCATGACCTATGAGGAGTCTGAATAAAATGGGAACTGGGGTCTCAGGGTTGTAGTTTTCCTGAGATTCTCCTTGGGGTTGGTGTTCCCCAAGGTAATAAGGGTCTCCCAAGGTTGCTGTTCCCTGGGAGTTTCCCCTGGGTTGCTGTTCCCAGAGGTAATAAGGTTTTCTGTCTTCTCTTTGCCCTAAGTGTTACACACCAGAGGTAGAGACGACAAACTGAGTCCGCCGGTGCACATTTCCAAGGTTATTTATTCTACATTATCTCAGTCCTTTTTCAACTCTGCCAGGCACTTCCCTGGCAGGGTACCTTATCTTAGTTCTTTCTCAGCTCTGCAAGGTGTCTTCGCAGAGCAGGACACGCGGCAGACTGGGCGGATCAGAGAGCCCCGTACCTTATGTACAGTCCCCTTGACCCAACCACTGTCCGAGACGTATTTTTTATTTACAAAATTTTACCAATACCTATTACCTATACTAACATGTCAGTTCTACTCTAAACCAATCTCTAAAACCCAACTCAGCACAAGATGGGGGACGAGAACAAGAACAAGGAAGACAGGGGCCACTCCCCAATTCCTCCATCTTGTCTCTTCAGCCCCATATGCTAAGAATCCTAATTTCTATATTTATATTCTACAACAAACCATCCACTACTTATTTCAAATTCTTAGGATTTGTGATTCTTCCTGCATGTGAGTGTTCACTCCCATGGACAGGAATCAGAGTCAGTGTCCTCCTGGGACCTGTGTGGGTCTAACTGACCCCCCTGTACAGATCCCAGACCCCCCTGTCCGGTCTCCAAACCCTCCAGGGTGGCCAGAGGGATGTTCTAGACTCCGACACCGGGGAACTCAAGTGACTGAGACAGAGAATGGGAAAGTCTTGTTTTTCCCTGAGGGAAAAGAGTGGACATCTGCTATGCTGGACTCCAGTGACAGATCCCTCACCACTCTACCCTCTAATGGTTGACCAGAGAGAGCTTCTAGCTGTTCCTGTGGAGACAAGGACTTGGCACCTACTGCGGGCAGCTGAGCGAAGAACTGCAACAACACCTGCTCCTTTGGACTCTGCAATCCTGCTGATGACTTTAATAAAGAGCTGATCACTTTAATAAAGAGCTGAATATTAATAAAGGCATATGCCCTGTTCTTTTCATCATTAACTTGTGCGACTTTAAAACTAACCTGGAAAAAAAAAAAGAAAAAAAAAGAAAAAAAAAGTAAAAAAACAAGTTTGGTAAATTAATGTCTCTTAAGTTCTTAACAGGAAAGGGGAAGCAGAGGATGGCACCCCTGCTGAGAAGACTGCAGAAAGCTCTTCTTTTATGTTTTCAGTCTTTTAAACTGTTCTTGATGAACTCTAAACAAATAGTTACAGCCTTTGAGTGAGAACTTAACGCAGAACTGCTTCTCTCCTTCTCTTGTTTAGTTTGTCATCAAACCTAGGTTGAATGCAAATGTGTTGAATGTGAGATACTGTAGTACTGTGCATCTCATAAAAGATGAGGTATTTGCTATCAATGTGATCCATCAAGATGCATCAGAAATAATGCACAAATTCAACTATTAATGTGTGTATATAAGTTTAATCCACCTGAACAATTAGAGCACAGTAGCTTACTGCCACTGAGAATAAGGATATATGATGATTTCCTGACTATCATGATATTTACTGAGAATTGTTTCTAGTGCTCAGATATAGCCTGTTAAACTTACATGCTTTTGACAAAGATTGTGATCACCAGTTTGATTTTTAGTTCAAAAGACATTTCCCTGGAAATATTTGGGCTGGCGAATAGGCATGCATCCTATTTCTACACAACCCTTGCAAATTTCAATGGAAATCAAAACTTTACATGATGCACAAAAATTGCTGGGAACAATAAATTGGGTCTGTCCCTTGCTTGGGATTTCAAATGCAGATTTAGAGTCATTGTTTGCCCTCCTGGGAAGAGAGCCCAACCTCTTATCACCCAGACAGCTTAAACAGAGAAGCACAAATTGCGCTTCAAAAGGCAGCTGATGCTATCTCTCAGTGGCAATTAGCCAGGTGGGCTCCTGAACTGCCCTTGTGGCTAATCATTCTAAATCCCAACAAACAGCCTTATGCCTTAATATTTCAGTGGGACTCAGAAAAACCAGACCCTCTGCTAATTATCAAATGGGTCTTTTTGCCTAACAATATGCCCAAGATTATTCCCATGCAAGATGAACTTATGGCCATGCTGATTGTCAAGGCTCGTCAAAGACTGACCTCTTTGGCTGGGAAAGATTTTGATCGTATCTATCTACCTCTCACAATGTTTTATTTGAACTGGTTGCTACAGATGTCTGAAAAATTGCAAATTGCTTTAACAAATTACCCAGGGCAGATATCTATCCATCCGCCTAAACACAAATTACTGTGTTTTAATTTAATCCCCAAGCCAAAGAGAAGTGAGAAGAGTCCTTTGCAAGCTATGACAATATTCACAGATGGGTCTGGGAAAACCCATAAATCAGTGATTGTATGGAGGGACCCTGAAACTGGAACTTGGCAATCTGATATTGCTGTTGTTGAAGGGTCTCCACAAATAGTGGAGTTAGCTGCCGTGGTCAGAGTGTTTCAGAAATTCAGCACACCTTTTAATCTGATTACTGACTCCGCATATGTTTCAGCGATTGTACAGAGAGCAGAGAATTCTGTTGTGAAAAATGTTAAAAATTATATTCTTTTTTCCTGGTTAAAACTGCTGGTCTCCCTGTTAGACAAAATTACAGCTCCTTACTTTGTGATGCATATCAGGTCACATTCCAGTCTACCCAGCTTTCTCACTGAAGGTAACACCCAGGCAGACTTGTTAACCTTATCAGTGCAGCATGTTTTGCCTAACAAAATAGAGCAAGCTGAACTGAGTCACTCCTTTTTTCACCAAAATGCTGGAGCTTTGGTAAGACTTTTCGAATTAACTCCAGCACAAGCCTCTAATATAATTTCTATATGCCCTGACTGTCAGCGTTGCTCCCTTCCTAATGTGAACACAGGGGTCAACCCGAGAGGTCTACAGAGCCTACAAATTTGGCAAACAGATGTGACACACATTCCTGAATTCAGCCACTTGAAATTTGTGCATGCTTCTGTCGATACCTTTTCAGGTGCTCTGTTTGCCTCAGCTCACACGGCTGCTGCCTTTGCCACCTTAGGAATTCTGCAACAGATTAAGACAGATAATGGACCCGCATACATTTCCTGTAGAGTTGCAAACTTCTTCTCCTTATGGGGTATCACCCACAAAAGAGGGATACCTCACTAACCTACAGGACAGTCAATTATAGAACACGCCCATGGCTCTCTGAAACGTCTTCTGTTACAACAAAAGGGGGGAGCCAGGGACACTCCTGCTGAAAGATTATGCAAAGCCCTGTATGTTTTTAATTTCTTGAATTGTTCAACGACAGACTTAAATCCCCTCAAATTATTGAACTTGCTACTGTTGTCGGAGCTTTTCAAAATTTTTCTGTTCCTTTTAATCTAGTAACAGATTCAGTTTATGTTCCAAGAATCGTGAAGCCTAAGCCCTGAAAGAAAGTGTAAAACCTGCAAACAGAGGATAGATTTGAATAGTTGAATAAACTCCTATAAGCTAAAGACTCCATAAATAGATTAGAAATTTAGTTAAAACAAGCTTATATGTATTAAGCATTATATTATGTATTGTTATAATCATTCCTTATATTTTACAATGTATTTAAACTAAAAGTAGAATCTGGATCTTGGCTAGATAACCTGTTTAGTGCCTGGGGTTTGACCCCTTGGCTACAAGATTTTCTTAGGATAGTGTTATAAACGCCAGGACAAATTTATTGCCAAATTCAATAGTTTGGTTTATTAACATCTAAATCACAAAATTTAGAATCAAATTATAACAATTTCAAACAATAAAAACAAAACAATACGAACCCTACGAACAGCGAAACTTACTTGACAGAAGTTCTCTCGGGAAAAGTAGAGCCAAGGGTGACCCCAGAGACACAGGACCTGGCAGCCGGTGTCTCTAGCTGGGTTCACAAATTTGCCATGTTCGAGGCTCGGTTTTTATACTTTTTATTCTGCCTCTGGCAATATTTCCCCATACTTCCCTTTGTTTCTTGGTTAGTTATTCAAACCCAAATTCGTCTCTGGTCAGATTGAAAAAGAGCTCCCTTCCTAAGTCTATGTGTTAATATTCAGTTTTTATGGATCCTTATAGTTGATGATAGTCGAGATATGGGTGATATTGCTTGATGGTCTGTGAAAGTGGCTCCCGAGGTGTGAGTTGCTGATACCTCCCAATACTTGAGAAGGCTGCAAAGTCTTTTGTTCCCTTCTGAATGGAGATGCCTGACTTTCAGGGTGGTCAGTTTCACCATCTGCTGCAGAAACCTCCTGAAACATAGACTTTTACCTGATATAAATTTATACAGCTTTATAATTTTCCAGTTTATCATAAGAACATGAATTAATCATCTCACGTTTTTCACAATTCCCCCATTTCTTTTCTTTTGTTAACTATTTAATTCATGTTCGCATCGTCATCATTTTAGATTTTTCTTTAAATTTACTTAAAATTCTTCTCTTGAGTTTCTCGTTTTTTGGGGAAACTCTTGACTAGCGATTCTTGAACTATGTTTGCCTTTTCTACTTTTTTTCTATCTTTCTAATTCTCATGTCTCTGACTGCCTTTGAGTGCCAGCTAGTTACTTGTGTCTTAACAGGGGTAACTTTTTGGAGGAGCCCTATGTCACAGGGCTGGCCTTTCACTGAGCGCACAGCCTGCTTCACACTCCTTAGAGTGATCCGCAGAAGCTTCCCTCTGTCTTGCCCAGCGTCTGTCGGGTGGCAACCGAACAACGGGGAAGTTTTCTCTTTGCGACAGCAGGGGCTCTCTGCTCGGACCCTCGGGGTGGTTCGGACGGCATACTTCTTTTTACAAGCTCTCTACTGAGATTACTTTACTTGCTCTGCTACATACACGGCACTACATTAGTTCTACGGCACTTAGTGGCTAACACTTGGGCCTTTAGATCTAATTTTCTCTTTAACTTCTTTTTTCGTATATTGAATACTACCTGGGATAATTTGGTTCTATCAATCTTAAACGTATGGCACAGTCTAAGAATCGCATAGTCAGAGTCTGTTCTTCTTCAGAACACTTGTGGCATAACTCTAGCAGCCTCCACCCCTACTTGTAGTGCACTACTTTAATTTCAAGACAATAATTGTATTTGAAATGATATATGGATTGCAGGGGCATCTAGGTTCAGAGCAGCGCATGGATATTTCTTCTGCCATTTGTTTCTGATATCTTGGGGTTGGAGTTCTTTCTCTTTAAATTTTTGGAGCTTTGGATTTACCCTTCTTGATGTTCTTCTGTACTAACACTTGTTAAAACAAAACAGGGGAACTCTCTAAAACTGAGGGGTTAGCACAGACTACACTTTTGTCACATGAAAAAAAACCCCTCTTTTCCCAGAATTTATCTGATTTTATAAATTAACATCTTGAAGCTCTCTCACAGCTGGCTTCAAATCAAATCATAAGTCACTCATCATCTCTATACAAAACAATTTACTACACAATTCTTTATACAACTCAAAATCTTCTTTTCATGCATGAATGATTCAATTCTATATTTAGAATTTAGAGAACTCAATGCTAAATTCAAAAATCTTCTTTTTGTACTGTTACAAGGAGAAATTAAAATTAACAGAAAGAGAATTTTACTTCTTATTAAACGAGGTTTATACTGAAACATACAAACAATTCTTTTTACATTCTACTAATACTTCTGACAATGTCTACTGGATATATAGCGAGTAAACAATAAACACTAAGACTACTCTAAATCTCATAGCATTAACACAGGTTTTAGCTTTTTAAAGAAAAATTCAGTTAAAAAATCATAGACAAGCACAAACAATTTGAGCTTATTTCAAGAACTAAACTTAGCACATTCAGAGTGATTTGGTATACAGACAAACATTCATAAAACTCAGTATCTTACAATGCTCTGTGACAACAGCAGTTTCTAGGACAATCAGCTGTTAAGGTTACACACATCTTCACTCAGTTTCTACAGTTTCAGTGCAATGAGGCTGCACTACTGCTAATTAACTGAACTACAAATTTATATTCTAGACTCTTACTCAGCACATTCTCAGATACACACAGCCAAAAGAAGGAAGCAAATTGAGTGAGACAATGGGACCACTTTCTGTTCCTATTTTCGATGTGCACTTTGCCATGGCTATTTTTACTCAGCCTCTAAGAAGCATCTGCCTTCACAACTGCTTCTTACTTTTGCTTCAGCCACCCCTAATGATCAGCAAAATTAACACACTTCCAGAAGTACTATCGGACTTTTCAGCTCTGCTGTTAGCTTGATGGCGACACTTCTTATTTTGGTTTGTAATTCTACTGCTTCGTAGCAATTGTGACTACACTCTTCAGATTCTCTCCAGGACAGAAACTGGGCGGGGTTTCGAGCCGCAGCAGTACGGAGTTCTAACTCCGGGGAATTTACCAGAATTGCCTCATATTTCAATAGCTGGGATTCAGTAAGCTATTTATCTGCATTCTGTTGCAATATACTTTTAACATTGTGAGGGGTATACATTACTAAAGGGGCACTGAAAGTTACTTTCTTTGCTTCCTCTACTATCAAAGCCACGGCCACAATTGCCTGTAAGCATGTGGGCCATCTTTGGCTAACAGGATCTAATAATTTTGAAACATACTCCACCGGTTTCTTGGCTCTTGCCCAATCTTGTGTAAGAACTCTATACGCCGTGTGATCGCTAACATCTACGAAAAGCTGGAACTCCCGGTTAATATATTAGGGCAGTTTTCGTCAACTACTCGTGCAGATCTGCCTACAAACTATTTCTCACAGACAGGATCAGCTGCAGACCCCTATTTCAGCGTGGCAAGATACTATCTTGCAGCAGTAGCTGAAGTGACTCTTTCACTTCATCAGGGAGCTAATTCAAACAATCAGTGAGCAGTACAACTTAATAAAGGATAACTTTAAGCAAAATTTGTACTTAATACAAATTAAGAGAAAAACTTAGACCTCACCCATAATCTTGGGGGAGTATTTTAACAAGACAGAAAAAAAACAAGGCACACTAAATAGAAGAAAATGATATTACAAATAGCAGAACTTATTCTTTCACTACTTATAGAATATTCTAGACATATACAGATGCTATAAGAACAAAAAATGGCATCGCTTCAGGCACTTCTAACTTACTGCGGGTCTGAGCTTTCTTCAGTTTTTATCAAAAGAAGTGAATAAAGTAGCAAGACTAACTCATCTATTTTAGATGGAAGGCATCAAAAGCTATGGTTAAAACGCATCAAAATACTCTGTAATATACTATGCATTACTTAAATTCGGAACTTAAAACTCAGAAAAGTTTTCTAAAGCTAGGAGTCACTGTAAACATCAGGCTCCGGTAATCAGACAGCTTTATCTAGTACAATTACTAGAACATTAACACTACTGCTTTTTACTTCAGTCTTAAAAAGACTTCACAAACTTAGCCTTTCTTAACAAGCAAACTCGAGTTAATTTATGCCTAATTCCTAAAGCAAAGCTCCTGTATTTGCTATCTATTCTTGCGTATTATTAAACTTAAATACTTGACTCGAAGGACTACAAGCAAACACTGACTGAACTTAACACTGGTGACAAAATGCTGCCTCTCATACATCACTTACTCTCTACTCTTGAAAACGCAGGCACTAGGGCAACCTCAAGGTTCACATCTTCTAAATTGAGGAGCATGTAAGAAGACATAATATCAAAGGGACAACACAAACTATCTCTTTCTAAGGAGTCAGTAATTAAAATTAAGAATCTCGGTTCTTAACTAGATAAAATACACAGAATAGGAACGGTAAAGAATAAAGAAAAAATCTTGTAACTACTAACACAGAGAATTATACTACTTTCTCAACTTAATACTATAATCTCGACTCTAACTATCATTTTAACACTATCTCGACAGAAAGATTTAGTTTCTTGCTTCTCAACAGCCACTTTAGTTTGGACTCTACTGGCCACATGCTTCAACCTTTTGAAAGAAAAACTGAAACACACAAAACTTTTGCAATACACTGTCTGCCTACACAAATGCCATATTCTTGCTCAAGCTAACAATCTGAATTCAAAATGTAGCAATTGTTTCAAACATAGACGAGCTACATACACTATACTATCAACATTTTGATTTGCACAAAATCTTCACATGCAGTGGACAGGTAACCAAAAAGAAGATATATTTTCAGCTTTTTAAGAACAAACACCTAGGTATTTCCTACGCATAAGTATAGCTCTCATTCTTGGTCTCTTCTCTCAATACTTTTGTCCATTTTTGCTTCTTATTTCGCCTTACAGGGCGGTTTTCTGCCCCGGGCAGCCTTGTCTAATCACTTTAAAGCTGCCGCTTTCCTTCGTCTCCCGGCAACCATGGACTGACTCGCCCTGCCGCTTGCGGGAAGGGGGCGGGTTTCGTTCCTTTCCCTAAAAAAACTCCGCCGATCTCGTCCAGAAAAAAACCCGTTAAAGCAGAATACACAACTCTAGGGAGCCTCCAAAATGTATTCAGCCTGAAGTAAAAGATCTACCACCACCAAGGAAAAGAGTAAGCAAGATTCCTTTTAATTCCTTTTTCTATCTTTTCTCACCTTTGGTAATTTACGGGAATGCTTCTTTTTCCCCATTTTTCCTCCCGGGCCGTTCTTGCTCTCACACCAACTGTCCCACCCTGAATCCCTCCCGGGCTCTTCAAGATCTCCTTCGGGGGTCCTGGTTTTAGCCAGGACTCTAACTGGTGTATACCGGTCTGGTTTATTCTTCCACCCTTTGTTTTCTTACCCTTCTTCTTTTTTTCTCCATAGTTTAGCGTCGGTGGCCGAGGTGCGGGGTCAGGACCAAAAACGGGGGCAGGATTCCCTCTCGGGAATCTCCTTGAACGGGAGGGAGATTTCTGGAGTGGCCGCTGAGCTCGGGGCTCCGCATGGGTCTCGGGTGGTAGTGCTAACACTGCCCCTGAGAAGGCCGGGGAGGAGGAAGGGGTAGGGGTAGGGGCTGGCAGGACGGGGGCTACCGAGCCGTGAGAGAAGTTTATCCCGTAGTCCAGTTCATTCCGTGTTTCCCTTTCCTCAGAATACAGCTTTACTCGTACCTCATACCATAACAGAACATATGCCAATTCCTCAAATTCTCTCCTTTTCTTCTTCGCTACATGTTCCCACAGAGCTTCCCACGCCCATTCGTCAAAAGTACCAAACACAGGCCATATAAGATTAGGTCCTATCTCCTTTCCTCCCCAAACATTCATACACAAATAAATCATCCGATCTTTAGATGCTCCTCTCCTAATTGGGCATTCTTGCCAACCTTGCAACAACTTTCCTAATGGACTTTTCCGAGGGATTTCAAGAGCAGTCCTCGCTGAGGTTTCCCTTAAGGAATCCTCCCGATCTCTGCTGAGATCCGATCCCATACTCCCCGTGGCACAGAAGTTATGAGATACTAAAAAATTAAATCCCGAGTTTCCGAACTCGATGCCGTTAACTTAATGATCCAACGGATGACTGTTCCGTGGATGTTCGGTTAACCGCGGGGCTCTGTAACCGCCAATGAAAAAATTGACCGACCCCACCTGGTCGCGGTCAAGAAGGCTTACTCGTCCCCGAACTCAAAAAGGGATGTCCTCTTTCCTTCAGGACCCCCTGGTGACCTCCCCCACCCCGTCGGGTAACACTCACACACGAAGCGAAATATCACACGTTCCAATCGCTTCCCCGTCGGTCGGCCGTGTCCCTCGCGGGAGCAGCGGAAACGCGACCTTAAGGTCCGCTCTCGCTTCGTGATAAATCACGTCTCATTCACACACACTCACACGCACATACACGTTCTCGAGCACTTGGTCACCCCCACTCAACCACGCTATACTTACGGTCCTTTTCCTGCGTGGATTCTTCGTGCACTTAGATTTTTACGAGTGAAACAATACCGCGGTTCCAGGGGAAAACCCCTGCTGAGTTCCCGAGCCCCCCCCCCAAGCTAGCTTGTCCTAATGCCTAATCCCTTCGCTGTCGTGGGTTCTGGGTTCGTAAAGCCAGTTCGTTCTTCCGGACTTACCCGCTCTGCCAGGCCGCTTTTTACGGCGGGGCGCCCCCCGGTCAGAAGCAGGGATCCGTAGAATATTCAAAACTGGCCCCGCTGTTGGGCATCAAAATTGTTATAAACGCCAGGACAAATTTATTGCCAAATTCAATAGTTTGGTTTATTAACATCCAAATCACAAAATTTAGAATCAAATTATAACAATTTCAAACAATAAAAACAAAACAATACGAACCCCACGAACAGCAAACTTACTTGACCGAAGTTCTCCCGGGAAAAGTAGAGCCAAGGGTGACCCCAGAGACACAGGACCTGGCAGCCGGTGTCTCTAGCTGGGTTCACCAATTTGCCCACCTAAAGGCCCAACTTAAATACCCTTAGTTTCCCCCTCGGCAACTTTCCTCCCATTGTTTCTCTAATCATCGGCCATTAACTTTATTTACATTAAATCCCGAAAGGGTCCCCGGGCACATTCAAATGCTAATGTCCAGAGTTAGTCCTTGCTTTGAGTAACTGTCGTAGAGGTGTGTGATGACCGATGTAAGTCCTCGCTGGCACGTCTTTGCTGGCACGTAGCGTTTGACCGTTGCGAGTCCCGATGAGTTGAGCTGCACGTAGGCAGGGGCAAGTCATTCTCACCTTCTATTTTTGGAACCCGGAAGATCAGGGAGGTGCTTTCCAGCAGTTCGTGAGACGTGCGGGTTGAGCAGACACACACATACCTTTATACAATATATATCACAGTTCCCAATCTATAATTATTTATAGAACATGAATTAAATAACCATATTTCCCACACCCTAGGTTCACAAATTTGCCCAGTTCCGGGCTTAGTTTTTATACATTTTATTCTGCCCTTGGCAATATTTCCCCATATTTCCCTTTGTGTCCCAGCTAGCTATTCAGTGTCTCCGACTAGGCTGAAAAGAGTTCTTTCTCTCAGTTCATATGTAAATGTCCAGTTTCTATAGATCCTCCTGGCTGATGAATGGTCGAGATATGGATGATGATGCTTGATGCTCAGTGAGGGTGTCGGATGGGGTGTTGATGGCCCTGCCGCCTTATCTTGATGAGTCTCCTCCCGGTGATTGAGGAGGCTGCTGGTTTTCCTGTAAACCATTTGTCTATTTCTGAATGTAAATTTCTGGGGTGGTGCCTGCCTTTTCATAATTTGGTTTAACAAGATGTTACAGGGTGTCCTGAAACTTATATTTTCATACAACACACATATATATACAGTTTTATAGTTTTCAATAAATTTCATTAACTATAAGAGTATGAATTTACATACTACATTTTTCACAGAATCAAGTTGTAAGACTCCTGTTTCCTTGGTGGACATTGGCTTTTGGTAGTGTGGCTTCTCTGCACAGTCCCCATCCACTTCCACCCCCATTCCATCCTCCCCTGTCCATTCCCAGCCCACCCCAGTCCCACCCACAAGCCCGTCCCATGCTGGGACCAGCACAAGGCAGTGGATCCCAGCAGAGCATGTGAGGAGTGTGGGATCAGCCCATCAACACCAACAGCATTTATTGGGCCCTGGCAGGGACTCCAGGACAGCCTTTTCCCAGGGAAATCCTCTGCGCTGCACAAATCTCAGCCCTGGCCCCTATCAGGGCAAGGCCCAGCTCAGCCCACACTGCCGTGCCCAAACCCAGCCCATTTCCTGCACGCTTTTCCACAGGATCAGTTCATTCCCGTTCCCATTGCCCCATCCCTCTCCTTTCCTCCCAGCACATACGTAGCCTCCCTCACACACCGTCACTACCACGGACCCGTAACAAGGAATTCTTGCTCAAGGCATGGGAAATAAGGATTCACTTTAGTCTTTCTTGAGATCTGGCTGTTGAAAGGCTCCAAACCTACAGTGTTTCCTGTGGATCTTGGGAACTGGGGCCCTGGAGCCTAAGTGCCACAGCCAGCTGGGCCCTTCCACAGGAGGAAAAGTCAGGGGTTTTTTAAGTTCCCTGAGGTTGATCCTGTGATAAACGCCAATCACTCGCTTTTTGGAAATTTATGAAAATTTAATAAAGAATAAAAATTGGTTACAAAAATATTAATACAATACTAAAAGTTTAAAAAGTTTTCAGAGACAGGACAAATAATGAGACAATAAGAGCAAAGAAAGGTAGCCCAGGTCTACCGTCCCCTCTCCTCTCAGACAAAAGCTGCGAAAGAGAAGGGCCCCGTTAGGGAGAGGCCTCTCTATTTTTGAGGACAAACTTTAATGATTATGCATACTTTATCTAAGAAAAGCCCGTTTGCCAAGAGCCTTTTGCAAAACCCCTGGCGTCCTGGAGTTTGGCTTAACCAGGTAGCTTTGTGGATTCAAGGAGATATGCATGGTCTGGCTTGACCAGGGTGGTTTCGAGGAGATATGCATCTTTCCCTCTGAAACATCCAAGAGGGGTTTTAGTCTGGCTTGTTGTAATTGTTCTCTCTGTGTAGAAACCTCCGGGTTATCTTCTCTTCGCTCTTGAGCTAAGGACAATACCTTACACACAATTCTTACTTAGATTCAATGTTAAAAACTACATTTACTATATTATTTAAAATGTTACTATTGCATAACTTTTCTACCTAGCATATTACATATAGTAAATATCTGCGTAGAGCCACACACACAATACGCCTTTTTCACAATCCCTCCTCTTTCTTGTTATAATAAATTGGCTCGAGTGATATTTACTGCTCTCTTGCATCCCTTCTATATTCATTTTCTTCATAAATCAGTCTAGCTTCCTGGAGGGGGTCTGCTACTCTGTTTTGTTTCCTTAATACCATAATCTTTTGCACCGTTTTTGTTGTATCCATCTTTTGATCCAAGGTTACTAATTGCATACCTTGAACTACACTAATGATTAATCTGATAAAACAAGGGATCAAACAAGGGAGGAATATTAAACCAGCTGTAGCACATAAGAGGAAAAAACCTAGTTTCTTCCACCATTCTATTCCTAGCACATTATCCCACCAGCTGGTACTTAGCATGGATTCCCAGTTCTGAACTGGTACATGGGCGATTTTTCTGATATCATTGACTATATCCAGGACAGCTTCTCCATTATCATCTATTTTTAAACAGCAATCTGATGTATTGAATTTTCCACAAACGCCCCCTTCTTCAGCTAATAGGTAATCCAGTGCTAACCTATTTTGGTACACAGCGGCTCTGATTTGAGTTTGTTGCCCGGATATTAATTCCATTGCCCTACCAGTTTTGTTTGTTATTATCTCTACGACTGCTTGAAGCCTTATGATACGATTTAACATATAAATGGGAGTTCGATATCCCCAACTCCCGTCCTGTGCCCAGGTGGCTGGTCCATATGTTTCCAGTATGTGTGTAGGGGGCCACTCATCATCTCCCCATTTTTGGAATCCTCCAATTACATCTCTCCTGCTTCTTTTTAGATCCTCATAAACTGGTATCCCTAAGTGATCCCCTTCAGGTCCGGGCAAAAGAAAAAATCCTGGTTGTATGACACCCAGAGTACAGCTCCCTTTCCACTTGGGAGGGAGTTTTGGATACGCCCTTTTCCCACATATCCAGAACAAACTGTCTGGAGCTTTCCAATAGTCCAATTTTTGCTCATCCATATTCTCCCAAAATTTAGAAATCTCTGGGATGCCAACATAAGGATTTTTTCCTGTATCATTACATTGAAAAAGCCTGATTTTATTATTATATTCACAATTTCCTTTTTTTTCTTTTTTCTGGGTCCAGTACATGGTAGGTTCTTCTGGGATCCACCATACAGAGGTTCCATTGCTAACTTTGTATCTTTTACAAGGGGTTTTTCCTATTTCATGGAGGAACTTTTTTCCTTCACGCCAAAGACATTCCTCCCCTATGACTACTGAACTTAAAATCCATCCCCCTGGCCGATTTTCTCCCCTTATACTTGTTTGGTTCCACTTAAGGAGTTCGATTGGGCCTAAGCTGCTGCCTTTCCATGGCCATTCTTCTGACATCAAAGCCCCTCCACAGACCCAACAATTGGTTACGTTAAGTTCCTTACTTATTCTTTCTCCCAATTCCACAAACAGATTTTTACCCATCCGTGAAATATCTATTTCTTTCTCTAGTTGTTGTTCCAGTTTCTTATACAAACCATCCAGCGAGATTGGTACAGGCTTTGGTGGTGGTGCAGGCCTAGCTTTTTTGCTTATCAATTCCTCTTTTACCAAATCCTTTGCCTTACTTCCAGTGATGTGGGTGAAACACATCCATTTCTCCCCTTTTGCATATTCACTTCCCCCTAAATTCTCTGCAATCCAATACTTTTCCAATTGTACATACAGTTTCCTAATCTGGAAGGGTTATAACAGTGACTGTTGATATGAGTGTGAGAAATAAAGAAGGAGCCTCAGTGTCTTTTCCATATACAGTTTTTGGTAACACCTGTAGCATGGCCTGGTCGGCATCCCAAAAGGGAAGAGCCAGAAAATGAGTGACAGAACCAGGAGAGGTCCAGTATGGCTTATACTCCCACCTCCCATGCCTATGGGGTTGCAAACCCACAGCAGGTGTATGTGATCTTCTTGGTGGCGATTATAGAGGCCAATCTGGTCTTGCGCTCTCCTCTATTGTCACTTTCTCTTAGCTAATTTCCAGGCAAATCGTTCTTGACACTCCTTAACCGTGGTCTCCCACTTTTCCTCAGCCACCTCTCGTTCAACAGGCACTAATAATTCCCATCCACACATCAAAGTTATTATTTTAGTTGTTTCAAATTCTTCTTGGATAGGGGGCTCAGGTGACACTCTACACTTCATGCAACGAGAGCGTCGTTTGTGTGAACTACAGTACCAATTTTTCCCACAGCTCAAACACTTACATTTACACCAACCAGCATGTCCAGTATTTGGGTGAATCAAACAGGGTATTTGGCTTGGCAATGTATGAGGTTGTCATTCCCCCTCCTCTTTATATAAATCACAGGCTAAGGCAAAAACACAGGGGTTTTCTGTCCGAAACAATCCCGATCCTCCTGTCTGTGGTGGATGTATTCCTCCCCAGGGAGGGTACCGGAGGTGTCTCAAAGTTTTCCCAGGTGGTATTTGAAACCACTGGTGCAAACTCGGTCTAGATTCCCAGTCTGGTGTGATCCTGTGTATGTTTCCTGGATCATGTGGATCTCCCCAGTTCATCACCTCTCATTTCCGTTTTAGGGTTAATTTCGCGTCACCCGGTTCCGATGATATTGTCCACTCCTTAGGCTTTTCCACAGGTCCTTTGATTCTGCTGGCGTGGATCCACCCTCGTTCTCTGGTTCGGATTGCCGCCTCGGTCGTCAGCAATACCTGAAAAGGACCTTCCCATTGTGGAGTTAAAGATTGTTCTTTCCATGTTTTTACTAATACCCACTCCCCTGGATGAATATTATGGATTTTAAAGTCTAAAGGGGTGGTTTGAGGGATTATTCCTTTTAGTCTTAAATTCTCAAGAGTTTTTGCAATTGTGTTAATATATCCCTTAACACTCCTTTCCCCTACTTCATAAGTAGCATTTTCATGTTTAGTGGTCAGAAAAGGTAACCCAAACATCATTTCATAAGGTGACACTCCCAGATCTGATCTGGGTTGTGTTCGAATTCTCAGTAATGCTATAGGCAAGCATTGTACCCATGACATTCGGGTTTCAACTATTAATTTGGTTAAAGTTCTTTTTAAAGTTTGGTTCATCCTCTCTACTCGGCCCGAACTTTGTGGGTGCCATGGGGTGTGTAATTCCCATTTTATCCCCAAGGCTTGAATTAATTGTTGTAACACTTTTGATGTAAAGTGTGTTCCTCTGTCTGAATCTATTCTATTAA
Source organism: Prinia subflava (assembly GCF_021018805.1). Lineage (NCBI taxonomy): Eukaryota > Metazoa > Chordata > Aves > Passeriformes > Cisticolidae > Prinia > Prinia subflava. The sequence continues at coordinate 2,842,011 of NC_086272.1, forward strand.
CCATCCCATATCTTGGAATAATTTGTTCCAAAAGGGTTTTACTTACCACATTAGCAGTAGCCTTGGCAGTGGGAACTGCCTCCACCCAATGAGTTAAATGGTCTGTTATTACTAATATATATTTCCATTGCTGAACTTGAGGAAGTTCAGTAAAATCTACCTGGATACTTTGAAATGGTCTAAGGGCTAATTCCCGACCTCCCCGGGTGGTTTTCCTCATTACTTTCTTATTTATCCTTTGACAAGTTATACATTTTTCAGTTACCCTTTTTGCTACCCCATAAATCCCAATGCACCCATTGTTTCTTAAGAAATGATCACACAAAGCCTGGGTACCCCAGTGAGTTTTTTGATGCATGTCTTCTAATATCCTTCTAGTAAGTATTTTATTGAGTAATTGCCTTCCATCAGGAAGTTTCCATTTCCCTGATTCATCTTGTTCACCTCCTATCCCCTTTAACTCTTTTTCCTCAGTTTCACTAAATTTTGGAATTTCCAATTTCTCCTCGTTTGTAGTTAATATTAACATTACTCTTTCCACTCCATTCTCTGCTGCGTCCTTTGCTTCTTGGTCTGCCAAATTATTTCCCCTTACTTCTGGAGTTACTCCCTTTTGGTGACCTCTAATATGTACTACAGCTATCTCTTCAGGTAACTTTAATGCTTCTAAGACCTCTAAAATGAGACCTTCATGTACTAATCCTTTTCCTCTTGAATTAAGCAATCCTCTTTCTTCCCAAATTTTTCCAAAGGTATGTACTACTCCGAAGCAATACATGCTGTCAGTGTAAACTGTACCCTTTTTATGTGCTAAGTGTTCTAGTGCCCTTTTTAGAGCATATAATTCACAGGTTTGAGCTGACCAGTTTGAGGGTAATTTCCCTTTTTCAATAGTTTGCATGTTCTTCCCATCAACTACTGCATATCCGGACATTCTTTTTCCTTGTAGGCATCTGGAAGAACCATCCACATAAATTATTTCCCCTTCTAAAAGGGCTTGGTCCTCAAGGTCTTCTCGAATCTTAGTCTGGTATTGGATAATTTCTAGACAATCATGTATTAAGTTATCGGTTGGTTCCCCATATAAAAATTGAGCTGGGTTCAGGCTTTTATTTACTTCTAATGTCAAATCATCACTGTCTATCAAGATCGCCTCATATTTTAGCATCCGAGAGTCTGTCAACCATTTTTCAGCCTTTTGGTTTAACACATTTCGGACTGCATGAGGCGTGCACACAATTAGTTTACCTCCAAAAGTCAGTTTACGACTTTCTTCAACTAGGATTGCAGTAGCTGCTATAGCTTGGATACATACGGGCCAGCCGTGGCTTACTGGATCCAACATTTTTGATAGATAAGCCACTGGTTTCTTTACTCTTCCCCACTCCTGAGCTAAAACTCCATAAGCCACCCCCTTTTCTGTATTTACATACAGATAGAAGGGTTTCGCTAGTGAAGGTAAGCTTAAAGCTGGTATCGAGGCCAGTTTTGACTTCAGTTTTCCTAATTTATCCTCATCTTCCTTGTTCCATCTTATATCATCTCCCTCCGTCAATTTTTTTATATAAAAATTTTACAGCCTGTGTGTATCCTTCAATCCATAATCTACAATATCCCAATAACCCAAGTAGTTTTCTGATCTCCTTTTTAGAAGAGGGAGAGGGAAGGGATAATATTCCCGCAATTCTTTCGGGGCTTAGCCTCCGATTCCCCTTACTTATTAAGTGTCCAAGATATTTTACCTCTGGTTCCACAAATTGCAGTTTCCCTTTTGATACCCTCAATCCTTTTTCTCCAAGAAAATTTAAAAGCTTTATAGTAGCCTCTCTGACTTCAGCTTCCACTTCTCCTGATAGCAAGAGATCATCTACATATTGAATGACTTGTATCCCAGGAGGTGTGGGGAAAGTTTGTAATATGGTTTCTAGAGCTTGCCCAAATAAGTTCGGGGATTCAGTAAACCCTTGCGGCAATTTTGTCCATCTCAATTGCTGCTTTCTCCCAGTTTGTGGGTCCTCCCATTCAAAAGCAAAGATATCTCGGCTTTCCTCAGCTAATGGGCAAGCCCAAAAGGCGTCTTTAAGGTCCACCACACTAAACCACTGATGCTGGGGAGGGACCTTACTTAGGAGAGTATAGGGGTTTGGTACAACTGGATATCTAGTCCGAGTTCTCTTGTTTACCTCCCTTAAATCTTGTACCAGCCTGTAACTTCCATCAGACTTTTTTACTGGAAGAATGGGGGTATTATGAGGAGACATACAGGGTTCTAGTGTACCATCCCTTATCAGTCCTTCTATTACCGGCTTCAAACCTTCCCGTCCTTCTAGTGAGATAGGATACTGACGCACCCGTATGGGACAATCTTCTCTTTCAATTGTAACTTTTATGGGGTCAATATTCAATCCTCCCCTATTTCCTTCAGCAGCCCATACCTCCTTCTTAATTTTCTTTTCATCCTCCTGTTCTAATTTCAATATTTTAGCTGTCATCTTCCCATTTTCTGGTATAACTCCTATTCCTAATTTTATTTGGAAGTCTCGTCCCAATAAATTACTGCCTTGTTCCTGGGACTAACAAAACATCTCTTATCTAAATTCTGGTATCTCTCTATATCACCGCATCCCTGATGACAGGCAAAACTCTTTTCTTGCTCCCACCACTCCACTGCATCTTTACTTACACCATGCCTTCCTGAAATATCTACCAAACAAATTTTTCTTGCTTTTGCACCTTCCACAAGTTCCAACTCTTCCTCCTGTCTGCATCTTCCAAAATATTTTCTACACATCTCATTTTATAACATAGACTAAGCCTCCACCGGGCAGCCCCTCTGCCATGGCACGGCTGTGCGGCCGCCCCTCTCCCTTTCTTCCTGAGAAGATCTGCATTGACTGCGGTTTCCAAGGGAACGGCTTCCCCAACAGGAAGTGGGAAGCTTTGGAGGACTGATCACTGATTTTTGGTCCTCCAAGGACGGGGCATGGGCGGGGTCTGCCACCGGAATTCCCGAAGGGGAAGTAATTTCTGGTCTCCTCCATGCGGCCCCGTTCCCGCATGGCCCATGCTGGCAGCTCCAGCTGCCTCCGGCAGTCGCCCAGCACCACCGGAGCTGGAATCGCTACTGAGGCAGCTAGGGACTGGACCAAGGGGAACCCGCCACATGCCGACAGCGGAGGAACCGCCGCCGGGAAGGGGGGAAGGGAGGAGGGGGAGCCCGCTGCCCCGCCGCCGCGAACAGGAGGGGGGTGGGGGGACCCGCCGCCGCCGCTGGGAGGAAGGGTGAAGGAACCAGCCGTTCCCCCCCGGCTCTGCAAGCGGAGGGGGACTCACCACCGCGGCTGGGGAGGGGAGGGGAACCGGCCGCCCTGCCGCTGCTGCTGCTGCTGGGGGGCTTTTCCAGGGTCGGCTAAGCCACCACGCAGTCACCCCCCCACGTGGCTCATGGCGACTGTACTCGCCGCTTCCAACAAAAAGTAAGGCAGTGGCGGCAACGCTCAGCGCTGCTAAAACAAACTAACAAACAAAATACTGGGAATGAGGCTAAAAAAGCCATTGCGGGAAAATAGCGAGAGGGACCGGGGTGGGGGCCGGGTCTGTCGCGTGCAGAGAAGCGGCAGCCGGTCCCGAAGCGGCGGGCGGAGGGACCGGGGGGGTGTCGGTCCCGACTGAGCCGCCGCTGCGAACAGCGAGGGGGGGCAGGGGGGAAACCGGCTGGGCTGCCGCTGCGAACAGCGGACTCGTGCTTGGGACGGAAACTGGGGCAGAAACAAGCGACAAGCCAGAACCTGGGACATGCACAGCGACTGAGACAGGCACCAACACCGGAGCTAGCAATGCAACTCCCAAGGGACGATCTTAGGGTGGTATCTCTGTCGATGGTTTCTCCCCACTGGACTTCTATCCCTTTTCTTTCAAAATTTTCTCTTTTCTACCCATCCCTGTCTCTGTTTACCTTCCCTTTACCCCCACAACAACTACTTTTCTCCTTTCTCCTACACTATTTCTCAATACAATTTATCTTCTCTGAGGAACTATAATAAAGCTTAAAATAAAATAAAAATCTACACTTTCTATACTTTCATTCGTCCACATTCACTCCACCCTATTTTCCACTTAATCTCACACACAACCAACAATCACAACAACAAGGTACCTTTTTTTTTTTTCACACTACTTTAACACTCTTTAAGAGTCCCTGGCCAGATAATGTATTTCACAAACCTTCAATCTGGCAATGTTGGGATTTCTCTTCCCAACCCCAGATGTCTTGGGTTTATTTCATAGATTCTGCAGAATTTAACATAACCTTGGATGTCTTAGAATACCCTTAACCCAGCTAAACCCCTGAGTGTTCTCTGGATATTATTCAATCCAGCTGGTTATTAAACAATTCTGGATGCTCTCAGAATTTTCCTCAACCCAGCTAAAAATCTGGGTGTTCTTGGAATTTTTCTTCAACCCAGCCGATTATTAAAATAACCTGGGTGTTCTTGGAATAATTTCCTCAACCCAGCAAAAGCTTTTAGGGTCCCCTTTTCACACACTTCTTCCCGGGGGCGTTCTTTCACTCCTTTTTACCATTCACTTTCGTCCTCGGACTGGCCGTTTCCCTCTCGGGAAAACGAAAACGCAGCATAGAGGACTCCGCTTTCACTTGGAAGGTCTGGGTTTTACCCCAGCCCGCCTCTCAGTCACACACTTTCAGCCCCCGTTCTGTGCCAAACGCTGCCCTCCCCCAATCCCAGCAATTCTTACCACTCCGTTGTCCTTGGGTCTTTATTCGTGTACACTTTGATGTTAGGAGCTGGTTACCGCGGTTTTTAGGGAATTCTTTCCCTTCTCTTTGCCTTATTCTCTCCTTTTGTCCTTGGATCTTACCCCTTTCTGGGGTACTCTGCAAGGAACAGAGCCGAGGCCGCCTAATGCAGGTGGGACGCGTCTCCCTGGCTCTAATCCTCTCACAGCACCCGCAGTGGGGTATTTTAACCATCCTCTGCTACCAAATTGTGATAAATGCCAATAACTCGCTTCTTGAAATTTATGAAAATTTAATAAAGAACAAAAATTGGTTACAAAAAAATTAATACAATAATAGAAGTTTAAAAAGTTTTCAGAGACAGGACAAATAATGAGACAATAAGAGCAAAAGACTACCATCCCCTCTCCCTCTCAGACAAAGGCTGCGAAGGAGAAGGGACCCGTTAGGGAGAAGCCTCTCTATTTTTGAGGACAAACTTTAATGATTATGCATACTTTATCTAAGAAAAGCCCATTTGCCAAGAGCCTTTTGCAAAAGCCCTGGTGTCCTGGAGTCTGGCTTAACCAGGTAGCTTTGTGGATTCAAGGAGATATGCATGGTCTGGCTTGACCAGGGTGGTTTCGAGGAGATATGCATGGTCTGGCTTGACCAGGGTGGTTTTGAGGAGATATGCATCTTTCCCTCTGAAACATCCAAGAGGGGTTTTAGTCTGGCTTGTTGTAATTGTTCTCTCTGTGTAGAAACCTCCGGGTTATCTTCTCTTTGCTCTTGAGCTAAGGACAATACCTTACACACAATTCTTACTTAGATTCAATGTTAAAAACTACATTTACTATATTATTTAAAATGTTAATATTGCATAACTTTTCTACCTAGCATATTACATATAGTAAATACCTGCGTAGAGCCACACACACAATATGCCTTTTTCACACTAATATCTAACCTGTACCTTCCCTGACGTAGCTTGAGACTGTGTCCCCTTGTTCTGTCAGTTGCTGCCCGGTGGAATGGATATTATGGATTATAGTATGTTAAATCATAAACACAAACTGTAAATATGTCACATAAAATGTAACCTTAGTTCCAGCCAGCCACAGAATTGACAAATTCCGAGGCAGGCAACACCCAGAAACCACCTTTTAGGAGGAGATAATGAAATGTTGGGAACCTGGGGCACCGTCATTTGCATCAGAAAGGAGGAACATTAAAATAAGCAATCAGTTCTTCCTCCCAAAGGCAGCAGAGTCAGAAGAGCTCCACCATCTCGCTGATCACTGGAGAAGAACATCTGTCCATTCAAAATTTCGGCTCCCATTCCCTCACGGGAGGACCCAAATTGACACTTCTCCCTCCCATAGGAGACCCCATTAGCAGACCAGTGACTCCGATAAATTCGAATAACTATTCCAGGGAAACAAAGAACTGTGGGGAAATCTTATGCCAGGGGCAAAATAAAGTGTATAAAACCTGGACCCCAGGCGGGGCCAATTGGTGAACACTGGGGGACTGCAGTGCGACAGAGGCTGCTTTCCGTTCACCCTTTGACGATCCCGGGTTATCGTCACCGTAACTCTGCTTGTTGGTTTTACCGAAATTCTGTAATTTGACTTTTTTTAATAAATCAAATTATATTTCAATTGGCACAGTTAATTGGCATTTATATGATACGATAGGATATGATGATATATGTTATATTAGATCGTGTTATATTATATATTATATTCCATTATGTTATATATCATATCATATATCATTATCATATCTTATATCAACAAGGGAATAAAAACAGGTATAATTTCCACCATATTTAAAACATATGATAATAATCACATGCTAATACATAAATGAAGAACCCAATGTTATTTTTATAAAATAATGTCATTTTTAACACGTGGAAGTGGGGAGCACTGGGTGCTGCGGCTCTGCCTGGCAGCTGCAGAGCTTGAGCCAGAGGAATTTCCTGTTTCTTTTCCTCTCTGACACCTCTTTCTTAATTCTCCACCTCACATGTCTTGTTCAGTGTGAGAAACAAAGCACACTCCACTGAAAATTTTTAAGAGTTTTAATAAAGGATAGTAAGGGATAAAACAGAAAGCAAAAGACACAGGGGCCTGGCAAAGCCACCACACACCCACTTCTGCAGTCTGCAGTCTTTTATACCATTGCAGATGTATTATTTCTTCTAATGATTTAGCAGATTTAGTTTGAGCTCGTTGACAACAATCTTAATTCAGATTTTCTGCAACCTTGCACACTTCAAGAGTTGAACACGTCTCAGGTCTAGGGTGGTCTTCAGATGCCACTTTAAAGGGGTTTTGCTATTTCTCCTTTTATGCTCTTCTGCTCTCTGCTTATGCTATCTTGGACATATATATTGCAGTAATAATTATATCTTAAAATTCATCTTTTGCAAGCCCAATTACATCTTGTTAAAGCCTCTCTTCCACTTTTACACTGCTCAAAGCGTTTACAAATATTATCCTACTTCAAAGCAGTTTGGAACTTTCCATTATTATTTACAAGAAAATACCATTTTATAATTAAAGTAAATAAATTATAGCAAAAAAACAGCTACTACATGACTGCTTACAACATTCCATTAAACACATCTGAATAAAATCCATAGGTTGTGCTGCTGTGGTCTCATGTGCACCTCACTGGGGTAGAGGCGTCTCTCCCTCCTGGCACTGCAGCCCACGGCCAGGGGCCCTTCCCACTGCAATGGTTCTGGGATTCTGTCAGGGACTCACTTTCCTTTTCTTCTTCCCTCTGCTTGGAGCTGGCAATGGGCTGGAAAATGTCCAGCAAACCAACCTTTGCTGTCTGCTTTGTCAGCCTACACAGCTTCAGGACCTTGTCACCTGCCCCTTGGGCACAGCTCCCCTGGGCAGCAGGGCAGAACTGGCACCCTGGGAGCCTTGGGAATTCCCCTCTGGGATCCACGGCACACGCTGGGATGATCTGGAATTTCAGTTTCATGACACAGCACCCAACACCACTCCCAAGAGCCCTGAGTTCACTCAAACCCATCATCCCCCACATTCCCTGGAAGTTCAGCCCATGTCCCCACCCATGTCCGTGTGCCCTGATGTCCCCACCCATGCCCGTATCCCCACCATGCCTCCAATCTTGGCTCTCCATGTCCCCAACCGTGTCCATGTCACCCCCATGTCTCCAGCCATGTCCATGTCACCATCCATGGCCACATTCCCTTGGGGTCCTGTTGCATCCAGGTGCCCACAGGGGGCCAGGAAGATGTGCAGACCACCAGCCAGCTCTCTTCCTGTCTTGGTTTGACAGACAGGAATCTGCTAGGGAGGGGCAGGACCTCCCTAGGGGTGGAGAATTCAAATCCTCTCCCTCCAAACGATGATGATGTAGAAAATGAAGGGGGGCTTTCAGGCAGAAGGATGGGGCCAGGAAGAACAGTTCTTCACTGGTATGTTGTGGATGCATGGCTGGAAAAGCAGGGACATGTGCACAATCCTGCTCTTAGCTTAAGGGATGAGTAGAAGATGAAACGTCCTTGAACCATTCCTTAGATGGGATAAGGAGGAAGTAAAGCTTGGAACAGTAGCTGTAACAGGATGCTAGACAGGATGCATTGACCATAAGTTAGGGAAGATTTGCAGCATTTAGCCTCGTGGACAGAGCTTCTGAACCAATTATGTCTACTGCAAGGACACGTGAACACTATGGTTTAACCAATGATGTTCAGAGTTAGGTGCATGATATGCTTAGCACAGTATAAATGTAAGCCAAATAGCTGAATAAACGAGCAAGATTTTTAACTCATATTGAGTGCTGTTTTGACTCTGGCTGATTCCCCGGCCAACTGTAGGTATGACAAAGCAAATAAACAACAACTACAGCATTAATAATAAACAGAACCAGGAACCTCGAGGGCTTTCTTTCACAAAGCCCGGGGCAGTTTGATCCCGGTGGCCCAGCAGGACTCCGAGAGACCAGGCTGGAAGGGTGGAAAGCCCCGGGCTGGTGGATGAGCTCAGAAGTTCTGCGCTGGTAGCTGGAGCGGCAGGGACGTCCCGGCAGGGCAGGGCAGGGCTACAGAGTAGCAGAAAGCCTCAAAGCAGCCCCGAATAGGCTGTGATGGCGAGACGGCGGGCCCAGCAGGGCAGGGGGAGGCGAGCTCAGAATCCCTGGGCACACGAGCACATGAGCAGATGATGGCAATTTCCCAGGGCAAGATGCAGTGGTGACTGTGAGCTCTTCCCGCAGAACGCACCAGCCCGACCATCCTCTCTCCCATGCCCAGAGCAAGAGCGAGCAGCTGCCCCCAGCTCTGTCCTTTACATCCCCCAAAACTCCACTTATCTCCTCCCTCTGAGGGAAACTCCCAGAGACCCAAAAACAACAGGTGTAGCCCGGTGCTGCCATCTCCTTTAGACACTTCTTTCTTTAAATCAAGCACACAGTTGCTAGACTTCTAGCAACTTATGGGAAAAAAATTCTGTAAGTGAAAAAGAAACAAATGTAATCCCCAACACTTGCACACATGGATCACCAGGACTGTGGATCCCCAAGGCTCTGCCCAATGGGGCTCACTGGGGATCATCCAATGGGCTCCTCCAACGGGGGATGGAGTTGGAGCAGCGCACAAAGCTCTTCCCGCACGCGGGGCACTTGTAGGGCTTCCCTTTCTCCTGCCTCCATTGCTCTTGGGTAATGGCACAGCTCTGGGACAAGCTCTTCCCACACTCAGGACACTGTTAGGGCCTCTCTCCGCTGTGCATCTGCCGGTGGACAAGCAGCTTGGAGTGCTGGATGAAGCTCTTCCCACATTCTGAGCATGTGTAGGGGCATTCCCCAGTGTGCACTGTCTGCTGCATGATCAGGCCAGAGCTGTCAAGGAAGCTCTTCCTGCACTGCCCACACACACAGGGTCATTTCCCAGTGTGGAGCATCTGGTGGCGTTTCAGGTGGGAGCTCTTCGTGAAGCCTTTCCCACATTCTGCACATTTATAGGGCCGTTCACCGGTGTGGATCCTCTTGTGGACGATCAGGTGGGAGCTGATAGTGAAACCTTTCCCACACTCCCCACACTCATAGGGCCGTTCCCCAGTGTGGACTCTCTGGTGGATCATCAGGTCAGAGGTGTTTCTGAAGTGCTTCCCACATTTCCCACACTCGTAGTGCCGTTCTCCAGTGTGGATCTTCTGGTGCCGGAGCAGGCTTGACTGGACAGTGAAACTTTTCCCACACTCCCCACACTCATAGGGCCGCTCCCCAGTGTGGATCCTCTGATGGCGGATCAGCTGGCAACTGTCACTGAAGCTCTTCCCACATTCCCCACACTCATAGGGCCGTTCCCCAGTGTGGATCCTCTTGTGGACAATCAGGTGGGAGCTGTGAGTGAAGCTCTTCCCACACTCCCCACACTCATAGGGCCGTTCCCCAGTGTGGACTCTCAGGTGGATCATCAGGCCAGAGGTGTTTCTGAAGCGCTTCCCACATTTCCCACACTCGTAGCGCCGTTCCCCAGTGTGGATCTTCTGGTGCCGGACCAGGCTGGACTTCGTGTAGAAACTCTTCCCACATTCCAAGCACTGGTGCAGCTTCTTGCCATTGTGAAGCTGTTCATGCACCACCAGCTCAGAGCTCTGGCCACATCTCTGGCTTCCTTCCTGACACAGGGTGGGTCCTTCCTCCTCGGAGCACCCTGGCATGGGTTTGGAGCCCCTCCTCGGGTGGGATCTCCGCGGCTTTTCCTCCCCATTGCATTCCTGTGCCATGGAGCCGCTCAAAACAGCCTCTTCCACGAGGTTCTGCTGAGGGGATTTGTCCTCCCTGGGCTCCTTGTCCAGGGGAGGAAGGACAAGGACAGGATGGGATTTGACTCCGTGCCAGAGGGAAGGGCAAGGAGATCCCCCCAGTGCATCCCCGGCAGGACGGCGTCGGCAGCGGGGTTGTCCTGCAGCCGGGGCCAGGCTGGGCTGGGAGATGGAGCAGGAGAGAGGGGCAAAGGGGCACTGACTTCCTCCTCACCTGCCTGGGGATCCGCAGGAATCCTCCTCTTCCTCACAGCCTTCTCATCCTCTACCCAGCCAAAGTCTGGCACTGGGAATTCCTGGTGTGGGAAAGACATTCTGTGAGTGCATTGGCTTTGAAGTTCCTGCTGTTCAAGTCCATCTCCAGAAGTCACCACATGTCTGGTGTCCATAAAATCCTCTAAAAATCAAGAAGGAGTCCAAAAACACTGTCCCAGGGCTTCCCTGTTTCCAGTGTCCTTCCTTTGGGGTTATGGGGGTCCCTATTCTCAGAGCTGCTGGGGGGCCCGTGGGTCCTGGGGATCCCCCCTCTCCCGCCTCCTGCTTCGGCTCACTCAGGGGGTTTTGGGGCTGCCAGGGCTCATCCTGCCCTGATTCTGACTCGGCTCCCAGCTGTCCCAGGGTCCCCGTCCTCAGCATTCCCCCACTCCAGCCACTCAGCGCTTCTTCCCCCACTCCCCGACAACACTTTCACGCTCGGGGGGCCCGGACCCCCCTCATCTCCAGCCTCCACCACCCCTCCAGGCTGCCGGAGCTGCCCCAGCTCTGCCATCGCCCCGCTCCCCACTCCGGGCCTCCCGCCCTTCATCCCCGCCTCTCCCGGGATCCCCAAAACCAACGTCCCGCCCCGCCGGCACCGCGCGATCGCTGCGTGGGACCCCAAAATCCCCCCAGGGGCAACTACGGCTCGGCTTTGCACTCCTGCAAGATCTGAAAATATCCCATCTCCTCCCCGAAAAACCTCCCAGGGACATGCAAAGATAATTCCCGCGCGATTCTGGAATCTCTTAGCTCCCAACTCCATTCCAAAAAAACCCCCCCCAAAACCCTCGGGGACCCCCGGACAGATTTGGGGTGAGCTCCCTCTCCCTGGTCACCGGCAATGCTACGGGGGCCGGAGGTGCTTTGGGCTCTGCGTGCCCCTGGTCGAACTCCGTCGTTCTTTTCTTGTTCCGGCTCCTCCTCCTCCTTTCTCCCTCCTCCTCCTCCTCCTCCTCCTCCACCACCAGCACGACCCCCCTTCCCCCCATTTCCCCGGACCGCGGCCGCTGCAGCACCGGCGTTTGGGTGGGGAGAGCCCGCCAGGGATGGGTAGGGGGCTTGGGGACAGTGTGCACCCTTATTATCATTCATTAAAATGCTTAACAGTTTAAGAGGAGTGTGCTTCGTTTCTCTCATTGAACAAGAAGTGTGTGGTAGAGAAATAGGAAAGCGGTGTCAGAGAGAAAAAGCAATGGGAAACACCTCTGGCTTGCAGCTGCCCCCGCAGCGCCCAGCGCTCCCCACTCCCACCCCCCTGTGCCACCCCTGGTAGCCAGGCACCCCCGGGAGCGGAGTTTGGGCTCGGGGGGCAGGGGGACGGCACGGCCGGGTCTGCCCTGGGGGGAGCCCCGAGCCCCCCGCCCATCCCCGGGGGCTCCCGGGGGCTCCCCCTACCCAACAGCGGCGCTGCGGCGGCCGCGGGGCAGAGCGGGCGGGAAAGGGGGGCCCGGGCTGGGGGCGGAGGAGGGGCGGGAGGAAGAGGAGGGAGAGACGAAGGGGAGGAGCAGCAACACGAGGAGCACCGCGAGGAGGGGCAGCGGGAGAGGGTCGGTGTTCCACGGCGAGCCCGCTGAGGCCGCAGCTCCGCTGGGCGCGACCGCATCGCATTGCCCGGCAGCCCGCAGGTGACGGGGAGGGGAAGCTCGCCCCAAATCTATCCCGGGATCCCCGGTACGGTTGGGGGGTTTTGGCTTTTTATTTTTGGGGGGATGTGGGGTGTGGGAGGGGAAGGAATGTGGGGTTTGGAACTCGCAGATTGCAGAGTGGAGTGTTTGTGGAGGGGTGGTGGAGGCTGGAGATGAGGGGGCTCCGGGTCCCCCGAGCGTGAAAGTGTTGTCGGGGAGTGGGGGAAGAAGCGCTGAGTGGCTGGAGTGGGGGAATGCTGAGGAAGGGGACCCTGGGACAGCTGGGAGCCGAGTCAGAATCAGGGCAGGATGAGCCCTGGCAGCCCCAAAACCCCCTGAGTGAGCCGAAGCAGGAGGCGGGAGAGGGGGGATCCCCAGGACCCACGGGCCTCCCAGCAGCTCTGAGAAGAGGGACCCCCATAACGCCAAAGGAAGGACACTGGAAACAGGGAAGCCCTGGGAGAGTGTTTTTGGACTCCTTGATCTGGAGGATTTTATGGACACCAGACACACCGTGACTTTTGGAGATGATTTGGACAGCAGGACCTTCAAAGCCAATGCACTCACAGAATGTCTTTCCCACGCCAGGAATTCCCATTGCCAGACTTTGGCTGGATGGAGGAAGAGAAGGCTTTGAGGAGGAGGAAGTTGTCACGGGACCCCTAGGCAGGTGAGGAGGAAGTCAGTGCCCCTTTGCCCCTCTCTCCTGCTCCATCTCCCAGCCCAGCCTGGCCCCGGCTGCAGGACAACCCCGCTGCCGACACCGTCCTGCCGGGGATGCACTGGGGGGATCTCCTTGCCCTTCCCTCTGGCACGGAGGCAAATCCCATCCTGTCCTTGTCCTTCCTCCCCCAGACAAGGAGCCCAGGGAGGACAAATCTCCTCAGCAGAACCTCGTGGAAGAGGCTGTTTTGAGCGGCTCCATGGCACAGGAATGCAACGGGGAGGAAAAGCCGCGGAGATCCCGCCCGAGGAGGGGCTCCAAACCCATGCCAGGGTGCTCCGAGGAGGAAGGACCCACCCTGTGCCAGGAAGGCAGCCAGAGATGTGGCCAGAGCTCTGAGCTGCTGGTGCATGAACAGCTTCACAATGGCAAGAAGCTGCACCAGTGCTTGGAATGTGGGAGGAGTTTCTGTGCAAACCGCAGCCTGCTCCAGCACCAGAAGATCCACACTGGGGAACGGCGCTGTGAGTGTGGGAAATGTGGGAAGCGCTTCAGAGACACCTCTGACCTGATGATCCACCAGAGAGTCCACACTGGGGAACGGCCCTATGAGTGTGGGGAGTGTTGGAAGAGCTTCACTACGAGCTCCAGACTGATTGTCCACCAGAGGATCCACACTGGGGAACGGCCCTATGAGTGTGGGGAATGTGGGAAGAGCTTCACTAAGAACTCCACTTTATACAAGCACAGGAGGATCCACACTGTTGAACGGCCCTAGAAATGTGGAGAATGTGGGAAAGGCTTCATGAAGAGCTCCCACCTCAAACACCACCAGATGCTGTGCACTGGAATCTGACCCTGTGTGTGTGGGGAGAGCGGGAACAGCTTCTGTGACAGCTCTGGCCTGATCATGCAGCAGACAGTGCACACTGGGGAATGCCCCTACACGTGCTCAGAATGTGGGAAGAGCTTCATCCAGCACTCCAAGCTGTTTGTCCACCGGCAGATGCACAGCGGAGAGAGGCCCTAACAGTGTCCTGAGTGTGGGAAGAGCTTGTCCCAGAGCTGTGCCGTGACCCAAGAGCAATGGAGGCAGCAGGAAGGGAAGCCCTACAAGTGCCCCGCGTGCGGGAAGAGCTTTGTGCGCTGCTCCAACTTCATCCCCCGTTGGAGGAGCCCATTGGATGATCCCCAGTGAGCCGTGTTGGGCAGAGCCTTGGGGATCCACGGTCCTGGTGATCCATGGTGGGAAGACAGCTGGCTGGTGGTCTCCACATCTTCCTGGGCCCCTGGGGGCACCTGGGCGCAGCAGGACAAAATTCTCTTGGGATGCAGACCAGCGTCAGGAATTCATTAGGGATAGTGAATTTTTTTACTTTTGACCTGAAGAAATCCCACCTTTTGCATCCTATTGTTTCTTCTCTAAGCATCAAGGAATACTGGGATGTCTTAAGAGTCTTTTCCAACCTAAATCATTCCATGATTCTAATTCTTTCTGACCCTTCCACAGGCGTCTTCCAGAGCCAAATGGTGACTGAGTGGGACAAAAAATGAAGATTTTGGAGACAATGGAGTGGAAACTCCTCTAAGAAGGGTTCTTTCCAGCCACCCAAGCACGTGGATACTCAGCCAGCATGGACACATAAATCCTTTTATTTTGGCCTTGATTTTCTTTCGTTGTTCATTGTTCATTGTTCATTGTTCATTGTTCATTGTTCATTGTTCATTGTTCATTGTTCGTTGTTCATTGTTCTTCATCCTTTCACCCAACACTGGGGTAAAAATAAAAACCTTGATCTAAGACACAGTTGGAGATATTGTGGGTCATTGCTGGGGACATTGTAGGACATGGATGGGGACATGGTGGGCAGGGGGCCTGGGACATGGACATGGGTGGGGACATGGCTGTGGATGGGGATATTGGGCATGGGGGGATCACAGACACAGATGGTGACATGGGCATGTATGGCCATGCATGAGGACATGAGGGACGTGGCCACGGATGGTGTCAAGTGGCCTAGGGGACAAGTCCGTGGGTGTCCATGTCCATGCCATGAGGTTTGCCATGACCAAGGACAACACATCCCCACCACCACCACGATACTGTCCCCTTCATGCTACCGTTAATTCCCTGCTCTTCCTCCAGACACCTTGCAGAGTGTCCCCATGTCCTGGTGGCCCGTGTCCCTCAGGCCAGTCCCACCAGTGGCTCCAGCAGCAGCCAGATCCCGTCCTCGGCACGCAGGATCAGCTCGGGCTTGCGGCGCGGGGGTGGCCTCGCTGCGTCCCTCGGCAGCACAAACCGGGCCAGGGTCAGTGCCACTACCACCTTCATCTCAGCCATGGCAAAGCTCTGCCCGATGCAGTTCCTGCCACCACAGCCCCACTGTCACTGTCACCCCACTGTGAACCCAGCCAGGGACAGGGGTGGCACTTGGGGACACTCCTGTCCCCTCGCAGCGCGTACCTGGGCTCAGCAGAGAAGGGGATGAAGGATGATGGGGACCGTCCCTTGCTGTTCTCTGGGCTGAACCTCAGGGGGTTGAACACCTGGGGGGACACCGACACCATCATGCCGAGGGGACACAGCTGTCACCACCATGGTGACAGGGACACCTCGTAGCCTGGCCCTACCTTGGGCTTGGGCCAGAGGTCTGGGTTGTGGTGGGTCCCGTAGATGCTCATCAGGCAGATGACCCCTGGTGGGATGGGAATGGCCACTTTAGGGACAGCAGATGAGGGTGGGTGGTGACACAGGGGACACCCTGGCCATGCCATACCCTTGGGGATGACACGGCCATCACGCAGGGGGATGTCCTCGGTGCAGTGCCGGACACAGCAGTGACAGGAGGGTGCAGCCGAAGGCTCTCCTTGATGCACATGGTGGTGAAGGGCAGCTGGGACAGTCCTCCCTGGGGACAAGCAGGGGTGGCACCGTGTCCCAGAACCACATGGCCAGGGGTGGCCCTGGGGACATTTCACCATTCAATGTCTGCAGTGTCATTGCCAGCCAGGAGCTGCTGGACCTCCTGGCGGCACCTCTCCTGGTGCTCAGGGTGGCTGGCCAGGTTGTAGAAGAGCCATGCCAGGCCATTGGCCATGGTGTCGTGGCCTGTGGGGACATTGGGTGAGTGAGGGGACACTGGAGTGGCTCCCCTGCAGTGGCACCTGGGAGCTCATGCTCACCCTCAAACATGAAGGCATCAGCCTCAGCTGCTGTGTCCTCATCTGACAGGGTGTGGCCGTTCTCATCCTGTGGGGATGAGATGAGCCCCGGGCCACCTGGGGCCACCAGTCTATGGCCAAATCCCACATATGGCCACCACTCTACCCCCGTGGCCACCACCCTATGGGCACCACCATCCCACTGGCCACCAGCTCTATGGTCAATGCTGCCCATGGCCACCACTGTTCTCCTGTGGCCACCAGTCTATGCCCAACCTCCCTGTGACCACCAGCTCCCCACTGGCCACGGGTCTATGACCAAGCCTTCCACAGCCACCACCATCCTCTTGACCACCATCTCCCCATGGCTACCTCTCCATGGCCACCACCACCCTCTTGACCACCTTCATGCCCCCATGGCCACCACTCCATGGCTACCACCACCCTCTTGACCACCTTCATGCCCCCATGGCCACCATCCCATGGCCACCACCACCCTCTTGGACCACCCTCAGGCCTCCATGGCCACCACCCCATGGCCACCACCACCCTCTTGACCACCATCCCCCCATGGCCACCACCACCCTCTTGGACCACCCTCAGGCCTCCATGGCCACCATCCCAGCCCCACCTTGGTGAGCAGCAGGAGGTCGATGAAGTCCATGCTGTGTCCCTGGTGGCCATCCAGCCAGGCCTGGTGGCCCAGGGAGGCGAGTGCGTGGCGCTGGCGCTGCACCACGTTGGCGGTGAAGGCTTGGACGGTGGTGCAGGCGCGGGCGAAGTGCCGGCTGTCAGAGGAGAGGCTGTAGAGCCACCACGGGTGGAGGAGTGGCCGGAGCTGGTGCCGGACCACCAACGAGCTCAGCTCCAGGATGGCCTGGATGTACTCGCTGGGCCGTCTGCAGGAAATGGGGACAGCAGGGGACACCGTGGCCACCAGCATGGCCAACATTGGGGCCATTTGGGCCACTAGAATGAACAATGGGGACAATTGCAGGGCCAGGATGTCCCAATGGGGGCAATGGTGGGACCAGAAGGCCAACAGGGACGATGGTGGGGCCATTGGGCCCACCAGAATGACCAGTGGGGACAATTGCAGGGTGGCCAGGGGACAATGGTTGGACCAGGATGGCCAACAGGGACGATGGCAGGGCCATTGGGGCCACCAGAATGACCAATGAAGACAAGTGCAGGATGGCCAGGGGGCAATGGTGGGACCAGGAGGGCCAACAGGGATGATGGCGGGGCCACCATGGCCCCTAGGATGGCCAGTGGGGGCCATGGTGGGGCCTATACGGTCACCGTGATGGTCAGCAGGGACCATGGTGAGGCCACCACAGCCACCAGGATGGTCAGTGGGGACAGGTGACACTCGCTCCTGGCAGTGGCTCTTGTGGCTGAAGATGCACTTCTGGAGCGTGTCCAGGGTGAGGAGGCTCAGGGGCTGCAGCACCTCCAACTCCACCGGCCCCCCACCAGCTGCCGCTGCTGCTGCCTCGCACTTGGCCTGTGGGGACAGACTGGGTCAGGGAGGGAACAGGGAGGGGGTCAGGGACAGGGGATGGGGGCAGGGGGTGAATTTGGGGGTGGGACAGGGGTGGGAGAGGGGTCAGGTTTGGGTTTGGGGTGTGGGACAGTACAGGATTTGGGATACAGGACGGGACTCGGGGTGCAGCAGTGGGTGCAGGACAGAATTGTGGGTTAGGGACTCAGGATTTGGGGTGCAGGTCAGGATTTGGGGTGCAGGTCAGGATTTGGGGTGCAGGTGGGGGACTCGTGCCCATCTCGGATCTCTCACGAGCAGCACGCAGGTGCTCTGGTTGAAGATTCCCAGGTAATTCCGGAGCACATCCCCGTGGAAGGCGGGCGTCAGGAGCCGCCGGTGCCGCACTCAGCGCTGCCCGCCGCTCAGCAGCAGCCCCTCCCCTGGCGAGGGGACACCGGGGTCTGCCGAGGGCACCCAGGGGGGCTGACCCTGTCCCTGTGACACATCCAGATCCACCGGGGGTGCCCGAGGGTTCTGTTCCCATAACCTGCTGTCTCCTCCCCTGTGACACCTGGATCCACTGAGGGCTCCCAGGGGGTCTGACCCTGTCCCCCACCTGTCTTGTCCTCTGTGACACACCCGAATCCATCCTGGGGGCACCCAGGGGGGCTGACCCTGTCCCTCACATCCCCTGTCCCATGTGACACACCCGAATCCATCCTGGGGGCACCCAGGGGTGATGTTTCCATCCTCCACTGCCCCTGTGACACATCCAGATCCATCTGTGGGGCCACCCAAGAGTGCTGAGACATCCAGCTCCATTTGCAGGGCACCCAGGGGTGCTGTCCCCACCCTAGCCCCCTGCACTCACCCAGCCAGGGCTTGAGGAAGCCGTAGAAAATTTTGTCCTTGGGGACCACAAAAGCTGCAGGGTACAAGGACGGGGTGGGTAGGGATTCACTGGGGTGGCATCGGGTCCCCTGGGTGGGGACACTGGGGATGAGGCCACCCTGTCTGCACCCATTAACCCTCAGGTGGGGACCCTGGGGTGGGGACCCTCTCCCAACACCCATGGCCACTAAGGATGGGGGTTGGGGGAAAACCAGAGCTGGACATGGTGACACCTTTGGGTGGCCTTGGGGAATCCCATGGACAGGTTGGTGGCCACTATAGGGTGGCATTTGGCCTTGCTGTGGTGACACCGCTGGGATTGGGTTGGTGGCCACTGCCTGGGCCCTGCCAGGTCTCTGTGCCAGGTGTGGTGACACTCATGGGTGGCCCTGGGGACCCACCTGGTGTCCCATGTCCTACCTGAGGCTCTGAGGAGTGGCTGGAGGGTGCTGGGGTGGAAGAGGCGCAGGACGGGCAGCCAGGGAAGCCCCCACCAGAGGCAGCCATGACAGTACCGGGCCACCAAGGTGTCCACCTGCTGGAGGCCTTGCTCCGTGCTCTGGCCCTGGGGACAACAGGGGACAGCTGTGTCACTGGGGGAGAGGCAGGCTTGGGAGATGTGTGTGTCCTCAGAACACTGCCAGCCTTGGGGACATGTGTGTTTGTCCCCACTGTCCCCTCGCAGGTGCCACCACCTTCTCCTCGCTGTCCCCCCCAGTTGCCACCACCCCATTCCTTCTGTCCCCTTGTAGGTGCCACCACCCTGTCCCTGCTGTCCCTTTGCTGGTGCCATATAGATATATGATCAAGGGCGAGGGCTGTTCTGTTGGAAACTTTTTCAAGTACTGCTTGGAGTCTGATGATCTGATTCAACAAATAAATCGGGGTATGGTGTCCCCAGGACCCATCTTGAGCCCAGGTGACCGGCCCGTAAGTTTCAATTATTTCTTCTAGGGTCCATACTTTACTTTTCCACTTTTGGGTCCCCCCTATCTCAACTATGCTTCTCTTTTTCCAGTTAGTCTTTCTCAGGTCATCATATACTAGAACTCCCCAATTTGGTCCTGATTTCTTTATGAGTAAGAAGAAGGCAGGTTTAATAATTCCTATGGTGCAACTCCCAGCCCAGTCCCTGGCAGTTTGGTGTAAGCTGTATTTCTGCAGATCCAAAAGAATTGTTCAGGAGCCTCCCCAAAGGTACCGCTTGTTTCTGGTGGACATTCCCAATATTTGGACACTTCTCTTTACTCCCCAAAAGGGATTTATCTCTTTATCAGCACGTTCATGCAGTCCATACCCTCATGACAGATGCACCCTTTCTCTTTCTTCTCAATGGACCAGTAACGATTGGGTTCTTGGGGAATGTATTTAGGGCCTAAAGTTTTTGTTATTAAATATCTTTTACAAGCTGTTTTTCCTACTGAGGTCTTATACTCGTCCCCTACCCTCATGATGCATTCTTCTCCAATTATTTTTGACGTCAGGTCCCACTGTTCTTTCCTTCTTGCCCGATCCCTGGCCCCCCACCCCTGTGCTCTGGGCAGGTTTACGGCCCCCTCCCAGGACTGCACCAACACAACACTTACGGCACATCTGGTGTGACCCAGGGGACCGGGCTCCTCGTGGACCCTGGTGCCAGCAGCGCCTGGGGACACCCTGTAAGCTTACACCACCCCCTCTACACCTAGGCTCTTTGCACTCTGCAAGGGCCTGGGCCGCTAAGCCCTGAGAGAGGGGCCTCTCCCTTTTTCTGTGTGTCACTCACTCTCTAGTTACCTCCACACACCCGGCGGGCGCCCCTCTTTATCCCCCTTGGAGGCACCTCAAGTACTCCTTATTTCCTCTCACTTGCCCCCATTCCCAGCCAGCCCCCTCAGGAGCCCAGAACCGCGGTAGTAAGGGGTCCACAGTCGCTTTGGGGTCTGAGCTGCCGGCCCCCGTCTCACTCACACCTCACTTGCCTCCTACTCCCACCACCGGTCTCACTCACCAGTCTGGTCTCAGGTTTAACCCCCTGAGGTCAGGGTGGTAAAATGTCTCTGCCCTTTCAGGATTCACCAGCAGGATGCAAAGAAAAACACGGAGTCTTCAGGTTTTTAGTCTTTCAAGGTCTTGCTCTTTGTTTATTAGGTCTTATCTCTCAAGCTCTTCTCGTGCCCTGAGGAGCTCCGTGCAGCAGCAGGATCATACATGGACTCCTCCTGCCTGGGAGGGTCTTGACCTCTTATACTACATATTGCCTTTCCATTATTTACAGTCAATCACCAATACCCAACACCTATGCTTAGACAGGTCATATCTGCTTTGACCCTATCCAAAAGTGCCACTTTCACAGCAGAAATGTCGGACAAGAAGAAGAAGCAGGAGGACAGGACCACGTCCCCAATCCTCCATTTTTTCTTCTCAAGCCCACACACCCAAAATACATTCACCCCCAGTGATAAACTAACTGCTATCTACTTCACACCCTGGTGACTTTTAATTCCTCCTGCAATGTAGGTAGTCTCTCCCATGGACTGAAGTCAAAGATCATGTCTCTCTGGGCTCTGTGTCAAGGTCTACAACCCCCCTGTACAGATCCCAGAACCCCTGTACATGTTCCAACCCCCCCTGCCTGGGTCTCAGACCCCTTTGACAGGGTCCCTGACCCTCCAGGGAGACCAGAGGGATGCCCTGGGCTCCCAACAGTCCGGTGCTCCTGCGTGTCGCCGCTCTCCAGCCGTCCCTTGGTCCAGGTGTATCCAGCTGTGCCTGGAGGCCCGGTAGGGCGGGTGCCTGTCCCATCCTCAGTCCTCTTTGGGTGTGGCTGATCCCGGATGAGGCCCCAGCTGAAATGAATGAGGGCCGGAGAGCAGCTCCTCTGAACCCCTTCATTAAGGGTCAGCTCGAGCGGGGGCCCGAGGGGTCGCGTGCACTGCCGCCGCTCCCGGTGGTGACACGGAGGAGGAGGAGGGGTTCAGCTTTGTCTGCCGGCAGAGCTGGGACTTCTGTCCTCACGGGAGTGCACAGGAAGGCACTTTGCCTGCTCCAGGTCCAGGGTCCTTCCTCTAGTGTTGCTCCTTTGAACATAAGGTGGGACTGTAAAGATTACAAACTGGAACTGAGGGATAGTCCTATTCCTTCCTCAGCAAAAACTGTGATCTAATTTCTCTAAATACATGTTGGCTCATCTTCCTAGGGCTTTCTTCCTTTTAATGGTGCTAAATGTCTCTTAATTTGCATGAAGGCTTGGATGTCACTTCCCTCTTCATGGTCACAGGTGCCATCTTTGGGAACAGCAGAGGCAATACAAGGAGTTGAACAAACAGGAGGGAACACGAGAACACGATGACCAGCAATTAACTGGTCACCAACCCCATCACCCTGGAAATGTAGGAACTTACACTTGGAACTCGTTTTCTACATCCCACACTGGCCAAGTCTGGTCACAGGAAGCAGGTCTGCTCTCTCTCTGCTGGGATGGGAGGCCACCTCACCCCACTGGAGCAGGGGACCAGCTGTACCCTGTGTCCCCAGCATGCCAAGCCTGGTCACGGAAGGCCAGGGCTACCCACTGGGGTCTCAGATATGGTCTGCCTTCCCCTCCTCTACCCAGGAAGATCATTTGGGCATCATTTTTGCTCACCAAAATGATCAGAGTAGTGGTATTTCACCGAAGGCTGCGACACCAGCAGGAGGTCATCCCACACTGTTGAGAGTGCACCAGGCTTGACAGGGTCTTCTTTCCCCACTGATTCTGCCAAGCCCCTTCCCTTGGCTGTGGTTTTATTGGATAGTAGGTAGGGGCTGTGGGAATCTCATTCTTCCATCCAGGTGCATGACTAATTAGATGATGAGGCATTTGGCTATTTATTGAGCATATATTTACCTATATGGTCCCCCTTCAAGTGTAGGTGGCCTGTCCACCTTGGTCAGATTCAGAATAATTTGGTCCTGATTAAGGGTTGAACATAGATGGCCTGTCCTGACTGCTTTCCTCACTTCTGTCTGTAAATTATATTTCCTCCCGAGGCAGGTCTGGTTGTTAGAACCTTGTACACCTCAGGGTACCTGGCCAAACCCTCCCACTGGGTGTAAAGATGGAATCCCTCATTAATTTCTACCTAACAGTTACAAAATTCCAACCTCACTAAATCAGTCTTCTCTCCAGCATTTTAGAGGTGGAGAGAAGGCTGATTTTAGAGGGTATAGGTGTAAAATTTGAGGCCAGGATTTTCTTCAAATCCGAAGGATCAGATTATGTAGCCATTCATACACGGAGTGATTGTATCGACTGCACCATTGTGCAAATTTGTAGGTCTGACTTGAGGCAGACTCAAGCTCCACATAAACAGAAAGAAATAGTATAAAACTAAAATCAAGAATGAGAGAAAAGTCAGGGAAGACTCCTTGATAACTGCTGGCATCAGTCAAGGGGCTGAACCTCTCTTCTTCCCTATAAGGATGTCTGTTGGGTAAGAATCATGCTTGATGCACACTAATTGTTTCATTGGGGATTAGAGCTTGTCTCTGTATTCATTTGAGTGCAATTTTACACTCAGATACTATCACTGACACTCCTTGGACCTTAACCTGTCATGATTTAATATTAATAAATTAACATTAATTTAATAATAATTATTAATATTAATTATAGATTTATGATTATAAAATTCATAATTTATGTTATACCATAAACTGTGAGTCAAAAGTGTGAGTCTTTCCTAAGTGCTGGCAGTCACTGGCAGCAGGGAACACACTCTTATTTATAAAGGGGTAGAGCTGGGAATCCTTGGCTTGTCAGTGTCACAGTGGAATCCTTGGTTTGTCAGTGACACAATGAAATCCTTGGATTTTCAGTGACACAATGGAATCCTTGGATTTTCAGTGTCACAGTGGAATCCTTGGATTTTCAGTGTCACAATGGATCCTTGGATTTTCAGTGTCACAGTGGAATCCTTGGTTTGTCAGAGTCACAATGGAATCCTTGGATTTTCAGTGTCACAGTGGAATCTCTGGTTTGTCAGTGTCACAGTGGAATCCTTGGTTTGTCAGAGTCTCAATGGAATCCTTGCCTCCATGCAGCCTTGCCTGTTGGTTCAATCATCTTCCATCATGTCACAATGATCTCCTTGGTTTGAAAAAGCTCCACTATGATACAAAGGCCCCTTGGTTCCATGAGGTTCCACAGCATGACCAGAGTCTCCTGGGCCCATTTTTTTTCCCTGCTGTGTCACTGTGGCCCTTTTCTTCCACAAGAGCCCGCAGTGTCACGGTGGCCCCTTGGTTCCACGAGTGGGTGGTCTGGAGCTCTGGTACCCTCAGCAGCTGGAGGGACACCGTGACAGATCAGCCAGGCCTCTCAGCTCCCTTCTGCTCCTCAGCAGGCTCCTGAGCAGCTCCACTCCGAGCACAGAACTGCAGGAGCTCAGCACCCAGGTAACCTGTGCAGGGCATCCTCTTCTCCAGGGACACACAACACCACCTTCAGCTGCAGCTTGGAGCCCCAAGTGCTTCCCTCTGCCAGCAGCATCCACTGCTGCCGTGTCCTGCCCAGGGCTGCTGCTGCACCCTGAGGCCAAGGCTGGCTCTGGTGTCTCCTGATGAGGTTTTCCCCATTCTCTCCTGGAAAACTCGGACCAGAAGCAGTTTGGTGACACCTCAAATTCCCATTTCTTGTCTCAGGGACAAGCTCTGGCCTCGAGTGGTGAAATCGCACAACAGCTCGCCGGAGCCTCATTGTGCCAGTGAAAAACTGAATCTAATCTTCTGCTGAAAAACTCTTTATTCCAGAATGATGGCTGGCAGGTGGTGAGGAAGAGGAGAGCTCCTGGCTGGTCCCTGCACAGCTCTCCACGTCCTCCTGCTGGTGCTGTTGGTCTTGGGCCAGCTGCAGATGCAGTGGGCACACCTGAAAGAGGCCCAGAGGCCCAGCTCAGACAAGCCCACACTTGAGGAGCACCCGCAGCCCCACGGCACAGGCTGTGCCCCCACACAGCCCCCACTCCAGCCCTGGCAAACCCTTTGTCCGTGTCAGAGGGGAAGGAAGAGGCTCCCAGACTGGCCCTGAGCAGATCTCAGCGCACTGACCCCTTCTCCACAGGCTGTGCCTCAGCAGGAGGCTGCTGCTTACACAAGGCTCTGAAGAACTCTTCTACTCGAGCTCCTTGGAAGCCCCACGCACAGAGAGCAAACTCTCCCGATGCCTACAGCCCTTCCAGCTCCTCCACTGATGTTCTGCCTGCACACAGGGTGGGAGAAGGGGTCACATGGAGCAAAAGGACCCCTGGATGTCAAGGCAAGGAGATGTCTCTTCAGAGACCTTTAATTGTACCAGAGGACATTGGGGGCATGAAGCTCTTGCTGTGGGTTCTGGAAGAGAATCAAGTGTGGGCAAGGAGGGAGGCACCACAGTGAAGGTGCATTTGTGAAGGCCAAGAGAGAGAAAATACAAGTGTGTGCCCATGTCAGAGTCCAGGGCATCTCTCTGACCACCCTGGAGGGTCTGCGACCCCAGCAGAGGGGTCTGGGACCCGAGCAGGAGGTTTGGAACCTCTACAAGGGGGTTGGAAACCTTGGCACAGAGTGAAAGAGGAATTACAAGTCTCAAGAGTGTGAAATGAGTAGTAGTTGGTTTATCACAGGGTGAAAAGGCAGAATTTGGGATTTCTTAGAATGGAGGCTGGAGAGCCAAGATGGAGGAATCAGGGCGTGGACCTGTTCTTCTTCCTTCTTGTTCTTGCCCTCCATCTTCTGCAGTGCAGGGTCACAAGGGATTGGTTTAGAGTGACATGGTTAGGGTAGGTGATAGGTATTGGCAATTAGTTGTAAATAGAGAATGCATTGTGGACCATGTTTGGGTCAGAGGAATGGTACAAAAGGGTTAGACCTCCTGACCAGAGGGGAGCTGCCACGAGTTCTCTGCTGCAGCAGGAACCTTGGCAGAGCACAGAGAGAACTGTGAGATGAGAAAGAATAAACAACCTTGGAAAACCAGAACTGGCAACTCCTGACTCTTCTTCTGCTTCTGGTGCCAGGTGTTTCAGAGGGCAAAAGACACTTTACCACCGAATCTCGGAGACAAGAATCCGAGATGCCCTCAGTGGGGAGAGGGAGAGGGAAGGAAACAAGCAGAGCACCTCAAAGTGCTGCTTGGGGAAAAGTGTCGTGTTGCAGAGGAGCCTGAGGCTTTGCAGAGGCAGGGAAAGCCCATTTTACCTGCCCAAGATTCCTGCTGGGCTCAGCGTTGAGTTCCCTCCACTCTGTCTTCTTTTCTGGTGATGCAAGCAGACTCAGCACACATTCCAGGCCTTTCCTTGAGTGCTGTGACAGCCGCTCCCCTTCTGCTCCAGGAGCCTGCTGGGTATTCAGAGGGGAGATGTGTTGTGGTGTGGATTTTCTGCTTTAAGTTTTCAAGCTAGCTTTATATTTCATTTGTGTGTTATGATTTAAATTATACATGTTATGTGTCATTTCTCTGTGTCCCTGCCTCTGTTTCTAGAACCTTCCTTGCCAATCTTCCCTAACTTGATATATCATTTGCTGTTTCATATCATTACACTGCTTTTGCTATTCCCATTGGATTTAGTTCTGTATTCCCTGCCCTAGACTCTTCCCTGAGTGCATTCTCATTGGTTGTTTGCTTTGTATCGCCCCGTCTATAAAACCCACGGTGGGACCATGTGCTCCCTGTCCTTGGGGTCCAGCTTTTAGTTGTTATGCTTCAGTTATACCTGTAATAAATCTCCTTAGTTTACCCCAAGACCTGTCTCGCCTCTGATACACCTCTGAGCCCCAAAAGCAACTGCTGAGACCACCGAAGTCCAGAGCGGGGAGGAAACGTCTCCCCGGGGGGAAATGTGTCGCATCCCGATGCTGCCTTGTGCGTCCTGGAAAACGCACACCGCAACAGAGATGATTCCGTTCTTTGAAAGCATCACAAAACTGTCCCTCAGAACTCTCCCTCTCTGGAGGCATGCTGTGAGCACCAGCAGTGCAGCTGCTGTTCAGCCCTGGGGACAAAGCTCTGCTCAGTTCAGTCCATCACTGGGCTCAGCTGCTGCGTTCCTTCCTGCACCAAATCCAAACCACCACGTGTTGCCTGCCCTTGCCCAGGCATGGGAGAAGCAGCTCCCCATGCCCAGCTCTTGGAGTGGAGCTGATTTTAGCAGCAAGTTCCAGAGCTGTGTCAGTCGTTGCGGGTGTGCCAGGAAACCTTCCCGCAGGCCAGTGGCCGCTGGCTGGAGTCAGCCAGACAAGGCTGCTTTGCCCAAGCAGGCCATGGACTGACAGGGATATATATTCCCACCTCTGGATGGGAAATAGCGCTGGAATCCTTCAGGGGCGTTTGAGTGGATTGAAGATCAATCCCAGTGCCTACCTGCAGACAGCTCTGGTCCGTGTCCCTGCCGGGAGCTGTTCTCTGCAGGATGATTGATTTTTTCCTTAGACTCCCTTTGGACATTTCACTCTTGGCAAGGGCAGCACTCAGGGCTTGAGCCTTCTTTCTCCATTCAAGTTCTCCATTTTCCCTCTGCTTCAAAGTAGCAGCCACAAGCTCCAGCTCTTCCTTCATGGCTTCCCTCTCAGCTTCTCTTCTCATTTGGTTTACTTCCTTTCTTTTCAAGGAAGATGCTTGCATTAAATTCTTCTTTTCCAGCATTCTTATCTGCTCCTGGTACAACCTGATTTCCCTCTCCCTTTCTGACAGGTCGGCAGTCATGCCAGCGAGATGGCCCTGCAAAGCTTTGGCCTCTGCTGCCTCTTGCTGGAGCATCTCCATTTCCTTTTCCTGTGATTCCAGTTTTTCTTTTTTAATTTGAAAGATGGATATGATGGTCTGGAGTTCTTCTTGAAGGGCACAATTCCTTTCCATGGCTGAGTTTGCTCGGGTTTCAGAGGCTGTGACTGATTCTTCCAGAAGTTGGATCCGACACTCCAGTTTTTCTTGATTTGCCTGCAGACTGTCCCGTTCGTGCTCCAAAACAGGGAGAAGAAGAGTCAGTGATTGTGTCTCTCTTTGCTTTTCAGCACGGGCTGCCCCTCCTCTCCCTGCCTCTCGGGATGCTGCAGATTTTTCCCGGGCCCCCCTTGTTGCTGCATCTTTGCCAGCTCCCTCAGCCTGTCCCAGGTCCCTTCCTGCCCTTCCCCAACCTCTTGGAGCCTTGCTCAGGTGTTCCTTTGGGGAGGAACAGAGCTGCAGGTGTGGGCACTGAGAGCTGCAGCTCCAAGGGCAGAAAGCTCCAGCAGGGAGGCAAGTCAGCAGCCTCAGGCCTGACTGGGTTTGACACGGCTGTGACATCTTTTCCTCCCTGTTCCAAAGAATGCAGTGAGGAAAGTGTAACTGGAGAAAGGAGCTCCTTGGAGAGAGTGAGAGAAGGCCCCCAAACAGCAAAGAAATGGCCCCTCATGGTATCTGCCACTCTCACCAGCACATCCTTCCTTTCCTTCTCCGTGCTCTCCAGTTTGCTCTGCAGACATGCCACCTCCTGGTGAAGGGTCATGGCCTCTTCCTTTCTTGCAGTGGCCTCTTCCCTCAGGGCAGTTTCTAGAGAGTTCTTGCGTTCTGCCCTCTCTATGGCTGCACCAGGGAGGGGGGAGAAGGGGCAAAGCAAAGCAAAGGCAAACTGATGTGCATCCTGCATCTCTGCCTGGCTGTGTTTGCCGGGCCCTGAGCCCACAAGGGCTCCCACAGCTGACAGGAATGAGGGAAACTTCTGGGCAGAGGAAAAAAAAACAAATGAAAAGGGCAGGGTTGAGAGGAAGAGGAAAGTGTGTTTGCTTTTAGGCTTATGCAGAGCAGGCAGTCAAAGAGAGAGAGAGGAGCTGGGGGGAGCCTGTCTATCACTGCGGGGCCTAACCAGAAATGAGACTGGGGAGACAGATCTTGGTTCTTCGGGCATGCAGGGCAGGAAGACCCCGTTTATTTACAAAAACCCACTTTTATACATTTCCTATGAGGCCTGTGGATTGGAGGATGGAATTCCCACCTCCCCACCAGATCGGCCAAGGAGGCTGTCATTCAACCTCCCCTTCTCCTTGAGAAGGAATTCATAACAAGGGCAGTGTTTACAAAACATGGTCCTGTATTTATATTCACGAGTGCGAGAAACTGCACATTTCTCCTTTAATATGAACGCTCAGCAAACCAGGAAAAAACCTCATGGCAACACCTGTCCAGCCCTGGCACAGAGAGCCAAGAGCCTGGAGGCTCTGGGCTGGCCTGGAGTTTGGAGGAGTCAAGGCAAGGAATCGTCCAGCTGCAGTTCCTCGGCAGAGGCACGGCACCTGAAAGGCAGCAGCTCTGCAGGTGCTCACTGGTGGCACAGCCAGGTGCACTGCCAGCCACGGGATCTGCCTCCAAAAAAAGCTTTCAGTGGCCCTGCTTGGGATAAGTCTGCTGGTGGTTTTTCTCCTCCGCCATCTCAGGCCACTGCAGTTTTGCTCTGCGTGGCACCAGAGATCCCCAGTGGTGAGAAATGGGGCAGTGGGAGAGGAGAGGAGAGGAGAGGAGAGGAGAGGAGAGGAGAGGAGAGGAGAGGAGAGGAGAGGAGAGGAGAGGAGAGGAGAGGAGAGGAGAGGAGAGGAGAGGAGAGGAGAGGAGAGGAGAGGAGAGGAGAGGAGAGGAGAGGAGAGGAGAGGAGAGGAGAGGAGAGGAGAGGAGAGGAGAGGAGAGGAGAGGCTGTACCTTCCTGTCTTTCAGCCAGCTGTTTTTGCAGCTCCTGATTGCAGGCACACAAATAGTCCCTCTGAGCCTGCGTCGTGCTCAGCTGCAGCTTCAAGGCCTGAATCTTCTTCCTTGCATCATTCTGGGAGAGGTAAGAGGAGCAGAATCACCTCACGGGGCCACTGCTGGCAGGAGACAAAGGGCTACAAACACTAAGGCAGAAATCGCCCAGGTGGGAGAGGGCAGCTGGACAGAAGTGGTAGATATGACTCTGATCCTCCTGCCTCCCCTGGCAAACCCCCTCCAAGGACTGCCACCCAGGCTGGCATTGGTGCTCTGTCTGCCCAGCAGTGGGACAGGATTTCTGGGTGCACTGGGCACACGTTACCAGGTCCTTCTGGGAATGCTCCAGGTGCTGCCACAGGTCTTGCAGGGCTGCTTCCACTGTGTCCACCGTGAGCTCTGCGGGGTCATCCCTGGCCTGAGAAGCAGTTAGGCCCACAACATGACCCTCTTCTGAAAAGAGAAGCCGTTCTGGTTCAAGATTCAGTGCCAGGGTGTACAACAGACCAGGCCTCTTCCTGGCCAGAGGGTGGCAGTGCCTTTGTCACTGTCCCAGAGCCGCCCTTGCAGCAGGGCCTGTGTCACATCATTCATTTGATGACCACTGGTGCCAGCACTGCCCCAGGGACAGCTGCACGGGCCCTGTGGCTTGACAGGGCTCGGGCCCTTTTCCCTCCTGGTGCTGATCATTTCTCCCTGTCCAAACACAGACCTGTGACCCTGCAGGGCTGTCAGGCTGCCAGGACTCGCCAAGGCTGGGGCCAGCCTAAAGGCTGAAAGGCTGAGCCTGTCACCCCAGTGTAACAAATGAATATGGTTTGTGCTAAATTCTAACTTTATATATATATGTCATATCACTTAATATCGACAGGTTAGTGCTAGAGGTTAGTGTTAATGGTAACTTTATATTTTAATCAATATTAGCAGGATTAGTAGAACGAACTTCAGTAATAAAAGCTGAATTTTAAAATTCAATTTTAATAAAAAATTTTAATTCAATTCTAATTTAAAAAATTAAAAACAAAAACAAAATCAAATCAAAACAAAACCAAAAAAACCCCCCAAAAAACCAAAAAAACCCAAAAAACCCCTACAAACCCTTCTCTCCTTGGAAAAAAAAACCATGAGAAAACAGGATATTAAACCAAAGAGAGTCAGTAGGGAGTAACATCCTTGAAGATGCTAAAAACAAGTTTGGGATGAGTCCAGGAAAATTAAGATAACTCCAGAGTTTTTTTTAAAGATCTACTGGAGCACTTGCTTGGCACACATACCTAACTAGTGGGGTAAACAAAGGACATGAAGAAGAGGAGTGAAGCCTTCATCAAAAGACCACCCAAAAGAGTCTGAAAACCCTCAAATGACAACTGGAGCATGCGCCATGAAGAAGGTGATGCAGATTTCAAGAACTGAAACTGGGAGGAAACAGTCGAAGATGAGAGGAGATGGGGTGTTAACTTTAGTATAAAACTATAAATGGAAGAGGCTTTGATTCATACGTGGGGTAGGCACCTGCCTTTTGCCCATGTTTTATTGATACCACCGGGTCCATTCACTGCTAAATTATTTTTATAAAGAATAGAATACATTTTTATTTGAATGTATCCTTTCACTTAATTATATTCATCTCAATTAAAAATTGCTGCTAAATTTCAACTTGGATGTTTTGGGGACCTTTTAATTTATAACCCCAGGCTGACCATGGGCCACTGGTCACTCCCCCTGCTCTCCCACAGCCTCTGCACCTCTGCCAGCCCAGCCCTGCCACGCTTGCCTGAGCTGCGAGTGACCAAGTGGCTGCTGTCCCTGACCATGCGGTGGACAGCCAGGAGCAGTCTGTCCAGCTGGCACTGGGCTGTGCGGTGGGCACCGCTGGCCTGCTGGTGCTGTGTGGCCAAGGCCTCTGCTCTGTCCTCGGAGCTGCGGAGCCTCAGACGCAGCTCCGAGACCTCGGCCTGCAGCAGCTGCACCGCGTCCCTGCAGCGCCGTTCGCCTGCCCGGGACTCCTGCAGCTCCTGCAGCAGCTGCTCCTCTCGAGTTGCCTGGGCAGCATCCTTCTGCTGCACTGCTTCCTGCAGGGAGCGGATCTGCAACAGGGATGCACACAGCCTCAGGGGCAGGGCTGCTGCTGGGGCAGCAGAGCAGCAGGAGGGTGAGGAATGGGGGAGAAATGACTTCAAGCAAAAAACTGTAGATTTCATGTTTGAGATGTTTTGGTTTGTGAAATTTCCCAGGCGCTTTGCTCTACACAAAAAGAAATGTTTTGCTAACTGTATCTATGTTATTCCTTCCTTTTAGAGGAGGGACTTCTTGATGGCCCTCTGGCTTGACCAGTGTGGTTGAAGAGGTGTTTACTTTGCCACCCAATCATATTGGTCTCTGTAAATAGTAGATAAAGAAATCACATTTTGAATAAACACCTTTTTCCAGCCTTCTGAGAATTCACGGCATCTGTGTGGTTCATTTCATGTCCTACAGCAACAAAAAACCACACTGGACACAGAAGGGGCAAAGCCAAGGATTCCAACGGGGACAAAGACCAAACAAAGCAAGGGAGGCAATGGGCATCCTTGGTGGGGCAGCTCAAACACGGGATGGACTGGCTGTGCTGGAAGAGCCCTCCCCAGCCTGCCATAACCACGCCTGTGTTCCCCACATTGCTCAGTGCCCAGCCCAGGCACCAACTCCACTGCTAAGAGGGATGGAGGAGCTCCAAAGGAGTCTGCCCCTGCTTCTCCTCTGAGAGTTCCTGTTGCAGGACAGAACGGGGAAAAACCTCATCAGGAGACACCAGAGCCAGCCTTGGCCCCAGGGCGCAGCAGCAGCCCCGGGCAGGACACGGCAGCAGTGGATGCTGCTGGCAGAAGGAAGCACTTGGGGCTCCAAGCTGCAGCCGAAGGTGGTGTTGTGTGTCCCTGGAGAAGAGGATGCCCTGCACAGGTTACCTGGATGCTGAGCTCCTGCAGTTCTCCTATGCGGTCTGAGAGGAGCTGCTCACCCCGGTGAAAAGCAGAATGGAGCTGAGACACCTGCTTGACCCAGGCCAGGTTGTTTCCTTCCAGGTTTCTGAGGCTCCATTCCTTCCCCTTCAGAGTTAGAGTTGGCCTGCAGAGCAAGGCAACAGATGGCCAGGAGAGACTTTGGTGTCCCTTGGGCTCCTCAGAGGGGAATCTGGCTCAGATCAGAGATCACAGGTTTAAGATTGTTCTGCCCAGCAAAGCAATCAGGATGCCAGGCTGACCCAGCTCCCAAAGGGTTCGAGGTACCAGACCCAAGGTGGAGCTGATGGATGTGTCCAGCTCCTTACACTGCAGCTTGGGCAGGGTTAAGACACCAACCTAACAACACAACAGCCCTTAGAGGGAAAGAGCTACTCCAAAAGCCTTTGTCCTCAGGTGTGAAAAAGGCATATTATATGGCTCTATGCAGATATTTATGTATTATGCTAGATTGAAAAGTTATGCTGTATTAACATTTGAATAATATAGTGAATGGAGTTTTGTAATTAACATTAAGCTTTAGTAATCAAAAATAAAAAAAACCTATGCGTGTGAGATTTTTTAGCTCAAGAGAAAGAGAAGATAACCAGGAAATTCTTTGCACAGAGATAACAATTGCAGAAACCCCTAAATTTTCCAGAGGAAAGAGATTTATGGCTTCCTAATCAACAGAAACAACCTCTTCAAGCCTGACTTAGACTCAAAGGTGCCTGGGGGATTAGCAGAAAGTTTTTGACAAGTACCAGGCAAAATCTCTTGTGTTAAACAAAATATGCATAATCATGGGGTGACTCCTCTTAAGGGGTAAATTCTCTTTTAATGTTGTCCTTCTCCTGCTGACCTTTGTCTATGGAGAGGGGACCCAGCCCGGGCTGTAACTCTTTGCTATTACTGTCTCATAATTTGTCCTAACTCTAAATTGTTTAACCTTTATTATTATATTTGTATTACTATTTTTTATATAACCATTTCTTAATTTTATTAAATTTTCATAAATTTCAAAAGCGAGTGATTGGCGTTTATTACATCAGGGAAACTGAGGGCTCCAAAGAAATGAAGCACAACCTCCAGGGAATGAAACACATCAGCACGGACAGTTCAGAACTCTGCCACTCAGGAAATGCTGGCAGGTGCAAAGCTCAGAGAGAGGGAATCCATTCATCACAAGGCAGCGTCCCACAGGATTTCATTTACCTGCCTTTTTCCCTCTCCAGAGCCTCACTGCCATCTTGCTGAGCTTTGTGCACAATCGGTTTCTGGCACTCTCTGAAGGCTGCCAGCCGAGCTGTCAACTCTTCCACCTCAAGTCAAACAGAGCAAAGCAGTCAGAGGCTACAGCCTGTCCCTGTCAGCCACAGCAGACACTGTGAGCAAAGGCAAAGGACAACTTTCCATTTGTCCCTGTCATTATTGTTTTAAGGGTGGCACGATAATAACGACACGACTCTCAGCTTATTACAGCAAGTGGAGAGCAATCTTGGTTCTTCAAAACCCTCTTTTTATGCAGTGTTTTGGTACAATGAAAATGACCGGTCATTTAGAGCCTACACCTCTTTGTAAACATCTTTGCCACTGAACAGGTTAGAAAAACACCACCTGCTAACTGTTTTTCACCTCCCAAGGATTGTTTGGGTTCCTCCTTTGGATTTTCCCAGGCCAGAATGAGAGAGTTGCTCTCTTGTCTTTTTAGCAAGTGCCCAAAGCCTAAAATCTGAGCACTGTCAGTTCCCACATGTCCCTGTCCTGAAAGGACCAGGCTCACACTGGATATGGACAACTTGTTTTGAACTCTCGTTGGGTCACCAAGGGCACCTGGAAAAGCACCTCAAAAGCCAGGCCAGCAGGAAGGGGCCAGCAGAAATCCATGCTGGTGCTTGCTGCTCAAGAGCCCAGAGGACCAACCCTGCTGTCCAGGGCAGCAGCTGAGATCCAGCAGATCCCTAAGTGTCCTTCAGAGCAGCTGCCACGCTCACAGCGTGAGGCAGCCCCAGGGATCACCCCCTGAGCTGCTGCTCTGCCATGGCAAGGCCAGAAGGGCACAGAGCACCTGCTGGATGGCTGCGGTGCCACTGCTGTTCCACTCACCTGCTTTTGCAGAGCCTCCCTCTGCTCAAGGAAGCGATTCATTTCCTCTTTGATGCCTGCTAGCTGGAGATTGCTTGAGTCCTGCCTGGCAGCAAGCTTTTCTCTCGGGGTCTGCAGGAACAGGCAAGAAAAGAGCACAAATGACCAAGAAGGAGCAGGGAAGAAGGCCCCAGAGAGCTGGGGAAAGCAGCAAGCAGAGAGACTGCTCCCCTGAAGGCAAAACTCTGCTGAGGGGGTGGTCTCCATCTGCGCCTTGGCATGAGCAGCGTGGGCCATGGCAAGTGCCAATATCCAGGGGTTGTTGGCAGCAGCAAGGTTAAAAGTCAATGTCCAAAGGCCACTGGCCATTTCTGGTCCAAACCCTGATGTCCAAGGGTCTTTGGCCTTTGCTGGTCCAAACCCTGATGTCCAAGGGTCTTTGACCTTTGCAAGGTCCAAACCCTGATGTCCAAGGGTCTTTGACCTTTGCAAGGTCTAAACCCTGATGTCCAAGGGTCTTTGGCCTTTGCAAGGTCCAAACCTCAACGTCCAAGAGCTGATGGCAGCTGCAGAGTCCAAATCCCAAACATTCCGTGGGCTGTTGACGGTTGCCAGGGTCCAAGCCCCAACATTCCAGGGGCTCTGGGAGAGCCCTTCCCCTGGCTCTGCCCCCATCCCAGCTCCCTGCTGGCCCTGGCACTTGCCCTGGCACCCCCCTGTCCCCACAGCTCCTGCCAGGAGCTCCAAGCTGCAGCTCCAGACAGCGTCAGTTTTACAGATCAGCATTGCCAGGACAGCAGGGTTTCACCCACATGCTCCTTAGGGATGCACTCAGTTCCTGAGCCACAGGAGTTCTTGTGTCTTCCCTGACAAAGGGGAGACGTAAGAAGAAGCCTAAGAAGGTTCTTACTGGTTAAAGAGATTCATGGAAAGGAAAACTTTGGGTTTAGAATAGCCACGTGAGGAGGAAAAATGGTGGGTTAGTGTAATAAACACCAATCACTCGCTTTTGGGATTTTTGGAAATTTAATAAAAATAAAAATGGTTATTAAAAAAAAAGTAATACAAATACAATAATAAAAGTTAAACAATTTAGAGTAGGACAATTTATGAGACAATAATAGCAAAAGAAGGTAGCCCGGGCCACAGCCCCTCCCACTTCCAGACAAAGGCTAGTCAGGAGAAGGGCACCTAGAGAGAAATCTCTCTCTTTTTCAGGAACCTCCTCATGACTATGCATATTTTATTTAAAACAATCGTTTTCAGCTGTTACTTGTCTTTCAATTCTTTAGCATCTGCGAGTCTGGTTTAAGTCCTTGAAGAGGTTGCTTCTGTTGATAAGGAAGCCATAAATTCTTCTTCACTAGAAGATTTAGGAGTTCTTGTAACTGTTATCTCTGTGCAAAGAATTTCTTCTCTCTTTCTTGAGCTAAAAAGAATATCTCACACACATAGCTTCTATTTTAATTACTAAAGCTCAATGTTAATTACAAAACTACATTCACTATATTATTCAAATGTTAATACAGCATAACTTTTCTACCTAGCATATCATATATAGTAAATATCTGCGTAGAGCCACACAATATGCCTTTTTCACAGTTAGGATCTTTTGAAATTTCCATGGTGCAAAGAGCTGTAATGTTTAAGGCTCATAAAAATAGATTTAGAATCCTGAGACATCCAAGAGTGGATTTTTCTTTTCTCTTCTCTCTTTGGCAATATATCAATAGATCTAGGCAGAAGCAAAGTCTTGCTGACTACATTTTTTTGGTTTAGGGCAGATTTAGGGAGGAAATTTCTGAAGGGCTCTTTTTAGAATGCAAATTCAAGTAGCCCCTCCCCTCTGTGGTTTGGGAGTCAGAAGTTGCTTTCAAGAAAAATGGAAAAACCTATTTATTTAATAAGCAAAGTACTCACAAACATGGAAAAATGAATACTATTAAACAATGGAACATTTCATTGTTTTGAAGAGATAGCAAATTCAGAGATAATCTTTTTTTGTGAGGTATAGCTCGGTTTGCTCAGTCTCTTATCAGACTTTTTGCACTGGAAAATGTTGCATTTCAGGCACTGATGGGTCACAGGTGTGAGCTCCTGATGTTTTTTTGGCTTTTCAGTCCAGAACAGGTTTGAACAGTTCCAGGAAAAAAGACACAGTCTTGGGAAAACTTTCTTTGCCATAGCTAATGAGGAAAACCAGTGAAAAAGAAAAAACCTCCCCTTTATTTTCTTCTGCTGCCTGCGTTGCAGACAACACAGTCTATGAGAAGGAATGGGAGGGAGCGAGTGCAGTTTCTGCAAACAAACTGTGCTTTTTCTCCTTCTTTCTCTGCTCTGGGAACCAGCCTTAGAGGTGCAGAATTTTATATTTTTTATATATATTTTTCACTGTCATCTCTGAGAGTGCTCCCGGGAGCCCCAGGGAGGATTTTTGCCCCCATTCCATGGCAATCCTTTCCTGAGCAGTGCACAAACCCTCTGGGGAAGAGCAGAGCTGCACCTGCCTCCTCCAGGGCCCCTCTCTGTGTCAGGCAGAGCTCACCCAAGCAGGTGATTTTTTTTTTTAAATTTTTTTTTTCTATTTTTGTTTTTTTGTGGATTTCTGGGGGGTATTTTGAGGGATGTTTTGGGGATTTTTTGGGATCTTTTGGGGATTTTTGGGGGGGTTTTAGGGTTTGGGGGGGATTTTTGAGGGATTTTTTTGGGGATTTTTTGGGGATTTTTTGGAAGGGTTTGGGGATTTTGGGGGGATTTTTTTGGATTTTTTTTCGATTTTTGTGGATTTTTTTGATTTATTTTTGTTTTGATTTTTGATCAATGGCATTTTGATCAATGCCATTGATTGATCCACACCAACCCCAGCTCCCGGGCCCTGCTGGGGCTGCGCTGCCCTTGGGCCCTGCGCTCACTTGTCCAGAAAGGAAAAATCAGCACTCAGCTCATGGCCTCTTCTGGCTCAAGGGGGATTTTCAAACAAAGAGATTGGAAGGAAGGGAGAATCCAGCCCCAGGACTGAACAAAAAATCCAGGACATCAAAGATGTTGAGCCAATTGATAGGAGCGATGGGTGCTGTTATAAATGACAATATAATATTGGCTTTTGCAGTTATATATTAGCTTTTGCATGTTGCTGTTAATCACAAATATTTTGATATAGTACAACTTATAATTTCTTTTAACTTCTTGTTGGTATAATATAATCTATCAGTTTATGTATGCACCATGTAGCTTATATAAATAGTAATTTGATAAACATATCACAGGCATTAGCAAAATATTAAAATAGAGATTATACAATGTTAAAATGCTTTTATGTAACTAACTCAGAGAACGGTATAAAAAAATTATGTTGTTTCTCCCACCTGCAGACTGGCCTCTCCAAGTTATAACCATGACAAAAAACCAGAGCCTTGGAAGAGAATTTATTTTAAGAGACTCCTTGTTATCAGGGAGTGTGAAGCAACAAGATGGAACCAGAAGAAGAAATAAAATATATTGACCTAATCTACAGGATGCCACGCAAGCAAGTCAGAAGTTAAAACCAAAAAAAATGTTCCTAGAACATCAAACACTCACAAGAATTTTAGAATAATGTATAAACTCATGAATACGCATGTACCCCCAGTGATGTAACAGCATATAGAGAACCTTGTTTTAAGCTAATGCTGAGTCTTCTGGCTGACCAACAAAAACACCCCAATGCTGGACACAGTCCCTTTTTGCCTCTTATTTAACTTTTCAAAAATTTAAAGAGTGAACTTTGTTTATCTTGTGTTTGCAGCACATGAAGAACAACCAAGCACTGTCTGCTCAAACTTTGTTAAATCATTTAAACTTTGCTCAATTCTCTCTACACCCAGACATTGCCCTCAAAGATTTTTAAGCTGAAGGCAATATTAATTTCTTCTTGAAACATTTGTAGGAACTAAACTTGCTGTTGAAACTGAATGTTTTTTGCACATTTCAGCAATGTAATGTTCACAGACCGAGTGAAGAGCAGCATCTCCCCCTGCTGATGCTCAAAAATGGGCAAGAAAATAAAACTCCATAGTCAGACAGCTCCAAAGCAGGTGTTTGGTTTATTCAGCACTGGGAGTGAGGGGGATCTCTCTGCCAAAAACTCACTCAATTTTCTTTAGCCTTCAGTTACATTTTAAAAGTCCTACCATGCAACTCACAATTGCACATATTATTAGCATACTCATATTTGCATAAAGCTGCATCCTTCTGTGGTGGTCCTCAGTCTTCTGGTGGTCTTTTGATGAAGGCTTCTGTAGTCTTCCTCACGTTTGAACCTCTTGCCTCTATCTTCAGCCCATGCCTGGTGTTTCTTGTTTTTCAGTCTAACTTGTTTTTAGCTAATTTGCAGTTCTCAAATTCTGTTAAAACTTGCTATCTTGCTTTTTATGGCACCTGTAATCTCCCTTGCTGTGCTATCTTACCTGCTTTACCTGCACATCTTGTTACAATATTACTTCTGGTTAAGGTTTTGTCACAAACCACTTAGGTTTCAGTGCAGCATTTGGTTAAGGAGTGTTAAAAACGACCAGGTAACATTGGCCTTTGCATTTATATATTAGACTTTGCATCTTGTTATTGATCATAAGTATTTAGATACAGTACAAATTGTATGTCTTTTTATCTCCTTGTTAATACAATTTAATATATCACTTTAAGTAGGAACTGTATTGCTCATAGAAATAGTAGTGTAATAAATATAATGTCTATGTATTGCTTACAGAAATAATGCTGTGATGAACGGATTGTACTCTAGACCTTAGCAAAACAGAAGCTGTGCAAAGGCTTTTGTGTGAGTAGGAAGAAGAGTGTGAGGCCATGCACTGCCTGCCCTGCCCAAGGGATAACAGTGACACAAGACAGAGCACCGGAGGAGACTGGGGGAGAGCTCGTTAACTCCTGTGATCAGAAAAGTGTGAAACACCAAGGATGAAATCACGGGAAGGAATCAAATTGATTAATTTGATCTCAGGATGTCACACAGGTGAGTCAGGATGGGAAACCTGAACACGAAGAGCCCCTGCAATATCCAAGGTTCTGGGGACTGTTTAAATGATGTATAAGCTAACAAATATTTATGTAACCCCAGCAATATAACAGTATATGGAGAACATGATTTTAAGGGTTTTTTAGTGCTCTTTGGCCATGCGTCAAAAGCCCCCCAGAGCTGGAAATACTGCCCTTCTTTTACCCTGTTTTTAAACTAAAAAATTCTAAAGAGTGAGCTTTGTTTTTCACAAGGAGCAGTGAAGCCCCTTTGGAACCAGCTTTTTTTGTCTCTGCTGCCCCTCCAGCACCAGGAACCCACCCGGGAGCTGTCTGGGACCCATCTTGGAGCAGTGGTCACTGGGCCCTGTTGCTGGGGGCAGGTTCCCTGTAAACAATTGCTGGGAGCTGTTGCTGGGGACAGGGGCTGTGTCACAGTGGGGACAGGGGCTGTGTCACAGAGGAGCCCTTTGTGACACCCCACTGCAGCCCCTGTGCTCAGTGTCCAGCAGGACAGGACAGGAACACAGAGCTGGAGAGGAGTCTCTGCTCAAAAGCTTGAGACCTTCCCTGCTTCCTCAGCTGCCTGTGGTGCTCAGGTTTTTTCCCAAAGATTCCCATTTCCCCCTTCTCCACTTCCAGCCTTTTCCTTTCTACTGAAGGATGGAGAAGAAACCCCCGAGGCAGCCCAGGGTGGCCTGGCAGGAGGACGGGGATCGCCAGGAAAGCAGCTCCCCAGTGCAGCCCTACAAGGTGACAATGGTGCAGCCCCTGCAGGCGGGTGAGTGAGGGGCCCTGCTGGGCTGGGTGAAATTTTCCCCTGCAGCCCCCCAGAGTTCCTAGGCTGGCTCAGATCCTAGAGGGCTTTGGAGGAACATCTCAGGGACAAGGCAAAAGATTCCAAAAGAGGCTCTAACCCCCAGATGTAGTCCAAGACATTTATTCTCAATGGTTTCTGAAATGAATACCACCCCCCCCCCCCCCCAGATGAAGAGTAGTAATAGTTAAAAAGAGTTAAAAATACTGGAACTATGACTTACCTGTTTGTAACCAGTTTGTTCTAAGTTGTTTTACAGTAGGAGTTCTGTGACCCCAGTTCCTGTTTCCCTGCTGTTTCTCCCCTGTCCCTGTTGTGTGCCACCTCCGCTGCTGCCCACCTGCCCATCGAACCAGAGACACCACCTTCGCTGCTGCTGCTCCGCCTCTTCAGCCTGTGGAGCAGTTGCTGGCTCCGCCCAGGAACGTGGCTGCTGTTGCCTTGGTCCTGCTGCTCCTGGGCTGCCCATCAAACTATTGCCGACCCAGCCCACAATGCAAAGACACAGAGGCTCCCGAGGTGCACTGCTCCACCAGGAAGTCCAGCTGGGGAGGAGAACTCCCCAGAACGACTGACCAGCACCGGACTGGAGCCCACAAGTGACACCATTGGGTCGGCCAACCCCTCAGCCACCAGCCAGAGTCACCAGGCGGAGTTGCCTGCTTCCTCGCCCTCAATACAGAATGCTCCAAGACCGAGACACCCCTAGACCAAATGAGCCAAAGGGAGGCTCTTTGCGCACTCTCGCGAGGATGGAAGCCCCGGCTCTGCAGCACCAGCAGCAGGACCGAAGACTCCTCCTCTGGAGCGGCGTCTCTGTGGGAGCGGCGGTGGCGTGTGCAGCCCTCGTGTGCGCAGCCCTCGAGCGCCCCTTTAAAAGAGCTGATTAATAAAGGCGTTGTGTTGGAGCAGAAGGTCTCCTGGCCCTATTTATAACAGTTTCCAGGGGCGAAAGAGAACGAATGAGGAAGAGCAGGGCCTTATCTAGACTCCTGCCAAGGAAGAGATTGTTGGAACTCAGCCAGTAGGGTCAGAAAGGGGAGGAAGGGTTAAACTACATGGTTACAGACTCCAGGGGTCTTTTGAGGGCAAAAACCGTTCCCCAGAGAAATACAACAGCTGGGATCGTACCCTGCACAATGCTGGGATCTCTTTCCCCTGGCACACAGCAGCTGGGAGCCCGAGGGTGGCTGTGATGCCTCAGTGCCGAGGCTGCTCAGGGCTGAATGCCTCTGCCAAGGAGGGGCTGAGCAGAGGGGCCCCAGCTCCCGCTCCAGGGCCAGGGCAGTGAGCAGCAGCTGGGCTGGCAGGAGGCAGGGATGCCACGGGGCGCTGCACCTTTCCTGTCCCCCTGCCAGCGCATTCCTCAGCCCAGGGCACGGGGGCTTTGCCCTCCACACTGTTCTCCAGCACGGCAGCTCCTCTGCTGGGCACCCTCCAGCCAGGATCCGCATGGGAAGGCTGTGCCAGCAGAACAGGCACAGGCCTAGGAGGAGGGCAGATCTTCCCCTGCTCTCGGCTGTTGCCAGATCCTCTGTAGCCCTCCCTCCTCTCTGTTAGATGCCAGTGGGTTGCCTGTGTATGAAGAGAAACAGGAGGCCATGGCATTCATCCAGACCTTTGTCAGCCTCTCTTGCCCGGTAACCGCAGCCCGTTGGATGGTGGCTGTGCCCTGCTGCTCCCGCAGGGCTCTGGTCCTGCTGGCCATGTGTCCCCCCCTCAGACACCCCATTGTCTCTCTGTCCCCTGGCTGCCAGATGAAGGACACCAAGCTGAAGTTCCTCGAGAGCGTCTGCACCCCGTGCAGAAGTGCCACGGAACGTGGCTCATTGCT
Source organism: Prinia subflava (assembly GCF_021018805.1). NCBI lineage: Eukaryota > Metazoa > Chordata > Aves > Passeriformes > Cisticolidae > Prinia > Prinia subflava. Next base: position 2,884,086 of record NC_086272.1, read on the forward strand.
AGGCCTGGAGCTCTTCTGCTGCAGACACAAACTGGCAGAGAAGATCAAGGTGAGGGGCACCTGGTGCTCTGGGGAAGGGGGCAGAGAACCCCCGGGGAAGAGGGCAGTGCTTGCAGGGTGAGGAGCTGCCAGGTCCCAGCCCAGCTGTGCTTGACAGGAGCTGCTGAACGAGGAGCCCCAGAACCAGATGCGCACGGAGGTGCGGCTGCTCGCCTTCTCGGCCATCACTGCTCTCAGGTACCTGCTTATCCCTCTCAGGGACTCCAGCCCAGCACCCCGTGGCCCTGAGACGCCGCTCCCATCACCAGTGTGCAGCTGGGCCCTCTCTCTTTGCAGCTCTGTGGTGTCGGTGCTGCAGGACAGCACACAGCTGATGAGCTCCTGCTTTCGGAGTGTCCTCTGTCTTCCTCCAGAGGAGGACGTTATGACCCTGGAGGCTTCTCTCTATACTCAGGTAAGTGCTGGGTGAGCTGCAGGAACCCCAGGCCCTCTGGGCTGCTCTTGACCACCCTGTGCTGCTTCACCATCAGAGATCCAAGGCATGGCAGGGTCTTGCTTTGCTTTCCCACCCTCCTCCCTCCATCCCCTTCCCAGGGCTGCCGTGCCTGCAGGACACTGCCTGTCCCTGGGTGTCCCAGACAGTGCGGACATCCTGCCCTATTAGTGATTGATGAGAGACAGGGAGACTGATTCGATGATCGGAATTCCATTTTACTCAGGTTTCCCAAAAACTTACATACTATTTCAAACAGGTTAATAATTTCTACTACAATAATCAGGTTAAAAACCACACAGAAAGCTCATGCATTTTACAACAATTCTTTGCTTGCAGAAGTTGATTGAATCTTCTCTCTTCCCTTAAGCAGGTGTAATCCCATGTTCTGTAATTTTCCCAGTTCTGTTTGTTCCTGCCATGGCATTTTGGTTATCAAACTAGCTATGCTAATCAAGTCTGTTTGACTCTGTCTTGTGTATTCCCAGATCTCCCCCTTCTGTATTAACCAAGAACACCCCCTTGATGGCTTTATCAATTAATCTCTGCACACACTGAAGCAAGCAAGTATGATAACTAATACAATTATTATTAAAATCATTACATGCATTCCTATCCTAAGAAAATCTTGTAGCCAAGGGGTCAAACCCCAGCCACTAAACAGGTTATCTAGCCAAGATCCAGATTCTACTTTTAGTTTAAATACATTGTAAAATATAAGGAATGATTATAACAATACATAATATAATGCTTAATACATATAAGCTTGTTTTAACTAAATTTCTAATCTATTTATGGAGTCTTTAGCTTATAGGAGTTTATTCAACTATTCAAATCTATCCTCTGTTTGCAGGTTTTACACTTTCTTTCAGGGCTTAGGCTTCATGATTCTTGGAACATAAACTGAATCTGTTACTAGATTAAAAGGAACAGAAAAATTTTGAAAAGCTCCGACAACAGTAGCAAGTTCAATAATTTGAGGGGATTTAAGTCCGTCATTGAACAATTCAAGAAATTAAAAACATACAGGGCTTTGCATAATCTTTCAGCAGGAGTGTCCCTGGCTCCCCCCTTTTTTTGTAACAGAAGACGTTTCAGAGAGCCATGGGCGTGTTCTATAACTGACTGTCCTGTAGGTTAGTGAGGTATCCCTCTTTTGTGGGTGATACCCCATAAGGAGAAGAAGTTTGCAACTCTACAGGAAATGTATGCGGGTCCATTATCTGCCTTAATCTGTTGCAGAATTCCTAAGGTGGCAAAGGCAGCAGCGAAATGACGGCAGGTGTCTTTCCCTGTCTCTCCCGTGTGAGCTGAGGCAAACAGAGCACCTGAAAAGGTATCGACAGAAGCATGCACAAATTTCAAGTGGCTGAATTCAGGAATGTGTGTCACATCTGTCTGCCAAATTTGTAGGCTCTGTAGACCTCTCGGCTTGACCCCTGTGTTCACATTAGGAAGGGAGCAACGCTGACAGTCAGGGCATATAGAAATTATATTAGAGGCTTGTGCTGGAGTTAATTCGAAAAGTCTTACCAAAGCTCCAGCATTTCGGTGAAAAAAGGAGTGACTCAGTTCAGCTTGCTCTATTTTGTTAGGCAAAACATGCTGCACTGATAAGGTTAACAAGTCTGCCTGGGTGTTACCTTCAGTGAGAAAGCTGGGTAGACTGGAATGTGACCTGATATGCATCACAAAGTAAGGAGCTGTAATTTTGTCTAACAGGGAGACCAGCAGTTTTAACCAGGAAAAAAGAATATAATTTTTAACATTTTTCACAACAGAATTCTCTGCTCTCTGTACAATCCCTGAAACATATGCGGAGTCAGTAATCAGATTAAAAGGTGTGCTGAATTTCTGAAACACTCTGACCACGGCAGCTAACTCCACTATTTGTGGAGACCCTTCAACAACAGCAATATCAGATTGCCAAGTTCCAGTTTCAGGGTCCCTCCATACAATCACTGATTTATGGGTTTTCCCAGACCCATCTGTGAATATTGTCATAGCTTGCAAAGGACTCTTCTCACTTCTCTTTGGCTTGGGGATTAAATTAAAACACAGTAATTTGTGTTTAGGCGGATGGATAGATATCTGCCCTGGGTAATTTGTTAAAGCAATTTGCAATTTTTCAGACATCTGTAGCAACCAGTTCAAATAAAACATTGTGAGAGGTAGATAGATACGATCAAAATCTTTCCCAGCCAAAGAGGTCAGTCTTTGACGAGCCTTGACAATCAGCATGGCCATAAGTTCATCTTGCATGGGAATAATCTTGGGCATATTGTTAGGCAAAAAGACCCATTTGATAATTAGCAGAGGGTCTGGTTTTTCTGAGTCCCACTGAAATATTAAGGCATAAGGCTGTTTGTTGGGATTTAGAATGATTAGCCACAAGGGCAGTTCAGGAGCCCACCTGGCTGATTGCCTCTGAGAGATAGCATCAGCTGCCTTTTGAAGCGCAATTTGTGCTTCTCTGTTTAAGCTGTCTGGGTGATAAGAGGTTGGGCTCTCTTCCCAGGAGGGCAAACAATGACTCTAAATCTGCATTTGAAATCCCAAGCATGGGACGGACCCAATTTATTGTTCCCAGCAATTTTTGTGCATCATGTAAAGTTTTGATTTCCATTGAAATTTGCAAGGGTTGTGTAGAAATAGGATGCATGCCTATTCACCAGCCCAAATATTTCCAGGGAAATGTCTTTTGAACTAAAAATCAAACTGGTGATCACAATCTTTGTCAAAAGCATGTAAGTTTAACAGGCTATATCTGAGCACTAGAAACAATTCTCAGTAAATATCATGATAGTCAGGAAATCATCATATATCCTTATTCTCAGTGGCAGTAAGCTACTGTGCTCTAATTGTTCAGGTGGATTAAACTTATATACACACATTAATAGTTGAATTTGTGCATTATTTCTGATGCATCTTGATGGATCACATTGATAGCAAATACCTCATCTTTTATGAGATGCACAGTACTACAGTATCTCACATTCAACACATTTGCATTCAACCTAGGTTTGATGACAAACTAAACAAGAGAAGGAGAGAAGCAGTTCTGCGTTAAGTTCTCACTCAAAGGCTGTAACTATTTGTTTAGAGTTCATCAAGAACAGTTTAAAAGACTGAAAACATAAAAGAAGAGCTTTCTGCAGTCTTCTCAGCAGGGGTGCCATCCTCTGCTTCCCCTTTCCTGTTAAGAACTTAAGAGACATTAATTTACCAAACTTGTTTTTTTACTTTTTTTTTCTTTTTTTTTCTTTTTTTTTTTTCAGGTTAGTTTTAAAGTCGCACAAGTTAATGATGAAAAGAACAGGGCATATGCCTTTATTAATATTCAGCTCTTTATTAAAGTGATCAGCTCTTTATTAAAGTCATCAGCAGGATTGCAGAGTCCAAAGGAGCAGGTGTTGTTGCAGTTCTTCGCTCAGCTGCCCGCAGTAGGTGCCAAGTCCTTGTCTCCACAGGAACAGCTAGAAGCTCTCTCTGGTCAACCATTAGAGGGTAGAGTGGTGAGGGATCTGTCACTGGAGTCCAGCATAGCAGATGTCCACTCTTTTCCCTCAGGGAAAAACAAGACTTTCCCATTCTCTGTCTCAGTCACTTGAGTTCCCCGGTGTCGGAGTCTAGAACATCCCTCTGGCCGCCCTGGAGGGTTTGGAGACTGGACAGGGGGGTCTGGGATCTGTACAGGGGGGTCAGTTAGACCCACACAGGTCCCAGGAGGACACTGACTCTAATTCCTGTCCATGGGAGTGAACACTCACATGCAGGAAGAATCACAAATCCTAAGAATTTGAAATAAGTAGTGGATGGTTTGTTGTAGAATATAAATATAGAAATTAGGATTCTTAGCATATGGGGCTGAAGAGACAAGATGGAGGAATTGGGGAGTGGCCCCTGTCTTCCTTGTTCTTGTTCTCGTCCCCCATCTTGTGCTGAGTTGGGTTTTAGAGATTGGTTTAGAGTAGAACTGACATGTTAGTATAGGTAATAGGTATTGGTAAAATTTTGTAAATAAAAAATACGTCTCGGACAGTGGTTGGGTCAAGGGGACTGTACATAAGGTACGGGGCTCTCTGATCCGCCCAGTCTGCCGCGTGTCCTGCTCTGCTGGGGACACCTTGCAGAGCTGAGAAAGAACTAAGATAAGGTACCCTGCCAGGGAAGTGCCTGGCAGAGTTGAAAAAGGACTGAGATAATGTAGAATAAATAACCTTGGAAATGTGCACTGGCGGACTCAGCTTGTCGTCTCTACCTCTGGTGTGTAACACTTAGGGCAAAGAGAAGACAGAAAACCTTATTACCTCTGGGAACAGCAACCCAGGGGAAACTCCCAGGGAACAGCAACCTTGGGAGACCCTTATTACCTTGGGGAACACCAACCCCAAGGAGAATCTCAGGAAAACTACAACCCTGAGACCCCGGTTCCCATTTTATTCAGACTCCTCATAGGTCATGGTGAGTCTTCAAACCAGGCCGGGGGTGCGTCCACTTCTTGCTCGGCCAGGACACCCTCTAATTCTCCTCTGATGCATCTAGCTTCCCATCTTGGGGTGCAGTTCCTCTCAAAAAAGCCCTCCCAGGATTCACAGGGTTGGTTTTATTTGCATATACAAATGCATATGCATTTGTCCTGGTCGCAGCAGAGGTATTCCTGCTGAAGGAGGTAGTTACAGAGAACAATGACAGGGCTATCTAGGCATGGGCTGCTTCTTTTCACATTTTAATGAGGTAGGAAAATGCTGTCCGGCAACTTTCCTTCGGGGCAGCTTCCCTCCGTCCTCAAACTTGCTGGGGTGTGGGGATAACCTCTAGCTGGGAGGGGGTCAGCCGCTTTCCAGGGACAGCAGCCTCACCCCAGCTATGGGGTTCTCTGCAAAAAGGAAAAACCCCACTTTTCTAAAAGGCTGGGTGACGGCACAAATTGGGAGGAGTGGGAGGTTGCATTCTGAGAGCTCAGAGCTCTTTTAATATGCTAATGGGTGCTCTGTGTTTTCCTCTGGGGGGATGGTGCAGCTGTCTCGCTATGGGGGGCAAGGACAGGGACAGCCCAGGCCCCTCCAGGACCGGGAAACTTGTTCATAACAAATCCCCCCTTTATTTCTCTGACTGGGCTGAAGACCTCATCAATTTACAGTCTCCTACTGGGCGTTCTCTTAGTAGATACTGCTTTGGCCTTTTCTTGACAGTTAATTTTAGGTCTCCTGGTCTCTCGATTGCTGTCTGCGTAGAAGAGGTGGCAGGTGGTCCTGTTGGGCCTAGTCCGGCATCAGCGGGCCGTACTGGTCCTGTAATTCCAGTAACGTGGGTCTGACTTCTTTCTGGAGTTCGCACTGCGGTATGTGTGGTGAGCGACACCTGGAAGGGACTTCCATATTTTTTTCTTGAAAGTTTCAGAATTACAGACTTACAGAATCACTAGGCTGGAAGAGACCTCTAGGATCAAGTCTAACTCTAACTAAACGATGTCACTAAGTGCTACATCCAGTCCCTTCTTACACACATCTAGGCATGGTGACTTTACTACTTCTCTAGGCAGAAATTTTTTTTTGGCACCACTTAAGACTGTGTCTTCTCGTTCTATCAGTTGCTGCTTGAAGAACGAGACTAACTCTCACCTTACTATAACTACCTTTCAGGGAGTTGTAGAGTGATAAGGTTATTTCTGAATCTCTTTTTCTCTAGGCCAAACAACTTCAGCTCTTCCAGCTAGTATTTATAGGGCTGGTGTTCTAAGCTTCTCACTAGCTTTGTTGCTTTCTTTTGACACGCTCAAGCATCTTAATGTCTTTTTTAAACTGAGTGGCTCAGAATTGGACACAATACTCGAGGCGTGGCCTCACCAATGCTATGTGCAAGGAAAGGATGACCTTTCTGCTCCTGCTGGCCACACTATTCTCAATACAGCCCACGATACTGTTGGCTTTGGCCATCCGGGCATACTGCTGGCTCATATTTAGTTGGTTGTCAACTAGCACTTTCAGGTCTCTTTCTCCTTGGGTACTGTCCAGCCACACTACCTTCAGCTTGTAAGGTTGCAGGGGGTTATTGTGGCTAAAATGCAACACCTGGGATTTGGACTTATTAAACGTTATCTTCTTGGATTTTGCTTATCTATCTAATCATTTTAGGTTTCTCTACAGAGTCTTCTTACACTCTAACAGATGGACACGTGCTCTCAGCTTAGTGTCATCTGTAAATTTACTAATGAAGGACTCAATACTTTCATCTGTGTTATTAATAAATATAATAAATAGAACTGGCTTCAGCACAGACTTTTGAGGGACACCACTGGTGGCTGGTTGCCTGCTGGATGCAGCACTATTCGTTACTACCCTCTGGGCTTGGGTATCTAGCCAGTTCTTAACTTAGCAAAGAGTGTTCTTGTATAAGCTGTGGGAAACAGTGTCAAAGACTTTGCTGAAGTCTGAATAGACAACATAAACAACTTTTCATGTATCTACCAGGCAGGTCACCTGGTCAGAGAAGGAGGCTAGTGGGGTCGAACACTACTTACTTCTCTTAAGCTCATGCTGGCTGGGTCTGATACTCTGTTTATCTCATCAGTGCTGCACAATAGCTCTCAGTATAAACTGCTTTATCATCCTACTCAGTACTTTGGTCAGGCTAACTGGCATATAATTACTAGGCTCTTCTCTACTCTTTATGAATGGGAATTACATTGGCTAGCTCTCAGTCATCTAGAACTTCACTAGTGAGTTGAGACTGTTGGTAGATGATAGAGTGGCTTTGCAAACTTATCAGTTAGCTCTCTTATCTCTTTGGGATGGATTTCATGTGAGTGGGCATTCAAGCAAATTACTACTTCTCTGACTACTTTGTTTTTGATAACAGGAGGACTATTCTGTTCTTTAAAAATATCTACTGACTCAGTATGACCACTGTCTTGAAGACAAGCTGTCTTCTCACTAAAGACAGCAGCAAAACAAAGCATAAAGCACTTCTGCTTTCTCTTTGTCTGCAATTACTAATTTTCTTCTTACTTTGAATCGTGTTCTAGATTGGCTAGGGGTTCTCTAGCGAGAAACTGCATAGGGTGATTAATTCTAAGTCACTTGTGTTCATTATTTTAGAGTCAGTCAACTAGTGTTAAGTCTTCTGGCTTAGCAATTTTTCTTTTGCAGGATCAACCTTTTAGACTTCTTTTATTAGGGTAGCTGTTACTGCAACTGTTTGCAGGCAAGTTGGTTATCTCTTAACTACTGGGTCTAGTAGTTTTGAGAGGTAGACCGTAGACTTTGATTCTCACTATCAGGGATCTATAGTCTCTCATGCTTTGCTTTTTTTTTTTTTTTTTTTTTTTTTTGGTCTGAATTTTAGCTGGTGTCTATTAAGGGCATCTTATGGTCTCTTGGGTGTCACAGTCTATATATATATATATTTTTTTTTTTTTTTTTTTTTTTTTTTTTGCTATCTGGACTATCCGGGCTTCTTCTGGAGTGAACAGAACTATTAGAATAGAGTTTAACTCTCTCTAGAAATAACTATTTGGCCTCGGAAGCTGGTCTAGCTGGTTAGACATTCCAATGGGGTCTTCTACTAAACCCTCTCTCTTTCTTAGAGTCTTGGGCTTCAGGGGCTGTCAAAGGTGCATTTATAAATTTTAATCTTTTTAATTAATCTATAGGAACTTTTCTAAGGGGAAAGACCTCCTCTGTTCTTGGTGCTTTGGATTGGGTGTTGTAATCTGTCTCTTCCTCTAAAACACCAGGTAGAGGGAGCAGTAGTGGAGACAGGCCAAGAGAAACACTGGGCAGGGGTGGTTCCCACTCCCAAGTGGGGAAGTGAGGGTATCACAATTGGTGAAGGGGAACTGTTGGAGAGGTTAAGGAAGAGACTGGAGGTACAGCTGGGGTAGGAGGGAGAGTTTGCATCTTTTCACATTTTCATTACTTATAGTTTTCTAGCCAGCAGGCTGCATAAGATAGTGGTTTTACATCAGGGTCTTCTTGGGCTTAGAGATGTTGGTTTAAGTGGTTACACATTTACTGAATTCAGGTCTTACACTATGACTACTCTTTGTAATTTTAATCTCAGCTATATTCTTTTACTATAATATGTCATCTTAACTTTATCTGGACTCTTTGTGGTCTTTTAAGGATATTATTGGTCTGACAATTGTTCTAGGGGGATGTTAGGAAGAATCTTCTTTACTGTCCTTTTGGAAGGGTCTGCTTGTTCACTATAACATCATCTCAGTTTTTAGGCCTTAAAATAAAAGGAAAAACGAAGTACTTTAACAATGCTTCAATCTAAACTGGAATATTCTGATTGGCAATCTAAACTTTAAGATAACTAAAGGTTGTCTGATCTCTCACAACTAAACATTCTGAATCTCTTTGCTGAACTTTAAAGGGTCAGAATATAATTTCTTGGCAACCCACTTTTTACACTTTTTCGTCTGTCTCTTTTTAAAATTCTCTCTTGGCTATGACACTTACAACTATGAATCACACCCATTGTTTTCTGCTAAGGGTATCTCTCTTAACTTTTCGACTTAAGTCTGAACTTCTTTCTAGGCTTTCTAGGCTTGGACCCCTGCTGAGTCTTGTTTGAACTCTCTAACTTCACAAGGCTTAGGAGGCTTGAACTCCCTGCCAGGCTGAGGTCGAACGTCCTGCCGAGCCTCACACCTGAACTCCGGCCAAGCCCCCTTTGCCCCCTAGGCTTAGGAGACTCGAACTCCCTGCCGGGGTGAGGTCGAACGTCCTGCCGAGCCTCACACCCGAACTCCGGCCGAGTCCCCTTCGCCTCCCTTTCCTACAAGGCTTAGGAGGCTTGAACTCCCTGCCAGGCTGAGGTCGAACGTCCGGCCGAGCCTCACACCTGAACTCCGGCCAAGCCCCCCTTGCCCCCTAGGCTTAGGAGACTCGAACTCCCTGCCGGGGTGAGGTCGAACGTCCTGCCGAGCCTCACACCCGAACTCCGGCCGAGTCCCCTTTGCCTCCCTTTTTGTTTATCTGGCTGCTCTTTTAGTTTGCCTTTTTTTGCTCATAAATCTTGCTTTCCTTCTTGCTTGCCTGTCTGCTTTCTTGTCTGTTTCCTCACCTTTATGCCTGCTTTCCTGCTTGCTAATGATATCTTACTTGCTTGCCCGGATATGTTTAAACTCTCTTGGGGACAGCCCACCTGCCTCCTGGGACATCATGCCCTATCCTGCCAGGGACTTCCCACTTGCCCTATTAGGGATCTTCCTTGCCTGCCTGTCAGGGCATCCTGCCCTGCCCGAGACTTTCTACCTGCCCTGCCAGGGACTTTTTCTCACCTGCCTACTGGGGCATCTTGTTTTGCCATGCCGGGGACATTACCTTGCACCTGCTCTGCCGGGGATCTTTCCTCGTCTGCCTGATGGGGCATCTTGCCGTGCCAGGGATCCTCTTTCAATTCCCTTCTGGAGCAGCCCTGCCAGGGACCTCTCACCTGCCCTGCCGAGGATCTTACCTCACACCTCAAGAGCCTTTGAGCCTTTGCACGCTCGATGGGGCCCTCCCCCAAGGAGGCGCCTCAGTCACTCTTCTATGCCATTCGCTTCCCGCCCGTTCTCGGCCGGCACCCTCTCGGGAGACCGGAAACGCGATACTAGGGGGTCCACTTTCGCTCTGGGGGTCCGAGCTGCTGGCCCCCATCTCACTCAAGCACTCATTCACTCGCCTCCCATTTCCGCCACGGATTTATCTCACCCATCTGGCGTTCTTCTGCTTTGCTTGGTCTCACGATGATCCCAGGGCCGATCCAGCGCTGATCCCAGGGCCGATCCTGCGTTCTTCTGTGCTGCTTGGTCCCACGCTGATGCCAAGGTCCAGGAGTAGCCAGCGATTCCCAAGGATCCCTCGAAGCAGATGATCGTCTTCTTCGGGGGTGGTCCTTTGTGGGCGTGGCTATCCCGGACGAGTCCCCAATTGAAAAGAACAGGGCTTATGCCTTTATTAATATTCAGCTCTTTATTAAAGTGATCAGCTCATTATTAAAATCATCAGCAGGATTGCAAAGTCCGAACGGAGTTTTCCACACTACTGCAGCCATCTGAAGGAGCAGGTGCTGTCCCAGTGGATGCTGAGTCCTTGTTCCCATAGAAACAGCTGGCAGTTCTCTCTGGTCAACCATCAGAAGGCAGAGCACTGGCAGTCAGCTCTTTGCCCTCAGGGAAAAGTTTCAAGAGTTTCCCATTCTCTGCATCAGTCAGCTCAGCTGGCCGGTTCCCATTCCATTCAGGCTCCTCACAGGTCATGGCCAATCTTCAAACCAGGCCAGGAGGTGCACCCACTCCCCGCTCAGCCAGGGCACTATCCCATTCTCTTCTGACGAATCCAGCTTCCTGTCCCGGGGTGCAGTATCCCCCAAAAAAACCTCCCAGGATCCACGGGGGCGGCCCTGCCCTATCTGCATATCCAAATGCATATGCATTTGTCCTGGTCATAGCCAAAGTTACTCTTGCTAAATGAGGTAGTTACAAAGGACAATAGGGCTATCTAGGTGTGGGCAGCTTCTTTTCACATTTCAATTAGGTAGGGAAAAGTTGCCAGGCAACTTTCCTTCAGGGCAGCTCTCCCTGCTCAGATTGTCTGGGGTGTGGGGGGTGTTACTCTAGCCAGGAGAGGGTCAGTTGTGGGGTGGTTGTTTTGGGTTGGTTTTTTTTTTTTTGTTTTTTTTGTTTTTTTTTTTTTTTTTCCCATTCATAACAGCACGACCCCCCTTCCCCCCATTTCCCCGGACCGCGGCCGCTGCAGCACCGGCGTTTGGGTGGGGAGACCCCGCCAGGGATGGGTAGGGGGCTTGGGGACACTGTGCATCCTTATTATCATTTATTAAAACGCTTAACAGTTTAAGAGGAGTGTGCTTCGTTTCTCTCATTGAACAAGAAGTGTGTGGTAGAGAAATAGGAAAGCGGTGTCAGAGAGAAAAAGCAATGGGAAACACCTCTGGCTTGCAGCTGCCCCCGCAGCGCCCAGCGCTCCCCACTTCCACCCCCCTGTGTCACCCCTGGTAGCCAGGCACCCCCGGGAGCGGAGTTTGGGCTCGGGGGGCAGGGGGACGGCACGGCCGGGTCTGCCCTGGGGGGAGCCCCGAGCCCCCCGCCCATCCCCGAGGGCTCCTGGGGGCTCCCCCTGTTAAAAATAAGATGCTTGACACGGCCAATATATCAAGCAGCAATTTAATAATTAATTAATTAACATGGTAAAGTGTGAGCAAAAAGGCAGCGCTGGGTACAGTGGTAGGGGTTTTCCCTTCCAACTGCACACCCATTGCTGGATTTGATGATATTTTATTTGCTATATTCATACATATTCATAAGCTTTCTCAGCAGTTTCCATTTCTAGTTTTAACATCACAATTCAATACCTAACAGCCATAAATCTATAGATTGTCCTGTATAATTCTATAGACCATTGTGATCTATTCTGATATTTCAATACTCCAGGATGTACTTCCAGGATATGTTTTTCCAGGTGGTGGGATCTGGCTTCCAGATGTGGGGTCCCCCATCTCTATTTTCAAGTCCTTCAATCTCCAATAGTGATGTCCAGTTTCTCTCTCCAGGAGCCATAAATCAGTGAGCTGAAGTCATATCTTCATGTCCAGGATGTTTTCCCACCTTGTGTGAAGCCTGAGCCCCCTCCTTATTTCCTTCTTTTGTCTAAAAAAAACCTTTTTGCACTCTAAAACTACAGTTTAAAATTCTTTAATACAAAGCAAGCTTCTAAAGTTATAATTAAAGGACACTTATTGCAGAATAGCTTGAGACTTATAATAGATAATTGCAAGCAAAAGATTTATTCAAAAACTTCCTTCCATGCTTTCCTCAGCTGTTTATTAGAACTCATCTTTATAACTGTCCCATGGCTGTGTTCCACTACTATGATTACACAGATTTTCTTCATTTCCCTGACACGAAACATAACTTTGTATTTCACAGTCCCCACTCTGCTTGTATAAATTTTTATTTATCTTACTTATTCGTGTCTGGGTTTCGAATCTGGCCAAAACTTCAGAAACTTTTCCTTCTTTGTCCTTTTTCTTCAATTTCATTATTTTGGATATTTTAGATGTTTTCCCAAAATGGCCAAATTTCCCTGTAGCTAGTTCAGGGTCTACTGGCATCACAGCGACCTGCATACCTTGTATTACAGAGTGGATAAGCCGAACAAAGCATGGAATTAAGCAAGGTAAAAACAACAATCCAGTCAATGAACACAATATTATAAATACTATTTTCTTCCACCAAGCCCCTCTTCCAAACAACTGGTCTCACCATGGAGCTTGAAGGATAGAATTCTACTGTTGAACAGGCATTTGTTTGTTACTTAAATATCCTTTTGGGTTTTGTGGCTACCACCGATTTTAGAGAAATTTGTGGTATACATTTTCCTGCAAGGGGTTTCCCCTACCTTTGTCCCAAAAGCTTTCCCTTTCTTGGCTATGCATTCTTGGCCTATCACTACATTTGTCAATACCCATCCTTCTGTCCGTTCTTCAGGTTTTGTAATTCCTGTTCGCTTCTACTTTAAAATTTGTGCTACTTCTAACCCTTCTCCTCTCTGAGGCTATTGCCCTGTCATTTGGGTCCCACCACAAATCCAGCACTTGGAAATATTTAATTCTATTACAATTCATTGCATTAAATCCATAAACAAATTCTCTAAAAGTGGAAAGGTCTAACTCTGGCAGCTGTTTCTTTAATTTCTCATACAAATTTGGGGAAGCAACTTTAGATTCAGAGTGGGTTTTCAACCCTTCTACTGCTTTCTGCACTAAATTCTCCCCATATTGAACTCCTCCCCCATCAGTGTATCCCCACATACTTGCTTTGGTAAAACATCTATATTCTTCTCTTCTTGGACATGTCTGGTAATTACAGCCAGCTCCTCCTCTTGCTCCTAAATTCCTTGCCATCCAAAATTCTCTTCCTTGCTCTTCACAAACCCTTAACTGACTTTCATCATGACCACCTTTGTTTATATGGGTGTGACCAACAAAGGATACCGTTGTGACTCCTCTCCATTTCACCGCCTGGTGACACGGGTGACAATTGTCAATTGCCGTGGCAATGCTTACACACATGATCAGGTATATAATGAGAGGTCCAGTATGACATGTCTTTCCACCCCTCCAACCTATCGGGTTCCTGCCAACAGTTGGGAATTTCATCTTCTTGGTGGCAAAGGCAGAGGTCAATCTGGTCTTGCCCTCTATTTATTCTTACCTGTGAATTGTTGCCAGGCCCAGTGAAGCTTAGCTCTGTGCCACTCCCTTATTTCAATTTGGTATCCATCTGGTATCCAATTGTTGTAATCACACTCAATTCTTTCCAATTTTGCTTTTGCTTCTTCCTGCAGATCGATCTCAGCCCGTGTCCCGTGCAACCAGGTCTCCCACCAATCCTTATCACCTACTTTGATGTATCCTTTCTCTACTGCAGCCCTTAGTGTTCTACCTGTCTCTTTCTCTATCTCATCCCTACAACTCCAGCAAAGGGTACTAGGGATCCTTGCCCCCACCAAGTTTGTATACCACAATTTCTGACACTCAATGCACCTGAAACAACCCCAGGGAAAACATTTACAGTTTTGGGTAGGACATTTCACTTTCCTTGGAAGGTTTTGATTCTGAAACCTCAGGTACAAGAGTTTCTGAAACATGCATCAATCCTTTTTAAGTCTTATTTTCAGTTCTCTAGGAGCAGATGAGATTTTCCACTGAAGCTCGGCCGGTGCCTCTGTTGGTGGTCCCACTGGTCCTTTAATCGTGATGTGTGGGTCCAGCCTTTCTCTGCAGTCCAGATGGCTGTATCAGTGGTTAAGGGGTTAAATATGGGCCTTCCCATTTAGAAGATAAGGTCTCCTCTTTGCAGCTTTTAACCAGCACTCAATCACTTGGTTTTATTTTATGTATGCTAAATCCTAGAGGGGTAGATTGAGCCAATATTCCTTTTCTCTCAACTCTAATACATGTTGTCTAATTGTTTGGATATATTTCTGAATAGTCATATCTTCAACTATTACTGATGTTTGGGGTATCTCCTGGGAATATGACATTCCATAAAGCATTTCGTATGCTGATAGCCCAGTATCTGCATTAGGAAGTGTTCTTATATTAAGCAATGCTAAAGGTAAACATTTTTTCCAGGACATTCTGGTTTCAGTCATTAATTTGGTTAAATGCTGTTTTATAGTTTGGTCCTTCTTTTCTACCTTCACAGAGCTCTGAGGGTGCCAAGGGGGTATGGTATTCTCAGGAAATACCCATGGCTTGTGTTACCCCTTTGATGACACTAGAGGTAAAATGGGAGCCTTGATCAGAATCACTGGCTCGAATAACCCCAAATCGGGGAATAATTTGTTCTAATAGTATTTTAATTACAAATTTGGCTGTGGCCCTTAAAGCTGGGTAAGCTTCTACCCAGTGAATTAGTTGATCTACTACTACTAACAGATACTTCCACTTACTGACATTTGGAAGTTCAGCATAATCCACCTGAACTCTTTCCAAAGGTCTATAGGCTATTTTCTTACCGCCCCCCCCCCGTTGAAGTTTGCCTCATTACCTTTTTGTTGACTCTCTGACAAGTAACACGCCTCTGCGTTACTTGCTTTGCTATTTCAAAAAAATCCCAATACACCCATTATATTTTAAAAAAATGATCACACAAGACTCTGGTTCTTCAATGAGTATGCTGATGTAATTGGCTCAAAATCTTTTGTGCATAGGCTTTGGACAAAATTTCCTACCTATCTAAGAGTACTCCTTTTCTTTGTTCTTTCTTAGTATCTAATTTCTTTATAGCTTCTTGGGAGCTATAAAATTTTTTTTGACTTCTCTTTGAACTTTTGTTATAATATTCAACTGAATTGTTTCTTTCAATTCAAAAGCTGCCTCTTTTTGCAGCTTGGTCAGCTATGTCATTTCCTCTTGCTAAATAGCTTGTGCTTCTTTGGTGACCTTTTACATGTGTAACAGCTATTTTTTTTTCTGGTCTTTTTAATGATACAAGCACTTTAAGTATTAATTCTTGATAGATCAACCATTTTCTTTGGGTATTGATCAAACTTCTCTCTTTCCAAATCTTCCTAAAAGTGTGTACAATTCTAAAAGTATACTTTGTATAAATAGTCTCCACTTTGTCTTTTAACAGTTCTAAAGCCTGGTATAACGCATATAACTCCCGGGCTTGTGCGGGCCAGCTGGAACTTAACCTTTTCCTTTCTACTATCAACATGTTTCCTCCCTTTACAATTGCATATCCTGACCTCTGCTTCCTTTCTAATACTTTGGAGAAGCTATTGATGAAATATTTCTCCCCTTCAGATAATTTTATTTTTTTTTATTTCAGTTAAATCTGGTCTTACTTTAGTTTGTAATTCAATTAACTCTACAAAATCATGAATCTGTTCTCCAGTTAACTTCTGATATAAAAATTTTGCTTTTTGACTATACTTTTTTATCTACTGCCTACAATACTTTAATAGCTTTACCAGCTGTCTTATCTCTCCCTTTGTTCTGGGAGAAGGTAAGGCAAGTATGCCCGATACTCATTCGGGGTCCAGTTTCTTTGTTCTTTTACTTAACTAATGACCCAAATACTTCATTTGTGCTTCTACAAATTGCAACTTGGACATTGAAGCTTTCAAACCCTTTTTCTCTAAGAAGTTTAATAGCTTAACTGTGGCTTCTTGGGCCCCAGGAACTGATCTAGTTTATCAGACATCCCCATTTCCTTTTTAAGGGCTCTCACATCCCCAGTGGTCAGTGGTACTGATACATATCTAATAGCTGTCCCCTCCACTCCCCCCGTGGTATCTTACTATCAGTACCTTCCTTAATGGATACAACTGGTCCCTTTTGCTCTCATCATCACTGTCCTTGCGCCTTTCTGCCCGAACTGTCTCCCTGCTTCTATGTGCAGGTGGTGAATCTCGAGGACGAGGCAGAGCCACAGGGGCTTGAGGTGCAAGCGGTGCCATAGGGGCTTGGGGTGCTGGGTTAGGCACCTCTGGCGGGGCAGCTGGTTGTGGTAGATAAGGGGGGAGGTTGTGTAAGTGGCCTCATGGATTCTTCTCCTTTTTGGTTTTTAAAGCATACAGGGGAGAAGGCCAGGACTTGTGCCATAAAGCAGCATAATCGCTCTCTTCTTGGTTAATTGGATCCTTTTTATTTACACAGGCATTCAGGGCCTGACAGATCCACCCCTCAGACGACCCGTACATTGGCCAGTACAAATTATCAGGTCGTGTCATTTCTTTAGTCCATTCCATCATACAGTATTTCATCATTTTCTCTTTACTTTTTCCTTTCCTGGATTTACATTCATCCTAAAATTTTAACATTAACCCCAGGGGACTGTCCTGTGGTAAAAAGCTCCCTCCTTTCCCAGTACCTTTAGTACTTCTATTTGCCTATTGGTTTATACCAACCCCTGGGTCCTTGCCTTGGCATTGACCCACCCTAAGGAACGGGTATTCCCTCACTTGCCTCGACCACACTCTTTCTGACTTCAGTAATGAAAGGCCTTCCTATTTTCTCACTTGTCTAGGATTTCTTTAATAAAAAGTCCCTTCAACCAATACCGCTTCCCGCCTCTGATTTACTGTGAAGAAATCCTCCCCAACTATTGCCGCATCCCGCCCCCGACCTTTTTATATGAAAGAATTCCCTTTACCAACACTCGCTTCGTTCCTTCCCCTGCCGCTCCCCTCGCGGAGACACGGAACCAAGGTTAGAAGAACTCCACAATCACTTCGTGGTCAGACCACGTCTCACACACACACCACTCACACTCTCACACGTGTGTACCCGTTCTTAGCCCACCTAACCAAGCGATACTTACAGCCTCCTTTTCTCACCTGGGTCTCTGTGCACGAGTTATTACAGGTGAATTTCACTGCAGCTTTATCCGGGAGCTCACAGTTCCTTTGCTCACAATTTACCTCGAGGATCTCCTTCTCCCTGAAAGATTCCCCAGTCACTCAGGGCCACCTGAGGCAAAAGCCTGCAAGGTGGGGCGCCTCCCCGAGATCAGGGGCCTCCCTCAATGGATTGGAGGTGCCCGCATTCTCCACCAAATTGTTAAAAATAAGACGCTTGACACGGCCAATATATCAAGCAGCAATTTAATAATAATTAATTAACATGGTAAAGTGTGAGCAAAAAGGCAGCGCTGGGTACAGTGGTAGGGGTTTTCCCTTCCAACTGCACACCCATTGCTGGGCTTGCTGGTATTTTATTTGCTATATTCATACATATTCATAAACTTTCTCAGCAGTTTCCATTTCTAGTTTTAACGTCACAATTCAATACCTAACAGCCATAAATCTATAGATTGTCCTGTATAATTCTATAGACCATTGTGATCTATTCCGATATTTCAGTACTCCAGGATGTACTTCCAGGATATGTTTTTCCAGGTGGTGGGATCTGGCTTCCAGATGTGGGGGTCCCATCTCTATTTTCAAGTCCTTCAATCTCCAATAGTGATGTCCAGTTTCTCTCTCCAGGAGCCATAAATCAGTGAGCTGAAGTCATATCTTCATGTCCAGGATGTTTTCCCAGCTTGTGTGAGGCCTGAGCCCCCTCCTTATTTCCTTCTTTTGTCTAAAAAAAACCTTTTTGCACTCTAAAACTACAGTTTAAAATTCTTTAATACAAAGCAAGCTTCTAAAGTTATAATTAAAGGACACATTGCAGAATAGCTTGAGACTTATAATAGATAATTGCAAGCAAAAGATTTATTCAAAAACTTCCTTCTATGCTTTCCTCAGCTGTTTATTAGAACTCATCTTTTATAACCGTCCCATTGCTGTGTTCCACAACTACAATTACACAGATTTTCTTCATTTCCCTGACACGAAACATAACTTTGTATTTCACAGTCCCCACTCTGCTTGTATAAATTTTTATTTATCTTACTTATTCGTGTCTGGGTTTCGAATCTGGCCAAAACTTCAGAAACTTTTCCTTCTTTGTCCTTTTTCTTCAATTTCATTATTTTGGATATTTTAGATGTTTTCCCAAAATGGCCAAATTCCCCTGTAGCTAGTTCAGGGTCTACAGGCATCACAGCGACCTGCATACCTTGTATTACAGAGTGGATAAGCTGAACAAAGCATGGAATTAAGCAAGGTAAAAACAACAGTCCAGTCAATGAACACAATATTATAAATACTATTTTCTTCCACCAAGCCCCCCCTCCAAACAACTGGTCTCACCATGGAGCTTGAAGGATAGAATTCTATTGTTGAACAGGCATTTGTTTGTTACTTAAATATCCTTCAGGGTTTTGTGGCTACCACCGATTTTAGAGAAATTTGTGGTATACATTTTCCTGCAAGGGGTTTCCCCTACCTTTGTCCCAAAAGCTTTCCCTTTCTTGGCTATGCATTCTTGGCCTATCACTACATTTGTCAATACCCATCCTTCTGTCCGCTCTTCAGGTTTTGTAATTCCTGTTCGCTTCTACTTTAAAATTTGTGCTACTTCTAACCCTTCTCCTCTCTAAGGCTATTGCCCTGTCATTTGGGTCCCACCACAAATCCAGCACTTGGAAATATTTAATTCTATTACAATTCATTGCATTAAATCCATAAAAAAATTCTCCAAAAGTGGAAAGGTCTAACTCTGGCAGCTGTTTCTTTAATTTCTCATACAAATTTGGGGAAGCAACTTTAGATTCAGAGTGGGTTTTCAACCCTTCTACTGCTTTCTGCACTAAATTCTCCCCATATTAAACTCCTCCCCCATCAGTGTATCCCCACATACTTGCTTTGGTAAAACATATATATTCTTCTCTTCTTGGATGTGTCTGGTAATTACAGCCAGCTCCTCCTCTTGCTCCTAAATTCCTTGCCATCCAAAATTCTCTTCCTTGCTCTTCACAAACCCTTAACTGACTTTCATCATAACCACCTTTGTTTATATGGGTGTGACCAACAAAGGATACCGTTGTGACTCCTCTCCATTTCACCGCCTGGTGACACGGGTGACAATTGTCAATTGCCACGGCAGTGCTTACACACATGATCAGGTATATAATGAGAGGTCCAGTATGACATGCCTTTCCACCCCTCCAACCTATTGGGTTCCTGCCAACAGTTGGGAATTTCATCTTCTTGGTGGCAAAGGCAGAGGTCAATCTGGTCTTGCCCTCTATTTATTCTTACCTGTGAATTGTTGCCAGGCCCAGTGAAGCTTAGCTCTGTGCCACTCCCTTATTTCAATTTGGTATCCATCTGGTATCCAATTGTTGTAATCACACTCAATTCTTTCCAATTTTGCTTTTGCTTCTTCCTGCAGATCGATCTCAGCCCGTGTCCCGTGCAACCAGGTCTCCCACCAATCCTTATCACCTACTTTGATGTATCCTTTCTCTACTGCAGCCCTTAGTGTTCTATCTGTCTCTTTCTCTATCTCATCCCTACAACTCCAGCAAAGGGTACTAGGGATCCTTGCCCCCACCAAGTTTGTATACCACAATTTCTGACACTCAATGCACCTGAAACAACCCCAGGGAAAACATTTACAGTTTTGGGTAGGACATTTCACTTTCCTTGGAAGGTTTTGATTCTGAAACCTCAGGTACAAGAGTTTCTGAAACATGCATCAATCCTTTTTAAGTCTTATTTTCAGTTCTCTAGGAGCAGATGAGATTTTCCACTGAAGCTCGGCCGGTGCCTCTGTTGGTGGTCCCACTGGTCCTTTAAGCGTGATGTGTGGGTCCAGCCTTTCTCTGCAGTCCAGATGGCTGTATCAGTGGTTAAGGGGTTAAAAATGGGCCTTCCCATTTAGAAGATAAGGTCTCCTCTTTGCAGCTTTTAACCAGCACTCAATCACTTGGTTTTATTTTATGTATGCTAAATCCTAGAGGGGTAGATTGAGCCAATATTCCTTTTCTCTCAACTCTAATACATGTTGTCTAATTGTTTGGATATATTTTCTGAATAGTCATATCTTCAACTATTACTGATGTTTGGGGTATCTCCTGGGAATATGACATTCCATAAAGCATTTCGTATGCTGATAGCCCAGTATCTGCATTAGGAAGTGTTCTTATATTAAGCAATGCTAAAGGTAAACATTTTTTCCAGGACATTCTGGTTTCAGTCATTAATTTGGTTAAATGCTGTTTTATAGTTTGGTCCTTCTTTTCTACCTTCACAGAGCTCTGAGGGTGCTAAGGGGGTATGGTGTTCTCAGGAAATACCCATGGCTTGTGTTACCCCTTTGATGACACTAGAGGTAAAATGGGAGCCTTGATCAGAATCACTGGCTCGAATAACCCCAAATCGGGGAATAATTTGTTCTAATAGTATTTTAATTACAAATTTGGCCGTGGCCCTTAAAGCTGGGTAAGCTTCTACCCAGTGAATTAGTTGATCTACTACTACTAACAGATACTTCCACTTACTGACATTTGGAAGCTCAGCATAATCCACCTGAACTCTTTCAAAAGGTCTATAGGCTATTTTCTTACCCCCCGCCCCCGTTGAAGTTTGCCTCATTACCTTTTTGTTGACTCTCTGACAAGTAACACGCCTCTGCGTTACTTGCTTTGCTATTTCAAAAAAATCCCAATACACCCATTATATTTTAAAAAAATGATCACACAAGGCTCTGGTTCTTCAATGAGTATGCTGATGTAATTGGCTCAAAATCTTTTGTGCATAGGCTTTGGACAAAATTTCCCACCTATCTAAGAGTACTCCTTTTCTTTGTTCTTTCTTAGTATCTAATTTCTTTATAGCTTCTTGGGAGCTATAAAATTTTTTTGGACTTCTCTTTGAACTTTTGTTATAATATTCAACTGAATTGTTTCTTTCAATTCAAAAGCTGCCTCTTTTTGCAGCTTGGTCAGCTATGTCATTTCCTCTTGCTAAATAGCTTGTGCTTCTTTGGTGACCTTTTACATGTGTAACAGCTATTTTTTTTTCTGGTCTTTTTCATGATACAAGCACTTTAAGTATTAATTCTTGATAGATCAACCATTTTCTTTGGGTATTGATCAAACTTCTCTCTTTCCAAATCTTCCTAAAAGTATGTACAATTCTAAAAGTATACTTTGTATAAATAGTCTCCACTTTGTCTTTTAACAGTTCTAAAGCCTGGTATAATGCATATAACTCCCGGGCTTGTGCGGGCCAGCTGGAACTTAACCTTTTCCTTTCTACTATCAACATGTTTCCTCCCTTTACAATTGCATATCCTGACCTCTGCTTCCTTTCTAATACTTTGGAGGAGCTATTGATGAAATATTTCTCCCCTTCAGATAATTTTATTTTTTTTTATTTCAGTTAAATCTGGTCTTACTTTAGTTTGTAATTCAATTAACTCTACAAAATCATGAATCTGTTCTCCAGTTAACTTCTGATATAAAAATTTTGCTTTTTGACTGTACTTTTTTTATCTACTGCCTACAATACTTTAATAGCTTTACCAGCTGTCTTATCTCTCCCTTTGTTCTGGGAGAAGGTAAGGCAAGTATGCCCGATACTCATTCGGGGTCCAGTTTCTTTGTTCTTTTACTTAACTAATGACCCAAATACTTCATTTGTGCTTCTACAAATTGCAACTTGGACATTGAAGCTTTCAAACCCTTTTTCTCTAAGAAGTTTAATAGCTTAATTGTGGCTTCTTGGGCCCCAGGAACTGATCTAGTTTATCAGACATCCCCATTTCCTTTTTAAGGGCTCTCACATCCCCAGTGGTCAGTGGTACTGATACATATCTAATAGCTGTCCCCTCCACTCCCCCCGTGGTATCTTACTATCAGTACCTTCCTTAATGGATACAACTGGTCCCTTTTGCTCTCATCATCACTGTCCTTGCGCCTTTCTGCCCGAACTGTCTCCCTGCTTCTATGTGCAGGTGCTGAATCTCGAGGACGAGGCAGAGCCACAGGGGCTTGAGGTGCAAGCAGTGCCATAGGGGCTTGGGGTGCTGGATTAGGCACCTCTGGCGGGGCAGCTGGTTGTGGTAGATAAGGGGGGAGGTTGTGTAAGTGGTCCCATGGATTCTTCTCCTTTTTGGTTTTTAAAGCATACAGGGGAGAAGGCCAGGACTTGTGCCATAAAGCAGCATAATCGCTCTCTTCTTGGTTAATTGGATCCTTTTTATTTACACAGGCATTCAGGGCCTGACAGATCCACCCCTCAGATGACCCGTACATTGGCCAGTACAAATTATCAGGTCGTGTCATTTCTTTAGTCCATTCCATCATACAGTATTTTATCATTTTCTCTTTACTTTTTCCTTTCCTGGATTCACATTCATCCCAGAATTTTAACATTAACCCCAGGGGACTGTCCTGTGGTAAAAAGCTCCCTCCTTTCCCAGTACCTTTAGTACTTCTATTTGCCTGTTGGTTTATACCAACCCCTGGGTCCTTGCCTTGGCATTGACCCACCCTAAGGAACGGGTATTCCCTCACTTGCCTCGACCACACTCTGACTTCAGTAATGAAAGGTCTTCCTGTTTTCTCACTTGTCTAGGATTTCTTTAATAAAAAGTCCCTTCAACCAATACCGCTTCCCGCCTCTGATTTACTGTGAAGAAATCTTCCCCAACTATTGCCGCATCCCGCCCCCGACCTTTTTATAAGAAAGAATTCCCTTTACCAACACTCGCTTTGTTCCTTCACCTGCCGCTCCCCTCGCGGAGACACAGAACCGAGGTTAGAAGAACTCCACAATCACTTCGTGGCCAGGCCACGTCTCACACACACACCACTCACACTCTCACACGTGTACCCGTTCTTAGCCCACCTAACCAAGCGATACTTACAGCCTCCTTTTCTCGCCTGGGTCTCTGTGCACGAGTTATTACAGGTGAATTTCACTGCAGCTTTATCCGGGAGCTCACAGTTCCTTTGCTCACAATTTACCTCGAGGATCTCCTTCTCCCTGAAAGATTCCCCAGTCACTCAGGGCCACCTGAGGCAAAAGCCTGCAAGGTGGGGCACCTCCCCGAGATCAGGGGCCTCCCTCAATGGATTGGAGGTGCCCGCATTCTCCACCAAATTGTTAAAAATAAGACGCTTGACACGGCCAATATATCAAGCAGCAATTTAATAATTAATTAATTATCATGATAAAGTGTGAGCAAAAGGCAGCGCTGGGTACAGTGGTAGGGGTTTTCCCTTCCGACTGCACACCCATTGCTGGGCTTGCTGGTATTTTATTTGCTATATTCATACATATGCATAAACTTTCTCAGCAGTTTCCATTTCTAGTTTTAACGTCACAATTCAATACCTAACAGCCATAAATCTATAGATTGTCCTGTATAATTCTATAGACCATTGTGATCTATTCCGATATTTCAATACTCCAGGATGTACTTCCAGGATATGTTTTTCCAGGTGGTGGGATCTGGCTTCCAGATGTGGGGGTCCCATCTCTATTTTCAAGTCCTTCAATCTCTTTTGTTTTTTCCCCGGTAGCTTCAGTCGGTGTCTCGGCTGCCTTTGTTGGTCTTAGTTAGGGGTGCACTTACGTACCCCCCTGTCTAAGCAACTCCGGCAAAGCTCCCGGGCCCAGGCAACACTTAGCAAGCTTAGTTATAGTGATATTCAGCTCTTAGCAGTAATCAGCTCTTTAGCAGTGATTCTCAGCTCATAAGCTTGCTAAGGTGCCTTGGCAGACGCAGGGAGAGAGAGGAGAAACGCCGTATGGAGTTCTACAGATGAATCTTTATTAGCTTCTTCCGTGAAGGGTTCCAGGGACAGCGGCTTCTGCTGAGCTGGGGGAAAGTGGGGTTTTTATAGGGTACAGAGGTTTTGAAAAGGTGTCCAATGGTATGGTTCGGGGTACAAAGTGACCTATTGTCTTACAGGGAGATAAGCGAGGGTCCAAGCGCGGGAGAAGGGTTATTTTGGCCTAGTCACCATGACTAGGCATTTCTGCCCTTAAGCAACTGACCGCCACGGAAGCCTACCAGGCTTCCCGGCTGCAACAAATCTCCAATAGTGATGTCCAGTTTCTCTCTCCAGGAGCCATAAATCAGTGAGCTGAAGTCATATCTTCATGTCCAGGATGTTTTCCCAGCTTGTGTGAAGCCTGAGCCCCCTCCTTATTTCCTTCTTTTGTCTAAAAAAACCTTTTTGCACTCTAAAACTACAGTTTAAAATTCTTTAATACAAAGCAAGCTTCTAAAGTTATAATTAAAGGACACTTATTGCAGAATAGCTTGAGACTTATAATAGATAATTGCAAGCAAAAGATTTATTCAAAAACTTCCTTCTATGCTTTCCTCAGCTGTTTATTAGAACTCATCTTTATAACTGTCCCATTGCTGTGTTCTACAACTACAAATACACAGATTTTCTTCATTTCCCTGACACGAAACATAACTTTGTATTTCACAATCTCTCCACTTTGGGGTCCTGGAGACCACCCCTGTCAGTGTAGCCCCGGGTCAAGTTTGTATTGGTGTTGGCCCTCTCTGGGCTGCTGTGGCTCCTGAGAATCCACGAGGTTCCCCTTCTCTGGGCTCACCACTTGGGGATCACAGGTGTCCCTGGGCTCAGCACTATCCAGGGTCCCTCTTTCAGAGTCCTGGGGTATCCATGGGTCCCCCTTGTCCTTGCTCTTAACCTGTCCAGGCTTCTGGAACACCCCCAGCTCTCGCACTGCCCGTTTCTGCTCCCCCCATTCCCGGGTTTGCCTCCCAGCGCTGCTGGTACCGGGCGATCCCCACGTGTCTCTGGGCTGACAATGCAGCCCCTGAGCCGGGCAGAGCAAGCCCCACCACGGGGGGACCCTGCATGCCCCGCTCCCTGGGCAGCCGCGCCCAGCCCCGGGCACAGAGCTCCGCCAGCCCCCGCCGCCCCCTCCCCAGGGCCCCGGGGACCCCCGCAGCCGGGGCCGGGTCTGAGCGAGGCGGCCCCCGAGCCCGGCTGCGTGGCCAGGGGGGCACGGGGAGCCCGGGGCCTCTGTGCCAACGCTTCCCCCGCTCTCCCTCAGCCTTTGCCCGGCCCAGCCCGGCCCCCCGAGCCCCAACTGGCCCCGCACGGCCACGGCCGGGCCGCTCCGCTCCCCTGCGAGCCCGGCCACACGGACCCACCTGCGCCGGGGCCCACGGGCCACCGAGAGCTCCCCGGGCCGCCCGGGCCTGGGCCCCGAGCACAGAGCTCTGCCCGGGGGGCTCCCGGCCCAAGGCGGCGGCTCCGGGCCCGGGCGGCCGCTCCCGGCTCCCACAGCCCGCCCGGGGCCGCCCCGCCCGTGCCGGGGCTGCGCCAGCGCTCCCCGCACCCAAGGGGGTTCAAACTGCCGGGGGCATCTCACAAAAAAACATTGCCCGTATCCCCTCCCAAAACAATAAAATCCCAACCAGCCATCAGCCCCCACAAAAATAATCCACAAACAAACCCACAAACTAACCCCTTCCACCCTGCCCTCCTGCGCCTTCGCAGGGACCCCGACCCCGCGGGAATGCCCCCGGGCCGGGACAAAAAGCTGCTCCCCTGGAGGCGCTTTGAACACCCACCCGCGGCCCGGCCCTGGCACACGGCTCCCGGCAGCTGCCCCGCTGTCCCAGCCGGGCCTTTGCAGCAGGGAGGCTCTGCGGGACCCCCGGGCTGTGCCCCCTCCCAGGCCCTGCCCGCCCCGGGGCTGACCTTCAGCCCGGGCTCTCTCGCTGTCCCGGCTCCTGCAGAGTCCCCGCTCGCAGCTCCTTGGGCCCCTGGGCTCTCCTCTGGGGGTTGGGGAACAGCCGGCAATGAAACCTTGCTCCATAAAGGAATCATTTTGGTGCTCCCTAGAGAGGCCAGAACTGAAACTTTGTTCCTTTTACCTGGGTGCAGAGACCATCAGGGCATTTTCTGCACAGAGTTCCAGCCCCCAGCTTCTGTTGAAGGAGCTGCCTACCAATGTCACGCTGCCAGGAGCCTGTCCTTGCTGTCACCTGCTGTGGCTGGGCATGAACAGAGCTCCTGCCCTTGCATTTCCAGCTGCTGTGCAACCAAAGCGGAGGGATCTGCAGCTGCCTGAATGCAAAAACTGCAATATGAGCCACTCTCAAGGGGGAAATCTCCCCCTGCTGTGCCAGCCCATGGCAATGCTGCCATTCTCTGCTGTTGCTGGGGCGCTCTTGGGTCTGGCTGAGCAGGAAAGGTGACCCTGAGCCAGGAGATTTCTTTGGCTGCAGCAAAGCCTTGGAATGCAAAGACCTTCCTGATGCTGTGCCCTGAGCCAGGATGGAATGAGGCACCAGAGCTGAGCCTAAATTTCTTACAGAATTCACAGAATGACTGGGTAGGATGAGACCTTCAAGAGCATCAAATCCAACCCATGCCCTAACACCTCAACTAAACCATGGCTCTGAGTGCCTCATCCAATCTTTTTTTAAACACATCCAGGGATGGTGACTCCACCACCTCCCCAGGCAGACCATTCCAGTACTTTATCACTCTCTCTGTGAAAAACTTCTTCCTAATATCCATCCTGTATTTGCCTTGGGGCAGCTGAAGACTGTGTCCTTTTGTTGTGTCAGCTGCTGTCTGGAGAAAGAGACCAAACCCCACCTGACTACAGCTACCATTCAGGGAATTGTAGAGAGCGATTAGGTCACCTCTGAGTCTCCTTTTCTCCAGGTGAAACAACCACAGCTCCCTCAGCCGTTCTTAACAGGGTTTTTGTTCCAAGCCCCTCACCAGCCTTGTTGCCCTCTCCTGGACGTGCTCAAGCGTCTCAATGTCCTTCCTAAATTGGGGGCCCAGAACTGGACACGGCACTCGAGGTGCGGCCTCACCAGTGCCGAGTACAGGAGAAGAAACACTGCCCTGCTCCTGCTGGCCACACCATTCCTGATCCAGGCCAGGAGCCATTGGCCTTCTTGCCCACCTGCCCACACTGCTGCCTCATGTCCAGCCTGCTGTCCAGCAGTGCCCCAGGTCCCCTTCCCTGGCTGCTGTCCAGCCACTCTCTTGCCAGCCTAGAGTGCTGCAGGAAGTTTTTGTGGCCAAAATGCAGGACTCAGCACTTGCACTTATTAAACTTCATCCTATTGGACTCTGCCCATCCATCCAGTCATTCCAGGTCTCTCTGCAGAGCCCTCCTACCCTCCAACAGATGGACACACGGTCCAAGCTTAGTGTCAGCTGCAAATTTACTAATGAAAGACTCAATCCCCTCATCCATGTCGTCAATAAAAATATTGAACAGAACTGGCCCCAGCACAGACCCCAGGGGAGCACCAGTGGTGCCACCAGCTGGATGCAGAACCTTCACCAGCACTCTCTGGGCCCAGCCATGCAGGCAGTTCTTAACCCAGCACAGAGTGCTCCTGTCCAAGCTGTGGGCTGCCAGCTTTTCCAGGACTGTGCTGTGGGAGACAGTGTCCAAGGCCTTGCTGAAATCCAGGTACACAACATCCACTGCCTTTCCCGCACCCACCCGGCGGGTCACCTGGTCATAAACGGAGACCAGGTTGGTCAAACACGACCTTCTGTTCTTAAACCCGTGCTGGCCGGGTCTGATAGCCTGGCCATCCTGTAGGTGCTGTGTGATGACACTCAGTATAAGCTGCTGCAGTACCCTACTGGGTACTGAGTTCAGGCTGACTTGAGTTGTGAGATAAGGATTTACAATTCAAACTGTAAAGCAGGTATGTTTTATTTCCATCTGGGACACAAGGGGGATTTTCCACCATACCTGCGTACCTGGTTGAGACAGGTTTAAGGTTTAAATACACTCAGATCCCACAAAACAACCCCTCCCTGCCCGCCCATTCTCTGCCCACTCTCCGCCTCCTTGCACTTCCTATTATAATTAGCCTTCTCTGGTGCCACATCTCCTGGTGGTTGCAGGCTGGGGTCTTCTGATGGAGTAAGAGGTCTTCCTCAGTTGTTCACTGTTTGACCTCTGCCTCTGGGCAGGTGCAGTGAAGGTTTGGCTAACTCCCAGGTCACTTTGTCCTGGCCAAAACCACGAGCCTGGTTCTTTCTGATTTCTTAAGCCACAGGTTCTGCTTTATGGGGTTTTCACTATACCTAAGTCTTGCTTTACTGAGTTTTCACAATATACACAATATACATCTTATCTCTATGGCCTTTACCTAGCAACTAAATCCTCATGTGTTCTGCTACAAGTTGTTTTTCTGCTTTTACAGGATTGCTAAATAAGCTGTATATTTCTGCTTCCCCTCCATCTGCTTAAGCACATTAAATGCTTCTAAAATTCTGAATTTTAGATATGTTTCCCATATCAAACTGGCCTATAATTACCAGGATCCTCCTTTCTACCCTTAGGGTGTAGGGGTCACACAACACGTTGGCCAACCTCCAGTCCTCTGGAACCTCACCAGTGAGCCAGGACTGTTGGGAAATGATGGAGAGCGGCTTCACAAGCTCATCTGCCAGCTCCCTCAACACCCTGGGCTGGATCCCATCTGGGCCCATGGATTTTGAACATCCAAGTGGCTCAGCAGTTCTCTGACTGCCTCCTCCTGGATAACAGGGGCACCATTCTGCTCCCTGACACCATCTACCAGCCCAGGAGGGCAGCTGTCCTGAGGACAAGCCGTCTTCGCCTCATCTGCAGTTCCTAAGCTCCCTCCCACATCCAGTAGAGAACAAAGGTTGGTCCTACCCTTCCTTTTGCCATTAATATATTTGTAAAAACATATTTTATTATCCTTTACAAAAGTTGCCAAAATGACTTCAAACTGAGCTTTGGCCTCCCTAATATTTTTTTCCTACTTGTTCCCTTAAATACTTCCTGAGAGACCTGAACCTCCTTCCAAAAACGATACATCTTCTTTTTATTCCTAAGTTCCTCTGAAATCTCCTTGCCCATCCAGGCTGGATGTTTGCCTTGTCAGCTCATCTTTCAGCACACAGGGACAGTCTGTTCCTGTGCCCTCAAGATCTCTGCATTGAAGCACACCCACCTTTCCTGGACTCCTCTGTTTTTAAGGGCTCCTTCCCAAGGAACTTGTGGAATAAGTCTCCTAAAACGGCCAAAGTCTGCCCTCCAGAAGTCCAATGCAAAAATCTTTTTGATGTCCCTCCTGATTTCACCACTTATTGAGAACTCTGTAATTTCATCATCCCTGTGCCCCAAGCAGCCTCCAAGCACCACATCTCCCACCAGCCCTTCTCTATTTGCAAACAACAGGTCGAACATAGTCCCTCCCCTGCTGGCCTCACTCACCCGCTGTCACAAAAAGTTCTCCTCCATCCACTCCAAAACCTTCCTGCACTGCCTCTTTGCCGCTGTACTGAGTTCCCAGCAGATGTCTGGTAGGTTAAAGTCACCTACGAGAACAAGGGCTGGTGATCCTGAAACATTCTCCAGCTTCTTAGAGAAGAAGCTGTCCACCTCTTCTTCCTGCTTGGGTGGACGATAACAGACTCCCAGTAGGTACCCCTGGGAGCCCGTCCTGTTTGCTTCGGGTAGAACAGAAACAATGAAAACCTTCCCAATGGCACAACTCCCCAGCCCACATGGGGAAAGGAAAGAAAAAGTTGTCAAGTTCTCAAAACCTTTCTCCTGCTTTGCTGCAAGACTCCTGCTTCACGCATGTTGTGGAAAGTCAAGAGAAGCTGCATGGGTGGGATATCTTGTGACAGATGGTGCAACTCGTTCTCCAGGAAAGGTTCTTGGAAAGAGCAGACAGGACTGTGGAGAAGATTCTGGGAAAGCTGAAACAGCTTTTCGGAAATGAAAGTGGAAAGAAACAACCCAAGATATTTTCCTCTGTTTATTTCTCTGTCCCACTTTCCATCTTAAACTGCTTCTTCATCTCATTAATTCTAAGTGGGTCTCACCTCTGACATCCAACACTTGGCAAGATTTAGACACTGTAAAATACCATGAGCTACATCCAGTTTGCCTTCCCGTTTTTCTTGGAAAGCAATGCCGGAGACACAAGTGCAGTGCTTGGGTCAGGTTCAAATTCTGCATTCAGGGAATGTGCTGTGACAGTGTCTGACCCTCAGCAGGGACAATGCACAGCAACAGCCAAGGGGATTCCTCTGTCACTGTGCAGGAGTCAAGACTGGGCCCTGACTGAAAACGGCGAAGTTCCCGTGTTTGGACAGGCTCAGGGGCTGCCCCGGGGAGTGCAGGGCTCGGTGCGAGGCAGAGGGGGCAACGGAAAAAACTGACAAGGGGACAAACGGCCCTGGAGCTTCAGTTGCAGCAGCAGCAGCGGCAGCAGCGGCAGCAGCGGCAGCAGCGGCAGCAGCAGAGAAGAAAAAAGCGGCTTTGTTGACAAACCCGTGCTTCCCCTCTCCCTCTCCCACAGTCCCGCAGCCTCTCCTTTTCCCAGTGTCCCCCTCCCAACCCAGTCTCCCTTTCCCCTGCTGGGCCGGGCCATGCCTCGGGCCCACCCCCGGCCCCGGGCGGGGCTGCCCCGTCCCTGCCCCGTCCCTGCCCCGTCCCTGCCCCCGGGCGTCCCGCCGCGGTCTCGCCTTCGCCCGGCTCTGGCAGTGCTGGCGATGGCGCTGCTGGGCGGGCATCAGTGCCTGGGGCTGGGGCAGCATTGCTGGCCTTTGGCTGCGCCTGTGCCGAGCACAGCCCAGGCCCCGGCACCAGCCCCGGCCCGAGCCCCGGCCTCGGCCCCGGCCCCGGCCCCGGCCCCGGCCCCAGCTCGTCCCTGGGCCCGCAGAGGACACAGGCGGTGCGGCTGCTCCCGCCGCCTCCACTGCGGCTTCCCCAGCCCAAGCTCCTCCGCTTGGCAGCGCGGCCGCTGGCCCTGAGCCGCCGCTGTCCCGTTGCCAGGAGCAAATGCCTGGGGATGCCCAGCCCGGGCCGCTCGAGGGGCGCTCGGGGGCCGTTCCTGGCCCCGGGCCGAGCACTGACAGCCGCGTCTCGCCGGCAGGGAAGGCGCAGCAGGCCCTCCAGGAGCAGAACCGCCTGGGTTCGCTGCTGGGCCACGGCGGCTTCGGCAGCGTCTGGGCGGCCACACGGCTCTCAGACCGTGCCCCGGTGAGCGGCAGGGCCGGTGGTGGGTGCACGAGGAAGGGGCGCAGGAGGAGGAGGAGGGCGAAGGAGAAGGAGGCTGGGGCTGGGCAGGGCAGGCAGTGAGCTCAGCCTGCTGCTCCCCTTGGCTTGCAGGTGGCCATCAAAAGGGTGCCACGGAACCGTGTCCGGCATTGGGGTGAGCTGGTGAGTGAGCGGGGCCAGCAGGAGAAGCTGGGCCGTGCCGGGCGGGGATGAGCTGAGGCCTGGCAGGGTGGAAGCCGCCAGGACGCCTGGAGGGAGAGCGGGCGTGGGGCCAGCAAAGGGCGCAGAGCATCCCGGGCTGGCTGAGGGGTCCCTGACCCCTGGCACGGCCTCAGCCCCACTGACAACATTGTGCTCCTCCCACAGCCCAACGGCACCAGCGCACCACTGGAGATCGTGCTGCTGCACAAGGTCTCCACTGGCTTCCCTGGTGTCGTCCAGCTGCTGGAGCGGCTGGAGCTCCCCAAAGACATCATTATCATCATGGAGCGCCCGGAGCGTTCTCAGGACCTCCAGCACTTCATTCGGGCACGGCGGTTCCTGTGCGAGGAGGTGGCGCGGGAGCTGTTCCGCCAGGTGCTGGAGGCCGTGCGGCACTGCACCAGCTGCGGGGTCCTGCACCGCGACCTCAAGCCAGAGAACATCCTGCTTGACCTGGCCACCGGGCAGGCCAAATTGATCGATTTTGGCTGTGGCACCTACCTACAAGACACAGCCTATACTCACTTTGCAGGTGAGCCATCGCAGGGGTGTGCTCCCCATTGCAGACATCTCCTGGCCCAACATCTCACAGCCCAGCCTGGGTGTGGCACTGGGGTTCCCCGCCACTCATGGCACTGAGTCTTCAGCCCAGCTGCTTTTGAACGCAAGTGGGTGGGGGGACCAGCTTCCAGCCCTGCTGGCAGCCTTTGCCAGCCACTCTGCCTGGGACTGGGGCTGGGGCTGGGGCAGCCAGCCCAACAGAAGCACCCGTGGGTGGGGGTGTCTGAGAGGGGAGCCAGAACATGTGCACCAGCCAGTTTGGGGAGCAGGTGAGAAAGGGCTTGGACTGCTGTGATTGCCTGGTTTGCTTTGGGTTCATAATGGTTTTTGGGGCAATGCAGGCAGGGACGAGTAAGGCATGGTTTTTCCCCAGCACTGAGTGGGTTTTGCTTGTCATGGTTGGGCCTTACCAGGGCTTCCACTGCCACCTTCCGACACCAGTGGCTTCTTTTCCAACCCTAAGTTTGTACACAAGTCCCAGGTGCTGGCCAGAGGGCAGCAGGTCACACCACGTGCCACTGGGGCAGCCCCTGCACGCCCAGGGATGCTGGGGCCAGGCTCTGGGAGCAGCAGCATCCCCCTGATGAACTCCATCTGTATTCCATAGGAACACCGTCATACAGCCCCCCGGAATGGAACCAGTTTGGCTGGTACTATGGACAGCCAGCTACCGTCTGGTCCCTGGGCATCCTGCTGCACCAGATGGTGTGTGGGGAGCACCCTTTCAGGAGGGGCCACAAGATCAGCTGGGACCATCAGCTCTCGCTGCCACCACGGCTCTCTCAAGGTGAATCCTCATCTCTGGGCACGGGGGAAATGCCAGTGCTGGGAGACAGCAGTGGGCTGTGGCAGCTGCTGAGGAGGTGGCACGTGTCCTGCTGTCCTGCTTTCCTCCAAACCAGGGAATTCCTGGGAAAGTTTAGGCCCAGCTCTGAGCAAATGCAGCATGGCCTGAGAATGGGAACAGTGGGGCAGGCAGGAGCCTTCTCCAACTGACCGGCGGTTTCTGGTTTCTCTCGCCAGAGTGCCAAGATGTCATCCGGCGGTGTTTATCCATGCTGGATGTGGACCGGCCTTCAGTAGAAGACCTGTTGTGTCATCCCTGGATGCAGGATAGTCATCTGCCATAGAAGAAGGGAGAGAGCCACAGAAACAGCGATGCAGGGCCCTGGTAAGTTCCAGCTCCACACATGCCTTGGCAATCCGAAGCAAAGGACCCAGACTTTTATGTCCTGCCTGTGTCACTGCACAGGGGTCATCAGATGGGAAGACACAGCCCCTGTGCTGGAGCTGAGCTGCTCTGCCCAGCACTGCTGGCTGCCATCCCAGCTGCTTTGGCTTGTCCTGGTTCACTGCCAGCTGGGGCCCTGGGCAGAACACTGACAGCCTGGTCTCACTCCCAGGGAAAGAGAAGCAGCCCCTGGAGAAGCCGTGCCAGGTGGGGCTGCTGCTGCTGGAGACAGCCAGGACAACATCAAGGATGAAAACCTCTTCCTCGACCAGGCCACCACAAAGCTGAAGATGATGGACTTTGATTCTGGCACCTTCTTCAAAGCCAGGCTCCACAGTGAATTTGCAGATGAGTGCACACACAGGGGGATGCTCCCAGATTTGGGCATTGCACAGGCTGGCCGGGAAACAAAGGTTCCCCCTTTTGCTGGGGTGGAAGCAACTGATTTTTCAGTGGGCGCCAAGCTGTATTTTGGCAGGGCTGGGGGGCATGAGCTGGGGTGGGTGTGAAATGGGTGTGGGGTCCTGGCCCTGCCAACAGCCCCCAGTATCCACTGTGCCATTTCCCTCATTTTCCCTTTTTGTCTGTAGTCTATTTTCGTTAATTTGCTGTTTGTTTCTCTAAAGGAAGTGTTCTAGGTGGTGTCCAGTCTGGATGGGGAAGTGCTTGGGACCAGCCGTGCCGTGGATGGGCCGTGCCCTTGGAGAAGGCTGAGGACATCGTTTGGGAGCAGCTTTTCTTCCAGCGGCGGATGGCGTCAGGTGGGTCCCGTCTTCTTGGCCTGGGTGGGATCAGAGCTTTTGGGAGATGGCAGCCAGCACAGGAGCATCCTGCTGTGGGCAGCTACTGAGGAGGTGGATGTGCCACGGCTGGCTGCAGGCTGGGCACATGTCCTGCCCTCCTGCTCTGCTGCCAAGGGCAGCAATGATGGGCAGCTCTGGGCACTGCTCTGGGCATGGCCAGCATGGCCTGGGCACGGCGGGCACTGGGACAAGGGGGACAGGAGCCTTCAGCTGACGGGCGGGTTCTGATTTCTCTCCTTGCAGCCGGGCTCTGCGGATGCTGAGGCTGCTCTGGGCTCTGCCAGGGCTCTGCTGGAGCTCAGCCCCAGGCCAGAATCAGCCAAAGAAGAAATGGTGTGACCTGCAGCAGAGACTTGCTTGAGTACTTGGGCAATGCAGCTCAAGTTTGCAGAGTGTACATCTCCGAGGGAAAACATCACACCCTCCAAAATTAAACTTGATCAAGAACTTCTGAAATGCAATCAATCTCTGATGACCCCAAATGACATTTATCAACTTGCCCAAGGTGTAGCTCAGCCCTTCCCTGAAGATTTCTCTCCTCCACCTACTTCTAAATTTCACAACTACTCCCTCCTTTCCCCCAGTGAGTTCCCAGTCCATCACAGTCTCCGTCACACTGTTGCCTTCCTTGATGGCCTTCACCACAAGGAAGACCAAACCCCAGGTTTAGGGCCTCATCCTGTCACTGGCTGAAGAGCAGCAATATCTCTGAGGTCCCGTGGCATTTTAGTGTCATTGAGAGCTGCTGTCCAGCCCTCATCTCTCCTCAGTGCTGAGTTCCCACTCCCTTTTCCTTGTCCTTCCAGCAGGATGAGCTCTGTGAATCCCCTTGAGCCTCCCCACTCTCCCAGCCCACTCACCCACCTCACTAAGGTTAAGCTGAAGCTTCTTTGTCTCCTCTGGCACACCAGTGCAGTCCCCTCTGCAGGGAGCCCCAGCCCCAGGGCACAGCACACAGCAGTGCAGTGCGGGCTGGAGCAGCTGCCCTGCACCCCTGGCTTGGCTGTTTGTGGCAAGGAAATGCTCCCTGTTTGCAGCTCTCCCTGCAGGATGGCCCCAGGGCAGAGCCCAGCCGGGCTCCCACTGCATCCCCTGAAGCCTGGGGCAGGCAGTGGTGCCAGGGCTGAGGTTCATGGGGTGTCTCTGGGAGCCTCGCCTGAAAAGACACACGGAGCCACGAATCTGGGGAGATCAGAGCAGCAGGGAGAATCTCCTGCTTTGTTTATTACTTCCTACTGTATACTTTTAGCAAGGTGCCCATGGATTGGAGAGTGGCATTCCCACTGCTCAACCACATTGGTCAGAGGGACTGTCATTCAACCTCCCCTTGTCTTGGAGAAGGAATTCAAAACAATAGCAATATTTACAAAACACAATCTCCTTGTTTACATGAATGAGCGTGAGAAGGTGCACACTTCTACTTTAGTATGAATGCTCAGAAAACTAGGAGAATCTCATGGTGACAATGGGGAGCACCCAGAGCTGTGGCTTGCAGTCAGTGTTTGCCAGGGTTGTGTTCTCATCTCCTGCAGCCTGTGGGGAAAACAAACTGCGCTGCCAGGCCAGCAGTGCTCCTGTGGGCAGGGACAAGGCTGAAGGGCTTTCCCATTGCAGAAGAGGTGGCACTGAGCCTTGTCAGGGCCTGGCAGGGCTGGAGCCGGGTCTGGCCTGCTGTGAGGGACTCGCTGCCACCAACCGGCCCCACCCGCTGTGCTGCGTCCTCCAGGGACAGAATGGTCTGTGTGTGCCAGGGGCTCTGGGATGTCTCTGTGTGCATGGACAGAGGGGTCTGTGTGTGCCAGGGGCTCTGGGATGTCTCTGTCTGCATGGACAGAAGGGTCTGTGTGTGCCAGGGGCTCTGGGATGTCTCTGTGTGCATGGACAGAAGGGTCTGTGTGTGCCAGGGGCTCTGGGATGTCTCTGTCTGCATGGACAGAAGGGTGTGTGTGTGCCAGGGGCTCTGGGATGTCTCTGTCTGCATGGACAGAAGGGTGTGTGTGTGCCAGGGGCTCTGGGATGTCTCTGTACCCATGGACAGAAGGGTCTGTGTGTGCCAGGGGCTCTGGGATGTCTCTGTGTGCAGGGACAGAAGGGTCTGTGTGTGCCAGGGGCTCTGGGATGTCTCTGTCTGCAGGGACAGAAGGGTGTGTGTGTGCCAGGGGCTCTGGGATGTCTCTGTCTGCAGGGACAGAAGGGTCTGTGTGTGCCAGGGGCTCTGGGATGTGTCTGTACCCATGGACAGAAGGGTGTGTGTGTGCCAGGGGCTCTGGGATGTCTCTGTCTGCAGGGACAGAAGGGTCTGTGTGTGCCAGGGGCTCTGGGATGTCTCTGTGTGCAGGGACAGAAGGGTCTGTGTGTGCCAGGGTTTCCATAATGTCTTTGTACCCATGGGTATGGAATGAACACAGAGTGAAAGTGTCAGTCACGTTGCTTGCACACTCCTTCCTCTTTGCACAAGACACATCCATGCACACCCCCATGTATGGATATACTAAAAGGACAGGGATAGATAGAGATTTCCCACAGAGTTCTAAGTTTGGAATAACTCACTTGTAAGCCAGTGGCCAGGGCAATTTTTCCCAGCTCATTGTGAGTAGGTGTTCAAGAGCTGAAGGGAGCATCATTCAGAAGCAGTTTCAGGATTTCTAGGCAGGAAGTTACACCATCCGTGTAACTCACTGTATTTATCGGGATGGACTCTGCTGGTTCTTTAGGAATATGGAGCAATTGAGACACGAGACTTGGGAAAATCCCAGCTCTGTGGATTTGTGTCAAGGGGGTAGCAGCAGAAACACTTTGTGTCTGCTTTGGGGGATACAGGGTCCAAGGAGCTGGGGTGGCAGAACGTGACCTGGCATGTTGGCAGGTGAAGTCCTGTTTCATGACATCCCAGAGTGGAACAGGACAAAGCTCCAAGCACCCCCAAGCCCACTGATGAAGTCTTTGTGATGCTGCACATCCTCGAGGAAAGGCTGCTGTCACACAATCCACTGGGATTTACAACTTTCAGTTGCAACTCTAGGTCGAAGTGTCAAACTGTAGTATTTTTTACCCTCAAGATACAGTCATGCACAATCCATCTGTCAGTTTCTTAATGCTTCAACAACAATTTCAAATAACTTAATATTGGAAAGAAAACCCATAATCTTTTAAAAAAGGATACTGAGGTCAGTGAGATGGATCCATGCCATCAAAACATTCACAAATTAAGTAATTTAGTTGTCTTTTTAAGAAGATCAGCTACCTCTTAATCTAAAGTTACAGAAGATTTTTCACTCCATGTTTGTTTTTTGTTCTCCCTTTCTTTTTTCCCTGTTTTTTCCTTTTTTCTTTTCCTTGTTAAGCAGATAACACATCCTAAAAGAGGAATGTACAGCAAAATGAGAGACATTTTGGATAAACAATGAAAATGTAGGCTCCTCCTCTGTTTGCTTTTGTCTGGATACCATGAAGAAAAAGATCTAGCAGAGACCAGCAGAGGTGGAAAGTGGCCTTGGACTAAACTGGAGTTCAGCACTGGTGACATCCTGATCCAGTCAAGAGTTGCAGAATTCCTTTGCACATCTCGAGCCATGTGTTTGCAGGCACAGCACCTGCAGTGCTGATGCACCAATGCACGTGAATAACTCTGTTATTCCCTCCCAGAATTTGGGCTGTGGCCAAGAACGAGTTGCTCCAGTGCTTTGCTGCTGGTTCCCGTGTGGAGCAGCTCCCTTCCCGCTGGCTGAGCTGCTCAGGCACAGCCCGGCAGCTCCTGGCCCTGCAGGGCTGAGGCTTTTCCCCATTGCTGGGCACAGACTGATGGAGCAGCACTGCTGGACACGGGCACACACAGAGGGAGCAGAAGCAGCTGCCTTTGTGCACTTGCAGCTCCAAGGCCCAAACTCTGAGCAGACAGGGCTGCAGGAGTCTGGCAGGCTCCCTGTTTGCTGTGCTGCCCCACTTGTGGCCAGCCCAGCTCTGCAGGGCAGAGGGAGAACAAGGGGCAGCTCCCTGCCAGCTCCAGCCCAGGGACCCCTGCGGCCCCGGGGCTTGGGGCACTGTCAGCACCCGCTGCTGCAGCCACCGCCTCTGCTGGCACTGCCAGCAACAACCAACCTGGGGCTGAGCCCAGGGAGCAGCTGCAGGGCCTGGAGCTGATCCCTCCCTCTGGGCAGGGCTGCACAAATGACCCCCACAGCAGCAGCAGCAGCAGCACATGGAGCTGACTTTGAGCACAGCCCTGCCACTCTTCCCTCTGTGTGCAGGGGTGTCACAGCAGCCTGAGGCACCTGGGAGCCCTCAGGGCCAGCAGGGCCTTGAGATGGCAGCCCTGGGCTCCTGGGGGCTGTGCAAGGAACAGAGGTGGGGACTCCCTCTCCATGTGCAGCTTCCAGATGGAAAAGGCTGCTGTGCCCAGGCAGCTCTAAGGGCAGAGAAATGAGAAGCTCGACCACTGGATCTGTGCCAGTGCCACAGTCCTGGGCAGCAGCCACCGAGCACAGGGGAACAGAGGGCACAGCAAGAGGGACAAAAGCAGGCAAGGTCAGAGCCTGGGAAGAGCTAGACCTGGGAGCAGGAACAGCTGCTCCATTGCACTCTTGGAGAAAGCTCTGGGCTGGTTCAAAGCCCTGAAAGGTGTGAAGGGCAGAGGGGAGGCCACACCAAACAATGTTCCTGTTTCCACACCCTTCCCTCTCAGTGTCCATGAAGGAATTGCATGAACTCTATTCTTCTCTCCGAGTCATCTCGTTCAGCATGAGCAGCTTAGCACCAGGAGCTGAAGGAGCTGAAGCCTTAGGCCACAAGAGCTGAGCAAGAGGAAACTTTTTGACCAAAGTAATGCTGCTAACATGGTCTTGGATGAATCCAGCAGATGGAATCCTGGAATTATGGAATCCTTCATGTTGGGAAAGACCTCTGAGCACATCCAGTTCCGCTGTTCACCAGCACTATCAAGCCCAGCACTAAACCATGTCCCTGAAGTGCCAAGGCCTGGACAACAGGCCCGAGTGAGGCCTGAACAATAGGCCCTGAGCCAAAGGTGACCTCTGGATGAACCTTCCAACCAAAGGTTATCTTTGTATCTGCTCCATAATGAAATATGCATGGTCATTAGTGCTGTGATAAATTGATCCACTCATCACTTATACATGGATTGACCTTTCTGTAGTTAGAAACCGGACAAGGCCATGAAATCCGACATCTGGCCTTGTTTGGGGCTGTATGGTCAGAGTCAGCTCCCTTGGTTCCTCCTTGAGCCCCGGCCAGGCTTTGGGAGGAACCCAAGAGGAGAATGAAACCAGATGTTCCTGCACTAGAAGTGCTGTCAGTTTGTTTATTCAGCACTGTCAGAGCTGGGCCCTCTCCCAGCCAGGTTGGAGCCTCACCTGTGGCTGGAGGCCCCTGCAGGAATTCCCAGTGTCCGGGAGTGGCTCTGCAGTCCTTGGCTGTGACAGCTCCCACAGCTGATGTGTGGGTCTGGGTGATGGCAAAGTCTGAGGGTGACTGCTGCTGTCTCTTTCTTAATCACTGCAGGCAATCCTTGGTAGTGATGATTGGGTGCATTGCTGAGCTTCTCCTTTTGTGATTCTTTGCAGCTCTGCATTAGAATAAATCACACCATTGCTGAACTTTGTGTCTGTGTCTTTGGTACTGACCCTGCTCATGGGCAGAACAGACACTGCAGCCCCAGAGAACCAAAGGTGCCCTGTGACACTGCGGGGCCTGGTGTGAGCAAGGGGACCAGAGTGACATTTTGGGGACACATGGAACCAAGGGGACCAGAGTGACACTGTGGGGCCACATGGAACCATGGAGATCATTCTGACACTGGAAAGCCTCTTATAACCAAAGGTCCGTGGTTTCCTCTCCCTTCCTCAGCCGTGCAGAGCAGCCCAGCCCTGTCTGGCTCTGCAGCAGGAACTGCTGGCACTGGAGCTCAGGGACAGCCACTCTGTGTCTGCAGTGCTCAGGAGATGCTCAGCTCAGGCAGCTCCTGCAGCCCCAGGGCCAGCCCTGCTGCCCAGCACAGCAGCAGAGAGTTCACCCTGGGGCTCCTCAGGCAGCTCCTGCTGCCCCAGGGCCACGGCAGCCTCTTGCCAGGGTTCCTCTGCACACCCACGGGCTCCTGCCCTGCTCCTGGCACATGCCAGCTGCCCCCAGAGCCTTTCCCAGGAGAACAGGTCTGTGCTGGCCTGAGCAGCCACTGCTGCAGCCCCTGCCCTGCTGCCCACAGCCCCGAGCTGGGGCTGCTGCTCTGCCCAATTCAGAGTTCTCAAGAATTAAGCAGAAATACTCAGGTTTCCTCTGGTTTAAATAGGTCTCATCGAGGGACACAATTGAGGAAGTGTCCCCAGGTTCCAGTCAGAGCAGAACACTGCAGGCAGTGATGACAGATGGGGACAAACAAGGCAAAGGTGTCTCTGATGCTGAGCAAACCTGGATGTGTTTCAGGAATGCACAGGGACAAAGCCTGAGCCCCAGCCCCTGGCAAGGCAGATCCTGTCCCTCCCTCACAGCTCAGGGCTCTTCCCGGGCCACTGGGATGTGGGGATGTGCAATGCCAAGGGCAGCACCATGGGGCGGCCCCTGCCAGGCTGCTGAGCAGGGACAAGGAGGCAATGAGGCCCCAGGCCTGCAAGGGTCACTTGTCTCCTCTGATGCCTCAGGCCCAGGGCCAGCAGCCATGGCCCAAGTGCTGCAGGAGTTGGCTGTGTCAGGGCCTTTCAGCTGCTGCCCATGCCTGTGCCCTGTGCAGCCCAGGCTGTCCTACGGTGTCCGTGCCCTGCGCCTCTGTCCCTGCAGGCTGTCCTCATCCCCCGGCTGCCCCACCTGGCTGGCCCCTTCCTTTGCTGACAGCTCTGCGTCCTGCCTGCCTCTGCCTGGGCACACAGAGCCTTGGGCTGCTCCAGACTCCTTCTGGGGGATGTGTTGCACCACAGCCCTGCCCTGGCAGGGAAATTCCTTTCTCCTCATGTCCCTGTTCAATCCAAGTTCTGGCTGAGGGCTAGAGGGAAGGAAAGGATGGCACCACAACTTTCCATGTCCAGCCCAGCAGGGATGTGACAGCTCTTTTAACACAATCCCTCCTTGCCAAGGGCACAATGTTCTTTCTGTGCTGAGGCTTTGCTTTAGCAAAGGAAAACTCCTGTCTCAGGGTCACCTTTCCTTTCTTCACCTTTCCTGCTCAGGCAGACACCTCAAGTTCCTCAGCACAAGAGAATTGCACAGTTCACATGAGCAGGCATAGGAGAAAAAGATCTCCCCCTCGACAGATGCTCCCATTCCAATGTTTGAATTCAAGCATCTCCAGGCCCTCAGTTTCTGTTCTGGCCTTGCTAGTGAGGACCAAAAGCTCTACTTTTCACCCCAAGGTTCCATTGCCAGGTGTTCTATAACCCCAAGAGGAGACCCCTGAGAGGCACTGAAATGAGCCTCTCCCTGTGGTGCAGGAGGGTTCGGGGCAGAGGAGGGGCTGCAGGAGCTGGGACACGGCTGAGATGCAGCTGCCCCAGTGGTGCCTCCGGGCTGGCAGGGCCGTGGTCACTCAGGGTCAGTGGCCGGTCAGTTGTGTTGACTGGACACGGGTGTGGATACTTCCCTTGGAGCATCTCTAGGGATGGAATGTTGTGGCTGTCACTGCTGTGTCACACAGAAGGGAACGCTGGGGCTGCCCTGCTCCTGCCCCACCCAACAGCTCTGCCAGTGCCTGGAGGGGACACAAAGGCTGAGCCAAAGGGTGAGAATTGCAGAGTGGGCTGAGCTGGGAGGGAGCCACGGGGATCATGGAGTCCAAGCCCTGGCTCTGTCCAGGACAGCCCAACAATCCCAGTCTGTGCATCCCTGGGAGTGGTGTCCAAACGCTCCTGCAGCTCTGGCAGCTTTGGGGCTGTGACCATTCCCTGGGGAGCCTGGTCAGTGCCTGAGCCCCTCTGGGGGAAGAAGCTTTTGCTGATCTCCAGCCCAGCCCTGCCCTGGCCCAGCCCCAGCCGTTCCCTTGGGAGCTGTCCCTGCTCCCCCGGGGCAGAGGTCGGAGCTTCCCCCGCGCTGCCCCTCGGGAGGAGCCGCAGCCTCCGGGGAGCTCTGAGCTGCGTCTGCTCTGCTGCAGCTGAACAAATCCAACACCCTCAGAGCTCCAGGGAAAGGTCCTGCCCCTGGCTCAGGGCTTGGCCAGTGCCACTGAGAGAAAATCTACTTCCAACTTTTGCCCCACAACAGGGAGGAGCAGCAATTCTTGAATCCGAGAGTGGGGTGGAATGGCGTGTCATTGGTTGGATGGCACGGCCTGGCACGTCCTGGCTCAGTGGCACTCCCAGAGCCCCTTGGAGATGAGTGTCAGCTCCCACGGGGACAGCGCTGGCAGCCGTGGCTTCACCAAATCCTGAGTGGTGCCAGTGGCCACGGTGCTGATGGAGGTGGAGGCCGTGCTGGGCACGGGGCCCCGTCAGCCCCAGATCTGTGGGGCAGGGGCTGCACCCCAACCCCAGGGTCCCCTGGCATGGGGTGACCCCTGTCCTCACCGGAGGGCCCTGCTGGAGGCACAGGCTGGAAACAGCCCTGGCACCCCTGTGGTCATCTCTGAGATGTCAAGGGCCAGGCAGAGCATGGGCTGTGGAGGGAGGGGGCTGCACAGGGGCAGGGCCCTTAGGGTCTCCAAAACCCCCTTGAGCCCTCTCAACTTCAATCCCACTACCTCGGGGGTGCTGAGCGGAGCAGGACCCAGAGAAACAGCAGAGACCCCAACAGCCTCCCACCTGACTGCCAGGGGCTGGTACCTGGTTGGGAGCAGTGATGGTGCCAGTGAGGAGGGGATCCTCTGATTGGCCATGGGCTCTGGATTCCAGCTCTGGGTTTGTGGTCCTGGCTGTGGATTTGAGGTATCAGCCATGGACTTGAGATCCTGGCTGTGGGCTCAGTGTTCCTTGGCCATCCTCACTGAGGGTCCCAACCCTGCTCTCAGTCCCCAGGCATTCTCTCTGTGTACCACCTGCTCTTCATCCTGGCCATGAGGATCTGAGCTGCTTCTTTCAGCCCAACCACCTCTGCACACTCGACAAGTCCTGCAGCCACCTGGTGATGTCCAGGATCAGGTACAGCCCCAGCCTGGCTCTGATGGCTGGTTGGGGTTGTGCTCTCTTGGAGATGCAGCACTGAGACCCCTCTGCTGTCCCCAGAAGAAGGTTCTTCTTCCTCAGCGGGTGCAGACTGGGACAGTCCCACCATTTCCAGCTGCTGAACGACTGGGCCAGACATATCCTGGACTACCCTGTCATTGATTACCCTTTTTCCCAGGTGAACCCTGCCAGGCTGCCTCCTCCTTCTCCCCTTCCACCTCTTCCTCCTCCTTCTCCACCTGCTCCTCCTCATCCAGAGCCCACCATTGCCTGTGAGACGTGGATCCTCTTACCTGACTCACCTGCAGCTGATCATGGCCATCCCACAGTGGGCACGGGGTACCCTAGATTGCCGAGATGGGCACTGTGTCACACCTCTGGGACAGCCTGACAGCCCTCAG
This sequence comes from Prinia subflava, assembly GCF_021018805.1. NCBI lineage: Eukaryota > Metazoa > Chordata > Aves > Passeriformes > Cisticolidae > Prinia > Prinia subflava. The sequence goes on from NC_086272.1 coordinate 2,927,830, forward strand.
GACAGCTTGGAACCTGTCAGGGCAGCCTGCTACCCCTAGGGACAGCACAGGATAACTGGGGACAGCCTGGCAGCCACTGGACAGCCTGGCACCCAAGGGGACACTGTGACAGCACCCACAGGGACAGCCCTGCATTGCTGAGACGGCCTGGCAGCCACTGCACAGCCTGACATCCTTGGGGACACCTCGCCACACACCTCTGCCTCCTGTCCCAGGCAGCTCCAAGGTGCTGCTGGTGGCTGTGGCACAGGTCTCACCTTGTGGGGACGTGGGTGGCAGTGATGTCACCCTGGCGGTGTCCCCTCAGAAGCTGCAGCACTTGTGGGACATCCCTGACATCGCCGACATCAGCACCGAGCAGGCGACGAGCCGGGGGCGGCCCCGTGGAGAACCAGCTCAGCACCCTCCCTGTGCTGGGGTGACTTGATGGTGCTTGTATCCCCAATTGTCTGTTCTGTTGGTGCTGTGTATTGAGTTCTGTACCTTTCAGACTGGTTCTGAGAGCCAAGGGGGAGAAAGAAGCAGCGCTGAGTTTGTTTGGAGAAACAGCACTCCCTCCTGCACATTCCAGCTCCTGGACGGTGTTTGTCTGAAGCACGGACAGACTGTGGGACAGAGATTGCCTTTGCTTTCAGTTAGTTTGAGCTAGCTGAGGGAGAGAAGGTCCCTGGACTGTTTTTTCCTTTTTTTCTTGGGACTGTTTAAACTGTCCTGGCCTGAAAACCACTGAGAGACTCTGGGATCTCACACCTGTGTTCCACCAGGGCCTGGACCTGGGCATTTTCCAGCGCCGGTGGAACTGATAAGGGACTGAGTGAGATGAGATACACCCACATCAAGGACTCTCTCAGTGTTACCATCTCTCTTCAGAGCAGCCAGAGGTTTTATTGTTTCATATTATTCATTCTTTATGCTTGTAGCCACTTTGTTTTTTAAAGAAATAGTTTTTTCCACTTTTCTCTAAGAAGACTTTTTTGTCCTGGACCAATCGGAGGAGGGGCCATTTTGGTTTGCTTCTCCAGAGGAACCCCATTCAGAGGTCCCAAATTTGCCCTAAACCAGGAAAAATAATTTCTTTCTGGTGCCCCGCAAGTGGCTTGAGAAAGTGGAAGAAACTTGTACTGATTGCATTTTGTTTGTCCTTTGTGTGGGGATAAAGCAGGCAGTAGCCACATTGCTGCTTGAATTTATAATGTCCCTTGGGGTGGAGTCCTTCCTGTGTTTTGTTCCCTAGGCTTTTTTGTGGTTTTAATACCTTTCTGGTCCCTAGGATTTTTTTCTTATCCAGAACTAGCTCCAGTGTTGTCTCTAACACGGAGCTTTTACAGTAGGAGAGCACAGATTAGGATAGCTGTCCTCCTGGGCTTAGTGATCACGATTCATAGAAAGTTTATAAAGGTACTGGAGTTTGTGCCAGCTATGTTTGGTTTGTGGTTTCTTCATCCTACCCTGCGTCCTAGTTCCAGCACCATGTTTTGGGGATTTATTAGTAATTGCACGCAGTTTGTTAGAGGAGGAGTAGGGGATGAAACTTTTCAACCTTTCCTTTCCCTCTTTTGAATCTGTTACATCATTTTTTGAGAATGTTCAGTTTCTCCTGAATGTTAAAGTGACCACCTTCCTGGTATTTCATCTGGTGAGCTTCCTCTATATGGTTTGCAGCTTCTCTAGGGTGAGGGCTGAGATGTCCACAAGAGCTTGGTGAGACCCCTGACCCAGAAATAGACCCAGGTGTGGAAAATCCTGAGTGGTGTGGAGAAAGGGACAGAATGGGCCGAACCTTGAAGGAATTTTCTGCTCCCCTAGCTTTGGACTTTCTACATGAACAAATTCAGAACCCAGATGAGGTGGGGAAATATCTGGAGGAGAAGTGCCATGATGACTGTAAGGAGAAAAAGCTCATTGCAATAAGCTGGGCCCTGGCATATGCTTATGGCACACTGCTAGATACTGTAGGGCAGCAGATGGAGGCAGAGGGCAGGGAGATAAATCAGCAGCTACCCCAGTCCCTCAGGCTGCAGCCAACACCCCAGCTACTCAGGCTGTAGCTAAACCAGACAGTGAGCCTAAGCCAGCAGCTAAACAATAACCCTAAGCCAGCGGCTAAACCAGACAGTGAGCCCAAGACACTGGCAGTCGCTGCAGAAAAGAAGCACACATGCAAAACCTATCAACCAGTGGACAGTGATTCAGGTGAAGGACTCTCAGTGCTTCCCGACATCCAGTCAGAGGCCGATCCAACTGACACAAAAGGAGAAGCTGAACCAAGGAAAAAACGATAACCAGGCTTAGAGAGGCCCTGCCTTTAGCCAGGTAAAGGCTTGGGAAAAACTTGTTTTTTGGACTGTGTGGATTCATTGCCCTGGCACATCAGAACCACAAAAATATGAGGCCTTGGTTGACACTGGTGCTCAGGGCACATGAATCCCATCCAGACATGTAGGGACAGAATCTGTTTCTATTGCTGGTGTGACAGGAGGATCACAGGATTTTACTTTGGCGGAAGCTGATGTGAGCCTGAGTGGAAATGAGTGGAAGAAACGCCCTATTGTGACTGGCCCAGAGGCCCCATGCATTTTGGGCATAGACTTCCTCCAAAATGGGTATTTCAAAGACACAAAGGGACTCAAGTGGATGTTTGGGATAGCAGCTGTAGAGACCGAGGGTGTTAAGCAATTGAACACCTTGCCTGGAATATCAGAGAACCCATGTGCAGCAGGACTCCTGAAGGGGGAAGAGCAATGAGTGCCAATTGCCACTTCAACAGTTCATCACCGACAGTACAGAACAACCCGAGATGCTGTGATCCCCATGCACAAGATGATCCGTGAGCTGGAGAGCCAAGGGGTGGTCAGCAAAACACACGCACCCTTCAACAGCCCCATCTGGCCTGGGTGCAAATCTGACAGAGAATGGAGATTGACTGTGGACTGTCGTGCCTTGAATGAAGTGACTCCAGCATTGAGCACTGCTGTGCCAGACATGTTGGAGCTCCAGTAGGAGCTGGAGTCCAAGGCAGCCAAGTGGTACTACTGACATTGCCAAAGCATTTTTTCCATTCCTCTGGCAGCAGAATGCAGGCCTCAGTTTGCCTTCACCTGGAGGGGACTGCAGTACACCTGGAACTGACTGCCCCAGGGGTGGAAGCACAGTCCCACCACCTGCCATGGACCGATCCAGGCTGCACTGGAAAAGGATGAGGCTCCAGAACATCTGCAGTCCATCAGTGACATTGATGGGCACACAACATCCCCCTTCCAGTCCCCCTCCCTGCTCTCTTTGCAGACTGGTTCCAGCTCTGCCCTTCCCAAGTGCCCAAGACCCTCTGGGATGGCTCTGCCCTTTCCAAATGGATTTGAGAGAGGTCCCACAGTGACACTGCCCAGCCTTCTCAACATCCCTGACACCAGAAGCCTTTTCCATATCCCACAGTTCCAGGTCAGTACCCAGAACACAGCACAGCCCTGTCCACGTCCTTGGAGTGTTCAGAAGGGAGGCAGCTGTGATTTCTCCACACAGAGCCCCACCCCAATGGTCACTCTGTTCAGCCCTTGGCTGCCCTGAGCATTTTCCTCTGGAGCCTCCCTGCCCTGGATATTTTTCTCTGTGCAGTCCTAAGCACGGCCCAGTGAAGAATTCAAGTGGTTTCCCAGAGGACGTTACTCTCAGAGTGAAGTGGCCTCAAGGCACTGTTTGTACCACTGGGATTGTGCCCCGCTGAGTGATGATGATGGTGTTTGTGCTCCCTGGGGTTCATCTCCCCACACACACACAATGCACTGCTGAAATCTCCTCAGCACACAGAAACATGGACTGCTGGCCTGGTCCCTTGGTGTCCCTCCATGCAGGGACAACCTCCTGCATGTAAAGGTGAGATGCCTGTGCTGGCAGTGGTGGTTGCAGGGGCTGGTGTGGGACAATTGCCCTGCGGCAGCTTCCCAGGCTGTCCCCAGAACAAAGACACAGCCCAGACCCTGCTCTGCTGCTCCCTCAGCTCCATCCCAGCAGCTCTGGCTGTGCCAGGACACTGCTGTGTGCCCCCTGCACACTCCCCCTCTGCCCCAGGCACTGGGCTTTGCTTTGCCAGGGCATTCCTGGAGCACATTCCTGACAGCAGCTCTGGGGGAGAGCAAAGCCCTCCTGCCCTGCCCTCAGGAGATGCCCTTTGCTGCTGGAGCTGCTGTGCTGGAGTCCAGCTGTGTCCCAGCGGTGCCCATGGCCTATCCCTGCCTGTGGCACAGCAGGGACACGCAGCAGGACAGTGATCAAGCCTCCAGAGCACTGGGGCCTTACAGCCACAGAAGGGCTGGCAAGGAGAGGCTGCACTTGGGAAGAGCCAGGGCCACTGTCCCTGGCTGTGCTGCTGTGCTGGGGGTCTCTTCCCTGCACCTCTGCTCACTGCCCCTGCAGAGACAGAGAAGGGCTGAGGAAGCATCTTGGACACACAGGGCACAGCAGGACACTTTATTTTACCTCAGTGCACAATGATAATGGCTTTTGACTGTCTCTGCTTAACACAAGCATGGTGGATACTGTGTGGGAAATGGATTTGTAGAGAATTCTCAAAGCCTGACAGAAGGCTCACATAGTATGCATCTGTATAAAAACTCTGGGATAAAATATGCTGACTTTGAAAGGCTGTAGGACAGACATTGTTGAGAGAGAAATTGAACTAGAAACACGTTTCAAAGGATGACCTTGCAAATAGATTAGGTATTTTTGAGAAATAGAACTGAGAAAGATATATTGTAGTACAATGCATGTGAGGTATTTTTAGATGATTGGCTTAAAAGCATTAGCAACTGTTATGAATGAAGGTCCCAGAAACATCCAAAATAAATTTTAGCAACAGTTTTTAATTGAGATGAATATAATCATATTGAAATGAATAGAAGCAGATTGAGGTAAATACATATAAGGTAAAATTTGGCAGTGGTTAATTAAGTCTGATTAAGGTTCTGATAAGGCATAACCAAAAGCGATCGGGGTATGGAGTGGGACCATTTCCCTCCTCACGTACAAGGCAAAATGATCCAATCTTGAGTTTATATACTACAGGCTAATGCATATGGATTAGGATTTCCCATAAATCTCCTCCCTTTTCTATTTCTTAAAATCTTGGTCACTATATTTTACAGTGCGTGCTCCCCTTGTTGGTAGGGGTTCTCGTTTCCTTTTGGTGGTCTTCTGGGATGCAGATATCTCCTCTTCCTCTCTTGTCCTGCGAACGACCTCACAGGTTGCACCTGTGTAGTTAGTGTTGTGTCATGTAAGAAGGCATTATGTTCCAAAACCTAATTTGGCAATCTAGAAATACAGCTACAACTTTAGAAGTCTTTCCAATGCTACCCATCCCAAGGACAATTCTCAAGACAACTTTGTTTCTTCCCATGCCTGACTCTGTTTTGGGACATTATTTTTTTCAAACTACATCTTGCAACCTATTTTTAGATATAACATCTGCAAAGGGGTCTTTCTGACTTGTAAAATAATTTATTTTATTGCTTTATAATAGTTATTTCCTAAAATATTGATATCGTTATAATTTTCATTAGCATGGATCCATTATATAATCCATATAAAACACGAGGAAAAAGTAAAGTCCCCGCCAGGGTAGAATGTTGGTGCAGGAGGTGTCCCAGCGTGAGCCTGGGCCATGGCCTGGCTGTGTGTGCCAGGAGCCGGCAGCGCTGGGTGCAGGGAGCCCAGGGAGGGCCCAGAAATGCTGGGCTGAGAAATGCTGGGGGCACAGCGAGATGGGCGAGTGCAGCCGGCCAGGGCACAGGAGCAGCACGCACAGGGGGCACAGCCTGCAGGAGAGATGGCCCAGGGCTGGGCAGGGCTGGCAGGGCCACAGGCACCCAGGCCTTTGTCCCCTGGGCTCTGGCAGCGCCTCTGCAGCCCCACAGAAGGAACTTTCCTTTCAGGGCCTGCACTCTGGCTCTGCCTCAGCCCTCCCTGAGGAAGCTGGCAGGGCTTGCAGGATGATGCCATTTGTCCTTGCTGCCCCTCCCATCCCCCTGCCCCACAAAGAGCCCTGAGGCACCCGTGAGGGACAGGCCCTGCTGTCCCAGCCTGGGCTCAGGGCTTGGCCTTTCTGCTTCCTCCAGCCAGCCCAGGCCTTGCTCAGCATTGCAGTTCCCTGCTCACAGCCTTGGGCTCCCTGCAATCCTGCCCTCAAGGATCTGCTCTCAGCAGTGCCTGCGGAGCCTTGGGCACTCCCTGCCCTCACTGGTGTTAGGAACGAATTCCCAGTGGGTATGAGGGCTCAAAAAGCTGCCCGTGTTCGCTGCTGTGGCCCTGGGAGGGGGCAGGGCTGTGTCTCTAGAACATCAGCCGCCGGGCAGCCACAGCCACGCCGTGCGGCCCTGACAGGCACAGCAGCCGCTGCTGACGAGAACCACGGCCAGGCTCTGAACAGAGTAAATGGAGGGGGGAGCACTGGAACCCCCAGCCTTTCCCAGGGAAGGGAAAACCTTGGTGGAGAGGGGTTGTGCCATCCCTGTCCTGCCCCCCATAGCTGGGGTGATGCTGCTCTTCCTAAGGAGCCGCTGACCCCCTCCCAGCTAGGCGAGATGTAGCCCCACACCCCAGCAAGTTTGAGGACTGGGGGGAAGCTGCCCTGTGGCATTCTCCTACCTCATTAAAATGTGAAAAGGAGCGGCTGCTGTCTAGATAGCCCTGCCATTGTTAGCTGTAACTACCTTTTTTCAGCAGGGATACCTCTGCTGGGACCAGGACAAATGCATATGCATTTGTATATGCAAATAAAACCAACCCTGTGAATCCTGGAAGGGCTATTTTGAGAGGAACTGCACCCCAAGATGGGAAGCTAGATGCATCAGAGGAGAATTAGATGGTGCCCTGGCTGAGGAAGGAGTGGACGCAACCCCAGGCCTGGTTTGAAGACTCACCATGACCTATGAGGAATCTGAATGGAATGGGAGCCAGCCAACTCAAGTGACTGAGACAAAGAATGGGAAACTCTTGAGGTTTTTCCCTGAGGGTAAAGAGCTGACACCTGCTATCCTGGACTCCAGTGACAGACCCCTCACCGTTCTGCCTTCTGATGGTTGGCCAGAGAGAGCTTCTAGCTGTTCCTGTGAAGACAACGAGTCGGCACTTTCTGTGGGCAGCTGAGCGAAGAATTGCAACAGCACCTGCTCCTTTGGATTGCTGCAGCAGCGAGGAAAACTCCTGCTGGACCCTACTATCCAGCTGATGACTTTAATAAAGAGCTGATCACTTTAATAAAGAGCTGAATATTAATAAAGGCATATGCCCTGTTCTTTTCAATTAGGAGCTCCTTTGGGAGATCCACACTCACAAAGGACCACCCCCAAAGAAGACGACCCTCTGCTTCGAGGGATCCTTGGGAATCGCTGGCTACTCCTGGACCCTGGGATCAGCGTGGGACCAAGCAAAGCAGAAGAACGCCGGATTGACCCTGGGATCAGCTTGGGACCAAGCAACGTAGAAGAACGCCGGATTGGTGAGATAAATCCGTGGCGGAAATGGGAGGCGAGTGAAGGAGTGCTTGAGTGAGATGGGGGCCGGCAGCTCGGACCCCAGAGCAAAAGTGGACCCCCTAGTATCGCGTTTCCAGACACCCGAGAGGGGGCCGGCCGAGTACGGGGGAAAGCAAATGGCATAGAAGAGTGACTGAGGCGCCTCCTTGGGGGAGGGCCCCTCCGAGCATGCAAAGGTTCTTGAGGTGTGAGGTAAGATCCTTGGCAGGGCAGGTGAGAGGTCCCTGGCAGGGCTGCCTCAGAAGGCAATTGAAAGAGGATCCCTGGCACGGCAGGATGCCCCATCAGGCAGGTGAGGGAAGATCCAAAGCAGAGCAGGTGCAAGGTAATGTCCCCAGCATGGCAGGGCAAGATGCCCCAGTAGGCAGGTGAGAGAAAGTCCCCGGCAGGGCAGGTAGAAAGTTCTGGGCAGGGCAGCATGCCCCAGAAGGCAGATGAGAAAAGATCCCCAGCAGGGCAGGTGAGAGGTCCCTAGCAGGGCAGGATGCCCTTATAGGCAGGCAAGGAAGATCCCTGACAGGGCAAGTGGGAAGTCCCTGTCAGGATAGGGCACAATGTCCCAGCAGGCAGGTGGGGGATGTCCCTGAGAGAGTTTAAACATATCCCAGCAGGCAAGTAAGATACCATTAGCAAGCAGGAAAGCAGGCATGAAGGTGAGCAAACAGACAAGAAAGCAGAGAGGCAAGCAAGAAGGCAAGCAAGAAGATGAGCAAAAAAGGCAGGCAAAAAGAGCAGGCAGATGAACAAAAAGGGAGGCAAAGGGGGCTTCGCCGGAGTTCAGGTGTAAGGCTCAGCAGGACGTTCGACCTCAGCCTGGCAGGGAGTTCGAGTCTCCTAAGCCTTGTGAAGTTAAAGAGTTCAAACAAGACTCAGCAGGGGTCCAAGCCTAGAAAGCCTAGCAAGAAGTTCAGACTTAAGTCGAAAAGTAAGAGAGAGATACCCTCAGCAGAAAACAACGGGTGTGAGTCATAGTAGTAAGTGTAATAACTGAAAGAGAGTTTTAAAAGAGATAGAAGAAAAAGTGTCAAGAGTGGGGTGCCAAGAAATTAGATTCTGACCATTTAAAGTTCAGTGAAGAGATTCAGAATGTTTAGTTGTAAGAGATCAGACAAGCTTTAGTTATCTTAAAGTTTAGATTGCCCATCAGAATATTCCAGTTCAGATTGAAGCACTGTTAGGGTACTTTGTTTTTCCATTTATTTTAAGGCCTAAAAACTGAGATGATGTTATGGAAATCAAGCAGACCCTTCCAAAAAGACAGTAAAGAAGATTCTCCCTACCATCCCCCTGGAGCAATTGTCAGACCAATATGATCCTTAAAAGACCACAAAGAGTCCAGATAAAGTTAAGATGATACATTATAGTAAAAGAATATAGCTGAGATTAAAATTACAAAGAGAGTAGCCATAGTGTAAGACCCGAATTCAGTAAATGTGTAACCAGTTAAACCAACATCTCTAAGCCCAAGAAGACCCTGATGTAAAACAACTATCTTATGCAGCCTGCTGGCTAAAAAACTATGTCATGAAAATGTGAAAATATGCAAACTCTCCCTCCTACCCCAGCTGTACTTCCAGTCTCTTCCTTAACTTCTCCAAGAGTTCCCCTTCACCAATTGTGATACCCTCACTTCCCCTACCTGGGAGTGGAAACCACCCCTGCCCAGTGTTTCTCTTAGCCTCTGTCTCCACTACTACTCCCCATACCTGGTTTTTTAGAAGAAGAGCCAGATTACAACACCTGATCCAAAGCACCAAGAACAGAGAAGGTCTTTCCCCTTAGAAAAGTTCCTAGAAAGTAACTAAAAAGATTAAGTTTGTAAATGCACCTTTGACAGCCTCTGAAGTCCAGGACTCTAAGAAAGAAATAGAGGAATTAGTAGAAGACCCTGCTGGAACATCTAACCAGCTAGACCAGCTTCTGAGGCCAAATAGTTATTCCTAGAGAGAGCTGAACTCTATTCTAATAATTCTGTTCACTCCAGAAGAAGTCCAGATGGCAAAGATAAAGATATAAATAATAAACAAACAAACAAACAAATAAATAAAGACCGTGGCCCCCAAAAGACCATAAGATGCCCTTAGTAGACACCAGCTAAAATCCAAACCAAGAAGAAAGAAAGCAAAACATGAGAGACTATAGATCCCTGATAGTGAGAAAATCAAAGTCTATAGTCTACCTCTCAAAACTACTAGAACCAGTAGCTAAGAGATGGCCAACTTGCCTGCAAACAGTTGCAGTGGCAGCTATCCTAATAAAAGAAGTCCAAAGGTTGATCCTGCAAAAGAAAAATTGCTAAGCCAGAAGGCTTAACAGTAGTTGACTGACTCTAGAATAATGAACACAAGTGACTTAGAACTAATCACCCCATGCAGTTTCTCACTAGAGAACCCCATGCCAATCTAGAACACGATTCAAAGTAAGAAGAAATTTAGTAACTGCAGAAGAAGAGAAAGCTTTGTTTGCTTTGTTTTGCTGTTGTCTTTAGTGAGAAAACAGGTTGTCTTCAAGCTGTTTTCATACTGAGTCAGTAGATAGTGTTAAGGAACAGAATAGTCCTCCTGTTATTCAAAAAAGTAGTCAGAGAAGTAGTAATTTTCTTGAATGTCTACCCACATTAAATCCATCCCAAAGAGATAAGAGAGCTGACAGATGAGTTTGCAAAGCCACTCTCCATCATCTACCAATAGTCCCAACTCACTAGTGAAGTTCTAGATGACTGAAAGCTGGCCGATGTAATTCCCATTCATAAAGAGTAGAGAAGAGTCTAGTAATTATATGCCAGTTAGCCTGATCAAAGTACCGAATAAGATAATAAAGCAGTTTATACTGAGAGCTATTGTGCAGCACTGACGAGATAGACAGAGTATCAGACCCAGCCAGCATGAGTTTAAGAGAAGTAAGTTGTGTTTGACCCCACTAGCCTCCTTTTATGACCAGGTGACTCGCCTGGTAGATACAAGAAAAGTTGTATATGTTGTCTATTTAGATTTCAGCAAAGTCTTTGACACTGTTTCCCACAGCTTATACAAGAACACTCTTTGCTAAGTTAAGAACTGGCTAGATACCCGAGCCCAGAGAGTACTAATGAATGGTGCTGCATCCAGCAGGCAACCAGCCACCAGTGGTGTCCCTCAAAAGTCTGTGCTGAAGCCAGTTCTATTTAATATATTTATTAATAACGTAGATGTAAGTATTGAGTCCTTCATTAGTAAATTTACAGATGACGCTAAGCTGAGAGCATCTGTCCATCTGTTTAGAGAGTAAGAGGACTCTGCAGAGAAACCTAAAATGATTAGACAGATAAGCAAAATCCAGTAAGATAATGCTTAATAAGTCCAAATCCCAGGTGTTGCATTTTTGCCACAATAACCCCCTGCAACCTTACAAGCTGAAGGTAGTGTGGCTGGACAGTACCCAAGGAGAAAGAGACCTGAAAGTGCTAGTTGACAACCAACTAAATATGAGCCAGCAGTATGCCCGGATGGCCAAAGCCAACAGTATCGTGGGCTGTATTGAGAATAGTGTGGCCAGCAGGAGCAGAAAGGTCATCCTTTCCTTGCACATAGCATTGGTGAGGCCACGCCTTGAGTATTGTGTCCAATTCTGAGCCACTCAGTTTAAAAAAGACATTAAGATGCTTGAGCGTGTCAAAAGAAAGCAACAAAGCTAGTGAGAAGCTTAGAACACCAGCCCTATAAATACTAGCTGGAAGAGCTGAAGTTGTTTGGCCTAGAGAAAAAGAGATTCAGAAGTAACCTTATCACTCTACAACTCCCTGAAAGGCAGTTATAGTAAGGTGAGAGTTAGTCTCGTTCTTCAAGCAGCAACTGATAGAACGAGAAGACACAGTCTTAAGTGGTGCCAAAAAAAATTTCTGCCTAGAGAAGTAGTAAAGTCACCATGCCTAGATGTGTGTAAGAAGGGACTGGATGTAGCACTTAGTGACATCGTTTAGTTAGAGTTAGACTTGATCCTAGAGGTCTCTTCCAGCCTAGTGATTCTGTAATTCTGTAATTCTGAAACTTTCAAGAAAAAAATATGGAAGTCCCTTCCAGGTGTTGCTCACCACACATACCGCAGTGCGAACTCCAGAAAGAAGTCAGACCCACGTTACTGGAATTACAGGACCAGTACGGCCCGCTGATGCCGGACTAGGCCCAACAGGACCACCTGCCACCTCTTCTACGCAGACAGCAATCGAGAGACCAGGAGACCTAAAATTAACTGTCAAGAAAAGGCCAAAGCAGTATCTACTAAGAGAACGCCCAGTAGGAGACTGTAAATTGATGAGGTCTTCAGTCCAATCAGAGAAATAAAGGGGGGATTTGTTATGAACAAGTTTCCTGGTCCTGGAGGGGCCTGGGCTGTCCCTGTCCTTGCCCCCCATAGCGAGACAGCTGCACCATCCCCCCAGAGGAAAACACAGAGCACCCATTAGCATATTAAAAGAGCTCTGAGCTCTCAGAATGCAACCTCCCGCTCCTCCCAATTTGTGCCGTCACCCAGCCTTTTAGAAAAGTGGGGTTTTTCCTTTTTGCAGAGAACCCCATAGCTGGGGTGAGGCTGCTGTCCCTGGAAAGCGGCTGACCCCCTCCCAGCCAGAGGTTATCCCCACACCCCAGCAAGTTTGAGGACGGAGGGAAGCTGCCCCGAAGGAAAGTTGCCGGACAGCATTTTCCTACCTCATTAAAATGTGAAAAGAAGCAGCCCATGCCTAGATAGCCCTGTCATTGTTCTCTGTAACTACCTCCTTCAGCAGGAATACCTCTGCTGCGACCAGGACAAATGCATATGCATTTGTATATGCAAATAAAACCAACCCTGTGAATCCTGGGAGGGCTATTTTGAGAGGAACTGCACCCCAAGATGGGAAGCTAGATGCATCAGAGGAGAATTAGAGGGTGTCCTGGCCGAGCAAGAAGTGGACGCACCCCCTGGCCTGGTTTGAAGACTCACCATGACCTATGAGGAGTCTGAATAAAATGGGAACTGGGGTCTCAGGGTTGTAGTTTTCCTGAGATTCTCCTTGGGGTTGGTGTTCCCCAAGGTAATAAGGGTCTCCCAAGGTTGCTGTTCCCTGGGAGTTTCCCCTGGGTTGCTGTTCCCAGAGGTAATAAGGTTTTCTGTCTTCTCTTTGCCCTAAGTGTTACACACCAGAGGTAGAGACGACAAACTGAGTCCGCCGGTGCACATTTCCAAGGTTATTTATTCTACATTATCTCAGTCCTTTTTCAACTCTGCCAGGCACTTCCCTGGCAGGGTACCTTATCTTAGTTCTTTCTCAGCTCTGCAAGGTGTCTTCGCAGAGCAGGACACGCGGCAGACTGGGCGGATCAGAGAGCCCCATACCTTATGTACAGTCCCCTTGACCCAACCACTGTCCGAGACGTATTTTTTATTTACAAAATTTTACCAATACCTATTACCTATACTAACATGTCAGTTCTACTCTAAACCAATCTCTAAAACCCAACTCAGCACAAGATGGGGGACGAGAACAAGAACAAGGAAGACAGGGGCCACTCCCCAATTCCTCCATCTTGTCTCTTCAGCCCCATATGCTAAGAATCCTAATTTCTATATTTATATTCTACAACAAACCATCCACTACTTATTTCAAATTCTTAGGATTTGTGATTCTTCCTGCATGTGAGTGTTCACTCCCATGGACAGGAATCAGAGTCAGTGTCCTCCTGGGACCTGTGTGGGTCTAACTGACCCCCCTGTACAGATCCCAGACCCCCCTGTCCGGTCTCCAAACCCTCCAGGGTGGCCAGAGGGATGTTCTAGACTCCGACACCGGGGAACTCAAGTGACTGAGACAGAGAATGGGAAAGTCTTGTTTTTCCCTGAGGGAAAAGAGTGGACATCTGCTATGCTGGACTCCAGTGACAGATCCCTCACCACTCTACCCTCTAATGGTTGACCAGAGAGAGCTTCTAGCTGTTCCTGTGGAGACAAGGACTTGGCACCTACTGCGGGCAGCTGAGCGAAGAACTGCAACAACACCTGCTCCTTTGGACTCTGCAATCCTGCTGATGACTTTAATAAAGAGCTGATCACTTTAATAAAGAGCTGAATATTAATAAAGGCATATGCCCTGTTCTTTTCATCATTAACTTGTGCGACTTTAAAACTAACCTGGAAAAAAAAAAAAGAAAAAAAAAGAAAAAAAAAGTAAAAAAACAAGTTTGGTAAATTAATGTCTCTTAAGTTCTTAACAGGAAAGGGGAAGCAGAGGATGGCACCCCTGCTGAGAAGACTGCAGAAAGCTCTTCTTTTATGTTTTCAGTCTTTTAAACTGT